>NW_021620235.1:1150977-1189573 GCF_004785775.1 Grammomys surdaster
TTTTGCATTTTCTTTGACAACTGTGTCAATATTTTCCACCGTATCTTCTGCATTTGAGATTCTCTCTTCTATCTCTTGTATTCGGTTGATGATGCTTGTGTCTGTGACTCCTGATCTCTTTCTTAGGTTTTCTATCTCCATGGTTGTCTCCCTTTGAACTTTCTTTATTGTTTCTATTTCTAGTTTCAGATCCTGAATGTTTTTGTTTAATTCCTTCTTTGTGTTTTCTTCCATTTCTTTAAGGGATTTCTGTGATTCCTCTTTAAGGGCTTCCATCTGTTTACTTGTACTCTCCTGTATTTCTTTAAGGGAGTTACTTAATTCCTTCTTATAATCCTCTATCATCATCATGAGAAGTGATTTTAATTCTGAATCCTGCTTTTCAGGTGTGATGGGGTGTTCAGGGCTTGCTATATTGGGAGAATTGGGCACTGATGATGCCAAGAAACTTTGGTTTCCGTTGCTTATGTTCTTGCGCTTGCCTTTCGCCATCTGGTTAACTCTAGTGGTACCTGCCCTCACTGTGTAAAACTGGAGTCTGTATTTCCAGTTATCTTGCTTATTGCAGAGCTCCTCAGAGTCCAGAGGTCTCTGTGGTCTTATGCTCCTAATCTCCTGGGTGGAATAACTCCTGGGACTCAGGCCACCTCTTGGATCTGGAAATCCTTCTGCTCTGAGTGCAGTGGGTCCTCGATGACTCAGGATTCAGTTTCAGCTGCTCTGAGTGCAGTGGCTCCAGCTGCTCTGAGTGCAGTGGCTCCTGGATGACTCAGGATTCAGTTTCTCAATAGGACAGGAGCAGACCGACTCTGTGTCAGCTGCTCTGAGTGCAGTGGCTCCTGGATGACTCAGGATTCAGTTTCTCAACAGGACAGGAGCAGACCAACTCTGTGTCTGCTCCAGCCCAGAGGACCAGGCTGGGGCAGAAGGGAAGTGGAATTCCGGAGGGGCGGGGTTTGGGTAGCTGCTGTGCCCTGGATGTCCCTGGCTCCCCGATCTATCTCTGGGGTTTAGGGAGTGAGATGGAGTTCTTACCAGCTGCTCTGAGTGCAGTGGCTCCTGGATGACTCAGGATTCAGTTTCTCAACAGGATGGGAGCAGACCGACTCTGTGTCTGCTCCAGCCCAGAGGACCAGGCAGGGGCAGAAGGGAAGTGGAATTCCGGAGGGCAGCATGAGTATTTATTGATAAGCATAACAATAAAAACCTTTTAACCCAGCACTTAAACTTACGTTCTGTGAGAAGAGCTTAAGCTGTCAATATAGCACATAAAACATACAGCAGTCGAGAGACTCACATGTCCCCTTTCATTTATCCTCAGAGATTAAAGCAAAACATCATAGAGGAAGCTGTAGAATATTATTCCATGTTGTAAATGCAGGGAATATTCACAATATTCCACCATTAACTCAATATGTAAATAAGCACCAATATTTGAAACGGATTTTAACCAAATGAATGAATGATTTGTAATACAGTTATTTCCACAAACACCAATCCGCCAGGTTCTACTTGATGCCTTCCATGTTGTGACATATTGATTGGTTCTTTTTCTGCTTCTTCTTCAGCATTTCTACGCATGATTGATTTTTCCCTAGTGTAATCATTTTGTTAATAATCTCGAATAAAAATACAAAATTCACATTTCAAAATTAGTATCTCATCCTTATTTGGCAGTCCTTTTAAATACTTTTCTTATTGGTAGTATTTTGAGACATTCTGAGGCTAAATCTTGCCTAATGTAGTCATTCCTTGCTTGAAGGGTTCTTTTCAGTTTCTTCTACTATAATTCTTTTTATCTTGTCTCAGTTTTAAATAATGGCTCAGCAGTTAAGAGCACTGGTTGTTCCTCCAGAGGTTCTGAGTTCAATTCCCAGCAACCACATGGTGGCTCACAAACATCTGTAATGGGATCTGATGCCCTGGACAGTGACAGTGTACTCATATTAAATAAATAAGTCTAAAACTAAATAGTTGCTTGTTATTTAATCTTAAATTCATCCTCACGGGTATTTTATCTGACAGTGTTCATCAAATGTTTAATTTTGATTTAGTAATTTTCTTAGATGATTTCACACATATATCCGTGCCTAATGAACACTCCCAACTCTGACTTCTCTTCCCTCTCTCTTCCATCCAGTCCACCAGACTTCTCATAGATCGCCCTTGCATGTTCATATCTCTTTATCTTGTTTTGTTACTCATTTGAGTTCCACCAGGGCCTTCTGTGTGACCATGGCTTTGGAAATACCTATTAGAGGCTCATGTCCTTGGTAAAAGATATGCAACTAAAGATAGTGCCGTTGAACTCCCCGCCCCTAAATATCAATAGCCAATCTCCCTGCCTGCAGAGCAGGGACCTATAAGGTTCCTGACTTTTCTTATTGTTTCTGGGTTTTTAGAGGACTAGTATGAATGCCTTGTTTAGGTCAGCTCATGGTGCAGTCACCTATTCACAGTATTGGGCAGCCATGGGTTTATATTTATCTCTGTTCACTGCCAGGGAAGTCTTCTTTGACTAAGCCTGGGGAAAAGTTTTGTATTGTTCACCCTGAATTCTCCTGCAGCAAAACAACCTCACCACTGTCAATTTGTCTCATCAGAAGAGTTCCAAATCTTGGTAAACAAGCATGTTACTTATGGAGCTCCTGCTTTCTAAATGTTTGTTTAAAAAATAGTGTGTGCACATATGTGTGTGTGTGTGTGTGTGTGTGTGTGTGCATATGTTTAGGTGATTATGGAGACAAGAAGAGGTATCACATCACTTGAAGCTCAGAGGTACAGAAAGTTTTGAGCTACAACATGGAGTAGGCTACTAGGAACTGAACTCCAGTCCTCTGCAAGGGCAGCAAGCACTCTTAAGTACCAACCCATCTCGCTAGGCACTCAAATTTGTTTTACATGAAATTCGAAAACTTGCAGTTTATGTTGGTTTGTTGTAGATATAGAAGCCACACTGTTCTCTGGATTCTGCAACTCAGTATAAAATTCCACAGCTTGAGTACAATGAGAGAGGTTAAAATTCTATTTCCGTTCTCATCTTATTACTCTCTCTGTTGCCCCTAAATAATTGAACACATTTTTTTTTTCCAAAGAGATGATGTAGAGGCCCTGGATCTAGGCCTGGGTGGTAGCTGAGTTGCTCAGCCTGCTGGGTTTCCTATTATTTGTAGCACCAGGGCAAACTCTCCATCACTGTGCTAGCTAGTTTACCCAATGCCTCCTGTAGGAGGCAGGATCAGCTGTTAGGTCCTCATGCCCTCAGGGCAGGCTCACCTCCCTCCCTCAGGCCACCAGAGCCAGCTCCACTGTACTGTCCAGTTGAGGCTCACAGCCAACTCTCTTGAGTGCTGCAACCTGCAAGGGGCGGGACCAGCTTTCCTGCTCTTTGTTTTTTCTTTTCTTTCTTTCTTTCTTTTTTTTAAATGCCTATTTTAGTTGGAGTCTACTTGTAGAGTTTTTTTTTTTCATTACTTAAATGAATAAAAGGTTCAACAGAGCTTGTCTCCAAATTCTATTCCATGCGCCCTTATTTGAATAGTTTGAAATCCTAAAAATATACATTGTGCATTTCCTGCACAGCACAGAATGATTGGGAGCTCTTTGCCAAAGTGCGCGGCAGCAGAGCTTTGCGAAATAGATATTGCTGAATGCTAGGCCAATGTGTTGAAGGTAATTCATGGTCTCAATTCTAATGAAACACTTTACTATGCTGTAATCGAGAGATGGGTGTGAGGGTGCTGATATAAGCAGGAAAGCTAATGTATAAACTAACATATCTCCAGTGTCTTAGACTTCTGTCTCCTCTTTGATTTTCTGTCCTGGTGCTCAGACTAGCATGCCTCCTGTCTACTTCCAACCAATTTACTGTAAACTGGGGCATGAAATTCAGAAAACTAAACTTAATGTGTGAAGTGGAAGAGGAGAAAGTTTGATTCAGATTCTATAATGAGTGGTTATCTAGAACATGTGTGAGCGTCTACAGTTTTTCCAATATTTATTTACTGAATCGCTCAAAGATTTATATATTCTCTGTTTGCATAGCACAAGAGCCTATCAATGTCTCGCAATAATGATTTAAGGAAGCACAATACAATTTCATTTAAATTAGCTTAAGTCTTGGCAGCTGCCAATGTTCAAAGAATTAAATGTGCAGGGCTTTAGATATGGCATAGTTATAGTTTTTATGTACACTTAAATTGAATATTAAATAAAGGTAAATAATGTATATAGATGTTATAAAATTTCTAGGATAGTTTTAGGCTGTTGGCAGAGTAAACATTGTATCCTTCACAAAGACTACATTGTATTCTTGGCTAGCCAGTAATTTTCCAGCAGTTGGAAGTCAACTTATAGAGGAGGAGAGATACATGTGGTGACTCCAAAGGAGTCCTGACGTTGACCATGTGGATAAGATACTTTTGAAGATGTGCCCTGGAATGAATAACTGTTACAACAGAAAAAGTGAAGGAAAAGACACAGTTAACAGCATCCTGTGATTGTTTTCATGTAGCGAAAGTCACTTTGTGGGAAACAGATTGCTCACCCTCCTCTCAGATCTCTGCTGGTGAGTCCAGGCTCATAGGAAGCAAGAAAAGGGAGGTTACATGAAGAATTGTCTAATAGGCAGCAATTGGCAAAACTATAACAGAGTGCCTCAGACAGTAGTGCATGCCTGTTATTAAAAGAGATAAGAAAGAGATTGAAGAAATAAGTAAGAGATGAAGTAAGAAAGATATAGATAGTTTAAGGACAACTTTACAGGCTAGTCATAGCTGAAGAGGCCATTGCGGTACTGAGCCTGTCTGGACCTCACTTCATTGGGAAATAAAATACAAGATTCTCATTTTCCCAGTGAAGCTAACCAAGCCTTTAATTATTGTCTAATGCCAACTAAATGCACCAAGATTGTACTGCATTGCAGCATAGTATACATTTTAATAATACTTATTTAATTTGTCAGTATATACTCTTCCTATCAAGATAATCAATTTTGGAAGATGACTTAAAATAGCTCCACTGATTAGGGTATAAAGATAGTTTGAACTTTTTTTCTGAAACACTTTAAGGTAATTTGAAACATTGTAGCAGTTCATACCTTAGTAGTATAGTCAAGTGCAAACATAATGCAAATACTCATGCTGAATAAACTTAACAATCACCACCTAAAGCTGTGATATCCAATGTAGAGGAAATCTTTTTACAATGTGTGGAAGCTTCACCTGTCAATAAAAGGCTATGAGCCTAGGCAGGAAATAGGGAGGTAGAAATTCTGGTACATAGAGTATTTCTGGGATAGAGTTAGAAGCATGGGAGGTTTCTTCCCAGAATATGAAGATGGATGGTTACATATTACTCCAGAACTCTTGAGGATGAGGGTCATATGAACTCCGAGAGAGGTAACAAGCCATATGACACTGATAGAATAAAACAAATGGGTAATTGAGTCATGAGCTAGTCAGGAAACAGGCCCAAACTTTTGTCCTAAACATTTATTCATTATATAATTTAGTCTTAGAGTCATTATTTGGGGGAACTTGGTCATGGGTGGAAAGCACGTTTAAAATCCAGTCTCTCTTCAATCTCCCCACTTGTAGCCCAAATATGTTTTGTAGATTTTTATATTTTCCTGAACCCTAAGTATAAATGGTCTTCACATATAATTTTTCTATGTAAGCAAAAAAATACTTGAGTACTTGAGAAGCCACTGTATAAAATAGAGACAGATTTACACTTGATCTTTAAGTATATAATTTTCATGGTTGTAATATGTGAAATTAGATCTCACATATTCACCTGTCCTCAATAATATTTTAAGACCACTTGCCTTCCCTAGGACACAGTTACTTAGTTGTTCTATATGTGAAACACAGGAATGTGCCTTGGGGAGAGTGAAGGAGAGCTTAGTATTTCTGCAATCTGTGTTGTTATGGGACTCACTTGTTCAGTTCTACTTTGGTCTGTGCCTTGGCTCTGTGAGGTGGAACAAATGAATAATGAACCCCTGTCCCCCCAAGGATATTTTAAAGTATTTTAGGCTAGTTAAATATTTTATATGTAATAATGGAAATCACCACTTACCAAAGACCTTCATACTTCTTTTTCTATTGTCTTGTTTTGCACACCTACCTTCCATCAAAATAAAATTCATGTATGAGTTTATTTTTGCTCAATACCCTGAAGGTCAGAATGGTTAAGTTCCTGGCTGTATGATGCGTGCTTGTCAGCATTTAAAGTTGGGTAAAGATCTATATGAAATTCCCTACCTTTTCCCGACTATGCCATTTTATCTTTCATTTTTAAATGATTCATTGTTTACTAACCATTATTTATTTGTGTGTTTGTTTTGGGAGATATGCACATTTCTGTATATACAAGGATGCCACAAGAGGGCATATAGGATGCTTGAAACCAGAGTAATAGGTCTTTTGGAAACATCTGGCTTGACAGATGGTGCTGGGATCTGAATGTGTGTCTTCCTCATAGTACAGTAAACACACTAACTGATAAGCCATTTTCCAACTTTTCCCTCATCTTCCTGAAGAGGAAATAAAACAATTCAGCAGATCAATATTTTATACAGAAATAATGTGTTTAATGGTGACTAGACTATCATAGTAGATAGGAAAAAAGCATCAGAGAAGCAAGTTTGAAATCCTGCTGGGTTTATAGGGTTGACATTAGTTGACATAGTATACAAAGAAAGCACAAGATCAATATCATAATATCGTAGACATATTCTTCTTTAGGTATTAGATTGTTGTTTTTTCACTTTTGGAAATTGAAATCAGGGTGTCATGTATCTGGGCTGAAATACCACTGAGCTATTCCTCCAGCATCCAAATTTTATTTGTATTTGTTTTTATTTTAAAATAGGTTCTTACTAAATTAGCTAGGCTGGGTTTGAATTTCCTTTATAGTCTAGGGCTGGCTAGACATGTGATCCTCCTTTCTTGGCCTCTCAAGTCACTAGGATTAGGGGTTATTCTGCCAGGAATAAGCTAGGTTATGGACATTCTTATTAATAATCCCCAAACCTATGTTATTTATCATCAATTATACTCCTACTTTCAGAGAACTTGTACTCTTAGGAAGTATGTAAAAAGTTAAAACAATGAAAAATAGGTTGTTGCCATTGTTAGAGGTGGTTCTGTTTTCAAAGACTTTGCTCTAAGAAGTTGTATTTTTTGTGTTCCCAAATGATTATCCAAAAACAAAGATCACCATAAATTTCTACAACAAGACTTGGTAACGTAGTCAAAATTGTAATAGACCAGAAACTAAAGAAAGTGCTATGTACTGTTTGAATTAGGCCTAGAGAAATGATTAGCCTAACAAAGATAACAGGATAACAAAAATAATAAATGGCTATACCTCATGATGCTTAAATGCAACAAGCAGTACTGCTTAGCTAGACAGTACAATGTGTGAAAATAAATAAGACCAAAAGTTACTAATTCCTCTGTGATACCCAAGTTCATCATCTATTTATAGATGCAAAAGAATTACAAGCATTTATGTAGCTAAAGAAAGAACCAATTATACTCACTACCCAAAAAAGACAAAATAGAATATCTTCAAAAGGATTTATAGAGAAACACAAAATAAATGCTGTCTGTTTACAGAGTGGAGCATGGTCCAGGTTACACAATGGGTGACAGTCTTGTTTACATAGTGGAGCACGGTCCTGCTTGCACAGTGGAGCATGGTCCTGTTTACACAGTAGAGGACAGCCCTGTTTATACAATGGAGTACTGTCCTATTTACACAGTGGAGCATGGTCCTGTTTACACAGCAGAGTATCATCCTGTCTATCCAGTGGAGTATCAACTTTATTACACAGTGGTATACCTTCCAGTTTATACCATGATGCACCATCCTGTTTACACAGTGAAGTATCTGCCTATTAACACAGTGGGATGCCGTTCAGTTTACTGAGTGGCTTACTACCCAGGTTACACAGTGGAATACCATCCACTTCACACCATCCTGTTCACACAATGGAATACCATTCTATTTACCCAGTGCCTATTTACACTGAGGTATATCTTCTGTACAAGTCAACAAGCAGAACTTAAGCATGTGCGTTACTTAAGTTGCAGGTCGGACATGAGTTCTGAGCATGCAACAGCGAATAACAGAGTTCATGGATTAAAAATCCATAGTCATTTATCCATGGGTTCAGAAAACCAGATACTCATTTTAATCTAGGAGATCATTTGATAAAGATATGTAAAGGCTTACACTGTATCAGTGATATGTTTTATTTGATTCTGGTGATAGGTACATAGATTTTTTTCAATTAGGAAAAATAATTCTAGAGAAATAGTCACCCACGGAAGAACATACCAACTGGTTATTCCGTATCACATGCACACTGCTGAAACACACATAATAGTAACCTTATAAATACTGAGCAGGATATATACAAATACATATATGTATTAATATATTCTTAATTAATACATTTTTAACAATTATTGACTAACATTTTATATATTAATTATACTATATGGTTATAATCATATAATATATAATCCTGTATAATTATATTTAGCTATATAATAAAATTCATATGATTATATATAATTATAATGCATATTATATATTGTATATAATTAATATATATTCATGTATAACATATATTACATATATATGTTACAACAATTACTGAAAAATGAGTGTATGAATCTGATAACGAGCACAGGATATATGCATTGGTTTGAAGGAAGAAAAGAAGGAGGAAATTTATAATTATATTAAAACAGCAAAACATAAAATAAGTAATTAAAAACAGCTCCAATGGTACATTCATGGTTTCAATATTTTTCTGTTTTATCATATTACTAAATAAACAATGAAGAGCTTTAGTTATTTATTTTGTACAGAGACATAGATGGGTGCCAAGGACCAACTTTGGCTTGGAGAGGGGCACTTAGAAAGGGGAGTCCAAGTGCAGCCAAAAGAATGACCCAAAGTCAAATCGTAGGTCTAAGTGGATGGCTTATGTTCTGCTTGAGAAAGCTTTCCAGATTGCTCACTTCCTGTGTTCTGTTCAAGACAGCTTTTTCTCACTATTCTAATAAAACTCTCTGGATAGCTCATCTCTCAAAGATCAAAAGCCCAGTCTTTTATTTACATATCAATTCAGTCATTATCACAGGTTCCCTTTTGATTATCCCATGAATCAGCACCCCTTGACCCCAGCCCCTGGGTTTTTAGAGACAGGAAGCACAAGCACAGACAATAAGATAGCTGTGTGGGACCCTACTGACCCGACCCTGAAGTTATCATTCCTACTATGCCTGATCCTGAACCTAAACTCCCTCTTTCCAGGCTGACCTTGAACTCAGGAATCTGCTTGCCTTTATATGCATAAACAAAAACTTAGCCTGGGTGGGATCTTGCCCTGGGATCCTCATTTCCTGAATCTTTTAATCTCCTTCCTTAGTAACATTTTGACAAACTGGCTCATAGTGCAGCTGCCTCAGTTCCTTGAGGCCTGTTAAGCTCCTTATACAATTCATATTGTATCCTTATGTGACATGCATCATGTTATATAGTTGAGAAATTATACATGTCGGTGTTATTTTCCACAGCCTTGAGGGCTGTTCTGAAGGTCTCAGCATTTACCATTTTGCTGAGACATTAGGCACACCATTGCCTCCCAGACCTGTGCTGTCTCTCACTATCATAGAGTCATTAACCTTGACAGAGAGGACACTCCTCGAAGGAGGAACATGAAAATATGTACATTATAACACAAACAAACTCCATGCCCTGCTGGCTCTGTTCTAGGGGCAGGAATGATGTCATGTCATCCCTGCATGGCCAGGCCAGGCTGTGCGGATGGGGTTTTTGTTTTTGTTTTACTATAATGAATTATACAATTGAATTAAACATTCAAACGAAAGAGGAAATTAATAGAGCACATATAGACTAAAATAGACACACAATGACAAGACGGGTTGACATGGACAGGATTTGTCCTGAGCAGAATAGAATAGTAGAGAGAATCAAGAGTTGCTTCTTACGACTTTTCTAGCTAGTGTGGAATACTTAAACTCTGAGGGGCATCAGTCAGAACTGTAGTTCTGTTTGACAACATTTGCTTTTCTTTATTCTGTGACTAGATGTTTCTAGAATGGTAGAAACTCAACACACTCTAGGAAGGAAGATGAAGAGACTGGAGAGGGAAAATCGATTCTGATAAATACCTGTGTGCTAGAGAACATCTCCAAAGACAGTGTGGGTGTTTTGCTGCATTTTAGACGATATTGGTCATGTTCATTGGGGATGGCAATAGAGTAAGATATCCTGCCTCACTTTATGGTTTGAATCCTGGTTCAAACATTGCCTGACACAAAACTCTTTATCACACTATTTAGTCTCCTGGAGATACTTATTTTCCCCATATATAAATTGAGATAATCCTAGAACTTACCTCCTGGGGCTTTTATGAAGATAGAAACTCAAATTAATAAATGGTACCTAGAGAGTTCAGCATGAGTCACTGACACCTATTTTTATTGTGTTTGGTTTTAAGTTTCTAAATCAATAACTACATAATGTGACACCACTCATGTGGCAGGAATCTCACAGGGCTGTTACATCAGGATTCTGTTTTATATATTTTGGGCCTAGACATGTAGATACCTGGCTATCTATGTCAGAGTTTCTACTTCACTGTGTTTGTCTTAAGCTTCATTCTTGCTTCTTTCCTTACCTTGTACAAAATAATTCAAAAAGCCATTTTTATCTGGAATTCTCAACATCTAGCCTTCTCTTGGGTTTTTACTTTTAAATTCTCCCAGTGATTGAAATTGATTGATGGCATTTAATAAATTATTCGTAGATCCACTTAAACCCTTCAGCATAGGTGTCAGGCTGTAATTTAATGTTTCGTTACTGTTGCTGTCCTGTGCAGAGTAAGAGACTAGAATCCTATAGAACTCTCGGTTTGGCAAACTCTTGCTCAACTTCTGACCATCTCTTTGCCAGAGCTGAATGCCCTTTGATTGTAACTTGCCATGTGAGCTGAGAGTATGCTGAATGCAGCCTATGTCTTTCCTCTCTGTGTTGGTTTCCACTGCTGTGTTGTTCAATGATCCAATGAGCTCCCTCAAAAGGAGGATGGAACTTTTATTATTATTATTATTATTATTATTATTAGTATTAGTATTATTTCAATCCTGGGGAAACTTATGCAAGAGGATTAAGGACTTTCTTGGATGTCATTCCTAGAATAGGACTTGAAATACCTTAGACCTCATCACCACATTAACATGTTGTTTTCTTGTGGCCTTAGTGAATGAATTTCTATACTATTCTGTTGTAGACTTCAGCATTACAGATTGTACTGGTTATCAGTGTCTTATTGTTACCGGTTGCTATGATAAAACACATGGCTAAAAGGCACCCGGAGAGGAAAGGGTTTATTTCATCTTGTGCTTGCTGGTAACAGCCTATCACTGAGGAATGGTGAGGCTCAAACTCAGACAGGGCTAGAACCTAGAGGCAAGTACTAAAAGCAGAGACCATGAAGGAGTTCTGCATTGCTGGCTTGCTCTTTGTGGACTGCACAGTCTGCTTTCTTATGCAAATCAGGAGCACCTGCTCAGGGTTTGCAGCACTCACAGAGCACTAGACGCTCCCACATCAATCATTAGTCAAAAAAATATCTCACAGATTTGCTTACAGGTCATTGTGATGGTGACATTTTCTCAATTGAGAGTCCCTCTTCCCAAATGACTCTAGCTGTGTCAAAAAGCCAGATGATGATGGTGATGATGATGATGATGATGATTTTTAAAATCCAGCACAGCTAGAAACATACACTCATTCCCTCTCAGTTGTAGGATGTACGAAGATGCCTCTGTTGAACGTTCAAGTACAGTTATTAGTCCTTGAATGGATAAACATTTTTATGAGTGGAGAAAAATAATGACCAAATCTTCAAGATGCAGAGAACCTATTTCTATTTCCAAGCTCATTGAACGGGTTGATAGCTTACAATTTACTTAACACACTCGCATATTACTTTTGATTCCAGAAGTAGTGAGCTGTGTCTTCATTTATGTGCCTTGCCATATGCCAGGGGCAGTAAAGGCTGCTCTGCTTTTAAACTCTGAACAGGACACATTTCCTAAGAGAGGAAGAAAGAAAAAAGAATATTCTCAGTTGCTAAGAAAGAGAAGCTGTATAACTCAGTAATTAAAAACTTAGCCTTTGGGCTGGAGAGATGGTTCAGTGATTAAGAGCAGGCACTCTTCCTGAGGACAACCCAGGCTTGGTTTCTAACTGTTTGTTACCCCAGCTCCATTGAGACTTTCACCTCTGGAGCTCACAGCCCCTGGCACTCAAGTGCTCATAAACACTTTCTCTCTCCTCTTCCTTCCCCTCTCCTTCCCCCTCTCTTTCCCCCCCTCTCTGTCTCTCACTCATTCACTCACGTTCATACTCTCTTTCCCTCTCCCTCTCCTTCTTCTTCCCCCCTTCTCTCTCTCTCTCTCTCTCTCTCTCTCTCTCTCTGTCTCTCTCTCTCTCTCACACACACACACTCATATACTTTCTCTCTCTTACACACACACACACACACACACACACACGCACACACAAGATAAAACAAAAATTTTAAATTCTAGCCTCAGGAAGCTTAACCTTAGTCTTCAAAGAAAATGAAATGAGAAATGAAAATGGGCTAGAAATATTAATATACATCGATAAGTTTTCTTTGACTAAGAAATATATGTCAGTTTTGAGCACTTAATACATGTCAGGTTTCTGCTAAGGAATCTAAGAGAGACTTCACATCAGAAAGCCTTACTGTTAGTTGTCTTTGCTACACTAGAACACAGGCAAGGCATCTCAATCCTGGGTGCTTCATCCACACCACAGTGAGATTCTAATCTAAATGACATGCAGTACATACTGATTCGTTGGTTTATATTTTTGTTTCTACTTTCTGCTTAACATTATTTCAATTTTTTAAAGAGATGTGGTCTCTTGAGATGTGGCCCTGCATGGCCTAGAACTCATTATGTACTCCAGGCTGGACTTGAACTATCAGAGATCTGCCTGCCTCTGTCTTGTGAATGCTGGGATTAATCCAGCCTAATTTCTTTTCTTTAATACAGCTAAGCTTTTGTTATTATATAATATTGATCCAGCATCTAATGTTTTTACAGTTTTGAACTTAATATTCAGAAAATCACAAAGCTTTCTGATATTTCTTTCCTATCTATAGTTGTCCATTCACTAGAAGCCAGAAATACTTATAAATCATATGTTCTATATAAATAATCTAATGAGAAACTTCAACATGCATATCTTGTCCTTTTCGTGACATCCTCTTTCCACATACCTGAAATTGTAGTGTGTGATAATATGTGTGTGTGTATATACATGATATGTATATGTGTGTATGTGTATCTATCATTGTGTGTTCATACATGTTTCTATGTTTCCTTGTGTATGTGTAGTCGTATATCAGTGTGTTTGTGTGTCTAACTTGTGTATGTGTTTGCATTTAACTATGTGTGTATGAGAGTGTGTGTGTGTATATATATATATTTGTGTGTGTCTATATTTGTGTATGTGTGTGTATGTGCGTTTGCATGTGTGTGTATATATTTGTGTGTGTATATGTGTGTGTATATTTGTGTATATGTGTGTATATTTGTGTATATGTGTGTGTATTTGTGTGTATGTGTGTGTATTTGTGTGTGTGTGTCTGTGTGTGTGTGTACGTATTGCTGGGAGTAGATCCAGACCTAACTTGTTTCACAATATAACTGCAAAAAGCATCATAAAGTTTTATGGTCTTTAAAGTATCAAACCATTTCTACTCCTATATTTTTTTTCCCAATTCACAAAGCCGACAGTTTCCAGGCACCCAGGCTGAGAATTTGGTGGTGTCAGAATTTACATGGTTTCTTACCAAAGCCTCATTTCAGATGCAATGGCAAAATGCAATTTGCATGCTGTTAAGAATGTAACATATTCACAGAGTGCTATCATGCCGAAGCAGATAATGTTTGCTGCTTGAGACCTCTAGACCTGGTATGCTAATGAGGAAGCTTGTCCTTCATAAATCCTTCCCTTCACTCTTATTCTTCCATAGGGCTAGTGCATATGTTAATATGGATCTGAATATATAGCATGTACAAATTATACATGCCATCTTTGTCTTTTTATAATGATATGCTATAATTGTCTATGAATCTGTATACAGTGCATTTATTTAAGGAACAATTTGTACATATATATGTATAAATAGATGGTAGATAAGTAGCGAGTATCATTTCAAGTGAATTTTAACTACGTCTTTTGAAGTATCCTATTAATATAATTAAAAGTATATGAAGTATATATATTTTTAACAATTGTGATGCCTCCGATTCAATTTTAATTAACTTAAAATTTGGTATATTAGAAATTTGCAAAGTAGCAGGTCATTTTGTAGAGGAGAATTCAAACATCAGACACCAAAGTCTACCTTGCCAATCTTAAATGTAACCCTAAAGTCTGAGAGCAAATACGTAAAATTATGTAGCTTTTCAAGTTCTAGGTATCTTGATTTTTAGCTGAGATGTTTGTACAAATGCCCCATAGTGACAACTTCTTCCTAAAGTGCTGCTCTGGAGGGGAATGGTTTTGAAATTGAATTATCACATTCTAGGCCAAGATGACTCAACTGCCTGAGGCAGAAAAGGAAAAGATTGCCGAGCAGGTAGCTGACTTCAAAAAGGTGAAGAGCAAGCTGGATGCAGAGATTGAGATATGGGATGACACAAGCAACGACATCATTGTCCTCGCCAAGAAGATGTGCATGATCATGATGGAGATGACCGACTTCACAAGGTAACTATGTGGGAACGGTAGTGTGATAAGCGAAGGATAACGGTCATGTGTTTGTCATATCGATGAAACGCCCGAGTTTCTCTGAGTGGGAAGAGGAAACGCTAATATAGAATTAGGAAGTTACGAATGTACAAATTCCAGAACTGTGGTCAAAATAGCACAGTTTCTTATACAGCCCTTACCTCATGCTCTCAGACATTCATACTCTGAGATTACATTGTATCATACTCTCACTCGGTAGCAAAGATTACATTGTATCAATCTAACACCTCCCTAACTGTCCACAGAAATGGGTAACTAGGATATGTTCACTCTGAAGCTCTTGAGGAATTTATACCTACTGCTGCCTCATCAGGATTTCTGGCCTATGGCATTCCTGAGATTGCAAATCAGTGTCTTTGAAACCTCAATGAACAATGAAGACTGTGAAGGAAGCATACATTGTCTATAGAGAAGCAACATAAATGTTTTAAAATAGTTGTGAGACTTTGTGGTAGCATAGTCTAACTGACTCCGTTCTCTGGTAGAGTCATCATGGCCTTGGGACTCTGTACATGTATCCTGACAACTGAAAAGACTTACAGCCCCCATACCTTATTTCTGCCTGCAACACTGGGGCTTGCATCTGGTGGCTGCAGGATGGCCACTTGAAAATGAGAATTTCCCAGCGAGTAGAAAATTGACATTGGTCTCTGACCTTTTGTATCTCTGCAAACCAGTCTCAGAGCCTTGTTTCCTCCATTTTGTGGTCCTAACCAACTGTTCCTTTACCATTATTAGTTAGCTCCAGTTCATTGTGGTGGTGGTGGTGGGGGGGGCTGAGGGGAATAAAACTGAGTGATAAATACTCCAGTTTGATGCTAAGAGGTTTGCAAAGACCTGACTTTAAAAGGCTACCCACAGAGAGAATACAGTTCAGAGGACAAGAAGCAGAAGCCCAGACTCAACAAAATAAGGAGATAAAGGCAACTGTGGAGGTCATGGCCAAATGTAAACAATTTGCTGAGCCTAAGATCAATGACTCTGCTTCACTTGTCCAAGATACTTTAGCATAGGATAGCTTTAAGCATGTTTCTCAATGAGGAAGCCCTCTCTGTGACACTGACCTATTCTGGAAACAGTCTGATGAAGGTTCTGGTGACTGTGTTGTTCTGAGTATTCGCCTATGGAATGTACCTTAGTCCTTCATGAGCCAAAACCTACTTAACTGGAATATTCCAGTGAATGGACTCTTGACAGGGCCACTCCGTACAACCAATGACAACAGCTCGATGTCTGGGACTGGGTTCTCCTTAGGCAAAAAAAAAGTTGCCTTTCTATTGAGTATGAGTTGAAAGGTGAACTATGGGTAATATCCATGTGGAAACTGGATCCTAATGGTGAGGAGATGGTGCTATCAGAACACTTCTCCTGGGAGGGGATTGCTCTGTGTGGGTAGGCCTTCAATAAGCACAAAATCATTACAAGAACATGTCTTGCAGTTGTCTAGCTGTCTACACCCACCCTATAGGGAAAGGGAGGTCATTAAGGGAAACAGAATGTGGAAAACAGGTTGCAAATGTCTTTATATAATTAACCAAGGAGCAGCAAGATGTGGAATGCCTCTCTTACCAGTTGCTAGTGAATACAAACCTGAAATAAAACTTAGTCTTCATGTAGCTACTGAAATCACAAAACAGAAGACTACCCTATGCCAGACATGTTGCATGTAGGAAACTATTGTATCAGGATGCACTACACACAAAAACCAATGTTACGATGGTACAATGAAAAAATGCAATTTTAAATCATAATTAAATGGTAATGCACATTACCTTTCAGGGTTAAGACTGAAAAAGAGTTTTCAAATGTTAAACACAGGAAGTAGTAAATTGAATGACCTAAAAAATGCTCTTTCAATGAAAAGTTCTAAACAAAATTAAAATGAAAAGATAATGTGCCGAACGTTTGTAAGAAGGACTAGCTACAATGTGATACTTTTTATCTACAGGACAAAAGAGATGGGCAGATAAATCACTGCCTTGTTAGGACCTGACTAATTAATGATATTTAATGGAAAAGTAAGTGAGATAAGTATACAATTGTTCAAAATGTTAACAACAGCAAAAAAAAAGCCAACATAGATATGGTGGGAAGAAACAAGCCTTGGTAGATGCCTTAATTTGGAATGTTGTTTGTGCTGGTAACCTTGGTGTGCTTTGTCAACAATGTATCCTGTGTCTGCATCTCTAGTTCACTTCAGGTAAAAGTATTTGCAAAGAACAATCTGAAACAGGACTCTTTAAAAATTAATTCAACCAGTTATTATTGGTTGGTTTTGTTTTCATTTAATATTTAATTTGCTCTTGGACAATTTTAGCCATACACAGAGTGCATGGTGACCACGCTCCCCCTCAAATGCCCCTTGCCTGTCTGTCCGTCTGCTTCCCATAAGTCTCCCCCTCACAGTCCTGTCTGCTCATCCTGCTTTGTTAACTGAGATTAGCCATCACTTTCTCTGTGATTTTAGAGTGATCTTTTGGAGCCTGATGGGTTCCAAAAGAGAGCTCATTGAGTAAAGACAGTTGTTGCTAAGCCTGAAGACCTGAGTTTGATTCCCACTATAGCAGAGAGGGCAAAACAGTGCTCAAGCTATAGAAGTAAGGGCATGAGGATGGATGATTATTTGATGAAAGAACAGAATATAGGGAACACTGATTAAAACCTGGGCTGGAAAGAACTTTTTAAAGACCATTCCTAGGGACCTACTTCTCTAGCCAGGTCACAGAGTTCCATTAACTCCCCTAGACACCAGCTACAACCATGGAATAAGTACTCACAATGTAAGGTTCTGGAGGAGAAAGCAGATTCAAACCATAACGTCTGTAGTTCACACAAGATTCGGAGAAAGAGTGAAATTAGATGTTTATGTTACTTTACCTTCTGAATCAGGAAGCCCATTAGGAATTATTCAGGTTGTAAAGATGTTCTTATCATGATATTTAAATATTTAATTGCAGATTTCATAAGTCAAGGGTTTATCAATATTTATCAATAAAACAAGCACCGTAGTATTTATGTTGTGATAATTTTTAAATTAAATAATGTAGCTGTTACTACCTATCAATTTTGAGGCGACTGACTCTGCTACTGGATGAATGTGGTTAATCACAAGGTTATTCAAAAGCCTCTGAAATAGTACAGCTTGAAAAACATCAAATTTGCATGCTAATGATAGAACTTTTCTTCAGTTTTGTTTGGTTATCTAAGAAGAATGTTATGTGTTCTCTTGTTCTGTTAACTACTACATCCAGATATTACTATGATGTTTATAACCATGGTTTTATAACCATAGTATCATGATACTTACCTACTCATCATGAGCCTACCTAGCTGCAGATGAGTCAGGGAGCACATTATCTGTAAATTCAATAGGAAGGAAAATCAATTTACATTCTGTGTGATACAAAACAAGGAACTGAATGTTCCCCCAATAGGTATTTCTGGCAAGTTTCAAAATAACTAGATAGTGAAGGTTGCTGCTTTAAATACATAATAAATCCGCTTCGCACCCCCACCCCTTCTTCTTTGGATTCTTCCAGATAAAAGATACAATTTTAAAACAATTAAAACTGCCTTAAATAAAAAGACACCCCCCCATCATATACACACAATGATTGTGTTGTTAATATGTTTATAGCTATACCCTAAATAAATCCTTGATGTCCTGCAAGGTCTGCCTCCTACAAAATATCTGATTAAAGGGCAGATTGGAGCATCACAGGGGTGCCAATTTGCCAGCTGGTCACCCTGTGTTTGAGTGGTGTTTCACAATGAGTGTTGGCTGACCTCCGCTAAAGGACCCAGATAGGACCTGGGTAACTGCAGTAATCGCTACTCCCTGGTAAAAACAGAATCTCTCAGATTTCTAATGGAATACCAAGGTATGTCAAGGTGAGTCACATCACATAAGCATCACCTCCTCTGACAGTGTCTAGAACATCTACCCATGCTGCTTTCTTTCCCCGTTTTCCTCCTGTATAAAGAAGAGACTCATCAGTGGCAGGGGATTACTATTCTTAAAGTGAATGGATAACCACATGGTTCACTTTCCAATTCTGGATCATTTACTAAAGCCAAGGACAGATATGAAATTTCAATCAGCCCTGATAAGAGCAAAATTTGCAATTTTAATAAAAAACGTCATGTGTGTCTCACGATCTCATAGTACTCTTAATGACTGTGTTGTCAGGGACTGTCGACCTCGGGTTCATTATTTATCGATTATCTTTAAATTAAAAATACCTTCAAACTGTAGGTTTTTATTTACATTTATTATTCTAACAAAATTTTAAAAATGAGTTTTGAAGAGAAAATGTTCTGCTGCAATCTCAAGCGAACACTCCTCATCTATGTTTTCCCCTAGACGTTATTTTCTTAGTTTGGTCACTGTTTCTTTCATTCATTGTCCTAGAGCTATTTTTTTTTTTATCTCCTGGCTATATGAGTTTCTACTCCTCATTTTCTTTTTTCCCACAGAGAACACATGTCAACACAACTCTTCGTGTTGTCACGTCTTTGTCCTTGAAGGAGTAGATTTTTCTTGACTTCCTTCTTTTCACTCCGCACTTTGGACCCTTGTGATCTTGTACTCGAATGGCCCTACTCCAGTCATTCCATTTTGTCTCCAGTTTCTGATTTTATTTTTTTTATTACTTTTCCCTCTTTATCAACACACCACAGGCCCTTCTGTCATCTTTGTCTCCTTTTAAAACTTTTAGCCAATGACCTCCGTTCTTCCATCTCCTGTCCTCTATATTTAAATGTGTATTATGTCTCTATGTGAACCCATGTCTCATCACTTTGATTGCTCATACTTGATAAATAATCACAGAGTTATCTATGCAAATGGGGCATGAACATGTAAAGTTAATCTGTCATGAATGATACCTTCACTCATCTCTCCATTTGCTAGAGAGGAGTGTCAATCATTCTGTATCCTTACAGAGATCACACGGGAAATAATGCACCAGGATTTTTCTAGAAGACCCAGAGAATAGGCATCTGGGCATGAACGTGTGTGGTATCAGGGAAAAAAAATATTTTATTTTGCCAAATGAAACTTTATAGCTGTTTCTTACGACAGGCAAGAAAAAATTAGTAACTGTGTGAGATATTTTTCCCCTCTAAATTAACCATTTTACTGTGTGTATCTTAGTAATCAGGTTGTAAGACATAAGTACATATGGTAATTACTAAAATAGAGAAAAATCTAAATATCTCCTTAGCAGAGCACATTAGTCTCATAAAATGGGAAAGATATAAAAATATCCCATACAGCATATTGTCAGATAACACTTGAGCCAGCAGTAGTATGAGGTTGAGTGAGGTCTCCAGATATAAGAAGAGTCATTGGAAAAAAAAAATACTCAGATACCCTGAATATCATGTTGTGAGGAGACAGAGAGGCAAGCTGGCATTTCTTGAATGTAAATGGAAGGCAGGAAGTGTGAAAAAGGGACATGATGCTACAGAAGGATTTTGCCATTGAAGGTGTTGGCGTTACTTACCATACTGGAAAGCATGATCGAGGTCAGTGACCCTGGCTGAATCTGGTTCAGGAAATGATCCAAACCCACGGTACCTTTTTCATGTATATTCTTTCATTTCTTTAGAAGATAGAATTGAAAGGCTGTAGGAATGAATTTAGGTCTCAGCTGGAGAGAACTTTTAACTAGAATTGTAACAGAACGCAATCCAAAGGGAAGAGAAAATGCAGATTAAAAACCTACATCGATGAATACATGGGAAGGTACAATGGCTAGTTGAACATGCTGGTGAAAGAGAGGTCGATTGACAGCCCACACTTGATGTCTGCTGCCCTGGTAAAGCCACACCAAGAACAGAGGACAAGGTGCAAGAAGGTCCAGGCTTCATTTCTCTCCACCTTGAAATTCTTCTTGGAGTTTTACAGTTTAGATTTTTCTGAAAATACAATAAAAGTCTAAGGTCTCATTCATCCATTATTTGATTTGCTCCTCAAGAATATCTTTTCATGTTGGCTTAACAGGGAGTTTTCTGTACACCTTCTAGATAAGAGCTCTGGGGTGGGGGAGACTTTTATAAGATGTGTAGCCTATTGACTTTGGGCTATTGAAGTGTTCAGATTTTCCTTTTGAATTAGATAGTTTTGTAGTAATAGGACAGGCAAAGTGTCAAAATAGGACACTTCCAGGCATAGGGAATGTTCGTTTAATAAGCAAATATTTTCTATGTTCATAATGTTTATATTATTTATAATTGGGCTATTGGCTTTCATCATATTCAGGTCATAGGATTAGTTTAAATGATCACTTCACATGTGTTGCAAATGTGTCTTATAGTTCTATGCAATTGCATTATACCATACCTACCCTTTGACGGATAGATACAGATATAGAGAAGGCCTCTGGCTCTACGTGCCCTTTGCTCTACTCTTACTATGTTCTAGTCTCTCTCTCTCTCTCTCTCTCTCTCTCTCTCTCTCTCTTACTCTCTCTCTCTCTCTCTCTCTCTCTATATATATATATATATATATATATAGTCTCTCTCTCTCTCTCTATATATATATATATATATATATGTATATATATATATATGTGCGTGTGTGTGTGTACATATATATGTGTGTGTATGTGTATATGTCTATGTATATGATATCTATGTCTATTTCTATGTACAACAATTCCTGAGTTATAGCTCTTATAATAACAGGTAAAGTGTTATGTACAAACAACAACAACAAAAACTGTGTAAAGTATTGATATAAAAGAAAGAATTCTATGTCATCCCAGCCCAGCCATACTCAAGGACAGTAGTCTTTTCAAGCAGCAGATAGCAAGGAAGTGGGAGAAGCTAAAGGGCTCTTTACAATTTTTACTTCCCTCTTGAAGTGCTCAGAGATGATCACGACTAGGAGGCAGAATATTCCATGACCAATTAAATTCTTCTGATATGGTCGAACCTATTTGTCTTAGTTTCATTTCCTGTTGTGGTGGGTAAGATGTCCTGACAAAAGCCACCTCAAGGTGAAATGGCTTCTTTTGGTATTGTTTTCCAGAGGTATACAGTACATCCTAGTAGAAAAGACATTTGCAGACAGGGTAGGCTTGGCAGCGGAAGTGTGAACATGAGTAGTTAAATTGCACTGTACTCAGAGAACAGTTCGTAGAAGGCAACAAAGCCCCTGCCCCCAAACCCACCCCTGGTGATACACTTCCTCCAGTGAATCTCTGCCTCCTAAAGATTCCAAAAACTTGACAACCAGTGCCACCTACTGGGGATCAAGTGTTCAAACTCTTTGAGCCTATGGGAGACATTTCACATTCAAAACACCAAACCACTTTACTATCTGAATACATTTCACAGTTTCTTTTATTTCTGGGTAGTTTACAGTGATGAGGATGCTTGAATAAATTTATCCGTAGCATTCATCCCTGTTACCATCAAAGCCATGTTTCAACTTAAAGTTTAGGCTTAAGAAGAAGATTACTGATGAGAATTATGTATTTATCTGTCTAGTAGGCAAAGAGAGAATACATTGAATTATGATTCAAATGAGGAAGTTGGCAATGACCTGCTCTCATAAAGTAATTGAGGAGACTTGTCAAATTACACTTGGCTGCTTAAAATTTTGGACTGGAGGGGAGAATTAGGTCAGAATTATTCTGTGCATTGTTTACAGAAAGCAGTGTGTATTATTTTCAGAGAATATTTCTTAAACTTTTGACCCAGATGTATAATCTTGAAAAATGTTTGTTCAGAAACAATCACATATAAAGATCCAGACTTTTCTTATATCATTCAAATCTGAATCATTTAAATATATAGAAGTACTATTTATCCTATGCATATCAGTAATCAGTCTCTGAAATAAAAATATGGCCAAAAAATACTTTACATTTTCAAATGAATATGTTCGTACTTGCAAAAATATATATACAGATACACACACACACACACACACACACACACACACATCCTATACACATACACGCACACATGGGTAGTTTTAAAAATGAAAGCCAGGGTTTGGTTTTCAGAGACTCTCCTCAAAACTGTAATTATTAATACCCACATCAATTTTTAAACAATTATACTTTTTACTCTGTTAATGGATTTCCTGATTATAAGTGTCAGGTATAAGTGCTTTCAACATTCCCAAGTATTTATGTATGAAATATTTGAAACACCCAGCTTACAATTTATATCTAATACCACTTACTTCCTATTGAAGAAAAATAATATGTTCAGTCCTGCATATGATATGCTCTGATCATATGTAAATGTGTTACTATTTAAAATACCCAAATGATTTTAAGCCTGTATAACAACTATATAGTCCATTTTCGTTTAGATGACAGGATTCAATTGAGGTCAAACATGAGGGAAATGCTTATTTTATTATATTCATGTTTGCTTTTGTGTGTGTGTGTGTACAGCTGCCATGCCATAAGTGTAGGTACGGAGACTAGAGAATAGCCTGAAGGATTCTGTTCTCTTCTTCAGCCAAGTGAGTTTTATGTATATGAGTACACCGTTGCTCTCTTCAGACACACCAGAAGAGGGCATCGGATCCCATTACAGATGGTTGTGAGCCACCATGTGGTTGCTGGGAATTGAACTCGCCAAGTGACTTTTAATGAGCACACTCAAGTACTCAGGCTTCAGATCACATCATTTTACCAGCTGAGCTGCCTCACCACATTGAAGTACTTGTTATTTTACTCCATGACACATATCCTTTAAAATGAAAGAGGGTCTCACATAAGCCAGGTTAGTCCTAGACTCACTGGTAACTCGGGAGAAGCTTAAGCTTTGCCTTCTCTGGCTTCTGCCTCTTAGGTGATGGGATGCCACAAATGCCATACACCAAGGCTCTCATGACACCTACAACCTCGATGAGGGTTAGCACGGGAAGAATAAGAATTTTTCAGCTTCATATCTGTGTGGATACCATTAAATATTCTTTTTAATTGGTGATTTCCAGAAATCAAAACCTTTTTTCCCTAAGGGAAAAATCAAAGTGTACCTACAAAAATAAAGTCAAAGAGACTTTATATAATATCACAGAGCTTCTATTTCCTGCTTGCCCTTTTTATTCTCAGCATCCTGCCTTTTCGTTCTGTCCCTCCCTCAGAAATGAACTCAATTCTAATTTAAACGACTAATGGCCTTCCCTACTATTTGTGAAATGTATAATTTTTGATTGCAAAGATATGTAGGACAAAAAAAAAAACCACGTTGAAAGAGATTAATATCTCCAGCGAAGGAAAGAGCAGACTACACAGCGCAATGAGAGACATTCGAGCATAGGAATGCATGCCCAGCACCAGGCAAGAGTCTGTCTTATTCAGTGCTCAATTGCTGTAAAGAGACACCATGACCATAGCCATTCTTATCAAGGAAAACATTTAATTGGGGCTGGCTTCTAGTTTCAGAGGCTTAGTCTACTATCCTCATGGCAGGGAGCATGGCAGCATGCAGAGAGACATGGTGCTGGAGAAGTAGCTGAGAATTCTCTGAGTCCACAGGCAGCAGGAAGAAAGGAGAGCTGGACCCTTTGAAATATCAAAGCCCACTGCCAGTAGCACACTTTCTCCAAAAAGGCCACACCTCCTAGTCCTTCCCAAGCAGTACCACCCTCTGATGACTTATCACCCAAACATATGAGTCTGTGTGTCTGGGGGGGGGGTCAGTCTTATTCAAACCAATGCAAGGTCTAAGATCTTGAACTAAAATAGTGCTTTTTAAAATTTCCTTTATATTTTTAACCGTAATATTCTTTTCTAAATGTTAGAACTTTTCTTGGTGCAATTTCAGATACACTGGATTTTTATTCTGTGAACCTTTCTTATTGATCATAATCCTTTTTTTTCCTTTGAATTTTGAGTGATCTCAAAATTTCAAGGCAAAGATACTGGGTACACTTTATATTTTTTCTAAAATATTTGTTTTGTGTGTGTGTGTGTGTGTGTGTGTGTGTGTGTGTAAGTGTGTGCATTCGTGCTTGTGGAAGTCCGAAGACAAACCTTTGAAATGGATTCTCTACTTCTCTGAGAAGTAGGCTCTAGTAATAGAAATCAAGTCACCAGGTTTGGTGGCAAAGTGCCTTTACCAGCTGAGCCATCTTACAACCACTGAGAGAATAATTTTAAGCAGTGAAATTGTTTTAAGAATGCAATTTAATATTCAGGGTAAACAAGGGTTTTTGATGGGCAGATATGAGATGCAATGGCATTCTTGAGCCAGCATGGATGATGTGGGGTATGGATGCTCTATTTCTGTTTCCTAAGCTTTTTTATTGGCTAACAGTGATCCCTTCTCATTCAAGTGAGTAATATCCAGGCCACGGGAAATTAAAAGTAAGTGTCTATTAAAAGAGTTCTCCGGAAGCCTCACAGTACACAAATAAGAGTTTTATAAATGATATAAAACCATCAACTGCTGAAAATAAATTTCAGTAAGAATATGCAAATGAGAGCCAAGGCATAGTGAACAGCATCGCAGGTCACCCCGATAAACATGTTGTTTTTTCATGACTGAGCTCATTGAGTTACTGCTTCCCCTATGAAGGCTGGGAGAGACCGTGAATAAGAATGCCCCAGGACCACAGATGGGCAGCAGTGAAGTGCCCCATTTAGCTTCCATGCTAAGGTGTTTCTGGTAGAATGAATGGGATTGACGGGGGCTGAACAGGGAGGGAGTATGCTGAGAACCACACGGAGCTTCTCAGTCTGGGTGCACAGCATTTAGATGTTTACAGGCACTTCGGAGGAATAGTTTAGCATCTTCTCAACTTGCCAATGTCACTTCCTATTCACCTTTAATGCAAGCATGCTGGATAGAGGCAGAAGACTCCCAGGTCACACTCACACCCTCTCATTTCCTTACCCAGATCAGCTCTGCAGAAGGTAAAAATAGATGGGTATTTGCTAATTATTACACTTCAGACTCGGCTCTAAGTTCTTAGTTGATTTAAGTAAATTCAGCAAGGTGTGCACTTTTATTATTCTACAAACAAGTACACTTGGGGTAAGAAAAAAATATGTTCATAACCCCAAGGTCCAACAGGCAGAACAAGCCAGAAGTGGGGTTTGAATCTAGGCAGTTGTGAGTCTGTGCCAGAGTATAAAAACAATGTCACTGGAAAGAAGGCAGAAGCAAGACCTGTCTGTACACAATTCCCAATACATGTCCCTGTGCAACATACAAAAGCATAGAAAAATAAAATTGTGTTAGAAGTGATGGTAATATACCTGGCCTTAAAATGTTTAATACGTCAGGCTCTGAAGCCAGAGTTCTTCCCTTTCAAGCCTGTGCATTATCTGGTCCCACACAGGATCACACAAGCTGGCAGGGGTTACAAGGCATAAAGGCATACAACATGTAAATACACTCACGTGGCAAGGATGGTGATCCTTAAAGCTACAGTGAAGCATTCCTACTTGCTAGACAAACATCATCATTGTAATTCACCCGCAGCCATTCAATGTATAGACTGAAAAAGCCAGTTACCAGTTATCACCTGCAGAAATGAGTTATTGTGTTAGTGAGGGAGGGAGGTGCTTGAATTCAGTGTCGGTTATAACATGCTAAGTTTAAGAAGTGTGTGTGTATGTGTGTGTGTATGCATGTATGTATGTATGTATGTATGTATGTATGTATGTATGTATTATGGAAAATGCCTGCCAAGGTGGATATTGACTCACTCTTCTAAGTGTTTGATCTCAGATGCAGTTCCTGACTGTGCTAAGACTGTGTTGTCTATAAACCAGTGGTAAATCACCGTCCTGCAACCCAGTACAGTTAAAAAGCAAAGTCCTTATAAATAGCAGCTTGATATGTACTGGTGCTATTAACATTTTCATGTTAACAGTTTAGATGGTTAATCATTTTATATGGTAGCATTTGCTTGAACCTTGGCTAGTACCAAGAAGTGAGTAAATGGCTATTTTGTTTCACTTTCAAAAGGTTGCCTGGTTCCTTGAAAATGTTGCATTAGATAGTGTACATCTATTGAATAGATTATGAATGGGCAAATTGACTGTAAAAAATGAATGGCAAGTATTTTACCAAGGTCTTTAATTTTATAGGTAATAAGTTACTCTATGAACCTGTAAACTATTGGGAAAATATCCACATTTTTATTTAAATCTAGCGGTTGGCCTTATTCTCAAGATTGAGAGTGTGAATGTGTGTGTGTGTGTGTCTATGTCTTTACGTTTCTTGAACTTATTTTTTGGCTCTTTTCTTCTTTTTATTATTTTATCAAATTTTATTTTCATTGTTGTTATTATTAGATGCCTGTTTATATTCTAACAATAGAAAGAAAAGGTATGGATTTGGGCAGGTGAGTAAGTGGGGACAATATGGGAAGATTTAGGGGAGAAGTAACTTTAATCAGAATATACTGTATGAAAGTTTATTTTCACTGTAAACAAAATAATGGGTAGCAAGTATTCTTATTTTATATTCATTTTTAGTTTTATTGAAATATGTTAACATTTTCATATCAGGTGGCACTTGCGCTCACACATGCACACACACATAGAAAAACAAATATGCACATAATTAAAAGTAAAACTATCTTAAAAATAAAATTTGTCGTATTTCACCTGAGAAATACTTCCATGTAATTTCAGAAAATGCATCAATCAATCAACATTTTCATATGTAAATAAAATCGCATATATTCTGAATGGTTATCATGCTTCAATTCTTGTTCTATTATTATTTTGTGTTTTCCATAATCATGCCATGTTGTCTAAATTGGCAATTGGCTTAATCTCACACCCTTCTACCAACTGAGCCTCTCTCAAGTGCCTGGAATTGAAAGGAATTTTAGCTTTCTCTTAAAATTTATTAAATTAAATTTATTTTGAGAATTTCATTCATATGTTATCATTTCCACCATTGCTGTTGCCTGCCCCCTAACTCCTCTCAAGATCTTCCTCTCTCTCTCTCTCTCTCTCTCTCTCTCTCTCTCTCTCTCTCTCGCTATTTTACAATGATTATTGTTATGTGTGACTGTGTGTGTGTGTGTGTGTGTGTAAATCTATTAAGCAGCTAAATCTATTTGGTGTTGCTCATATGTATATGTATTTAGGGCTGACCATTTGAGATTTGATAACCTATCGGTAGGCTTGTCCCTGAGGAAGACTGAAGATTGATCTTCCTTCTCTTGGCAGATATTAATTGATTATAACTCTTCATCTAGCTATATGGCCTTGTGAGACTTCCCTTATCATGTTGGTGTATCAATTGCAGTTGTCATTGTGCAGGTCTTTTGGATCTAGCTTCATTTTCATGGATACACACACACACACACACACATACACACACACAGACACATACACACACACAGACACATACACACACACACACACACACACACACACACACACTCACACAATCTTACACCAGATGTTGTCGTCCTCTGGTTCTTTACATTTGTTCTGTCCCCTCTTCGACAATCCTTCCTAATCAAGCCATCAAAATGTTCCCAATAGTATAATAGTGACACTATATCTTAGGATCCGTGCACAGCTTTCTAATTAAACTTAATACCTGCTTAGTAAGAGGGAATCCATGCATGGTACTGGTCAGACCATGGGTTCTAGAGGAAGTTCTGCTTTCCTAACCTATTTTAATTTCTAAATGCATTCTAAACACCAATCCTCAGACCCACAGGTATGTACAGCTGTCATTCTTTATCAAAGAAACAGCTTCTTGCAGCAGATGGAAATTATTACAGGAATCCATAGGTGGCCAGAACACAGAGAACAACAGTGAGGTACTCAACCACTGTTGAAAAATCTGCAATGAAACCTCTATACCTCAGCTCCTTCCCATTTTAACTCTGAAAATAACCTTAAGTTTAGGGATCTCTTTCTTGTTCTGTGAATGGTTTTTCATTTCCCACAAGCATCCTACAGGAGAATTATTTTGATAATCATTTAACAACACAGACTGAGAATTGGTCTTGGCTTAGTTTTACTTTTGGTTGTCAACAATCACCTCAGTGGTTGTATTTCATTATGTAGGTTAGTGTCGTCTAGGAGAGTGGTTCTCAACCTGTGGGTCGCGACCCCTTCATGGTCAAAGGACTCTTCCACAGGGGTTGCATGTCAGATATCCTGCATATCAGATGCTTACACTGTGATTCATAACAACAGAAAATTGTAGTTATGAAGGAGCAATGAAATGATTTTATGATTGGGGGTCAGCACAACATGTCTTAGAGGGTTGCAGCATAGGAAAGTTGAGAACCACTGCTCTAGACACAAAGTGCCCCATGGATGTGTGTTAAACTTCTTTTGGATTGTACATGGAGACAGTGTTGTCCCTGTGTCCCTGGACATGAAAGAGGAGGGGAAATGAGAGTAATCTCAAATTCTTTGAGCCATTGGCCTTTTTAACAGCACATGGCAAATTGAGAATGTATTTATGATTTAAATGAAAGGGGACTATTTAGCTTTTAGCTGTCTATCAGTCAAAAAGAACGAAAGATTACTAGAAGGAGAGTAATGATGATTTTGTAAACAGAATTTATTACATGTTGCTATAGGTCTCTTTGTGTGTGTGCTTGTGTGTGTGTGTGTGATCGTAAACTGATCTTTCCTTTGTTGTGAGCCATGAGTAGGTGTAAAATTGAACAAGGAGCACACATTATTCGTTTTTTTAAAGTATAACAATTACTTTGTCTCTGTGCTGTGAATATTTACTTAACAGTGTCCATTGTAAGGAGGACATATTAGGGTGGAGACATCTACAGAATGAGAATAATAGCAAGAATGAATATTCCTGGTATAATATCCTCTTGGGCTTTGTTCCATGAGAAATTCCAGGAGTAAATGGGGAAAAGGCATATATTTAATTATGGCATCACTGTCACTGTTGCTGGATGCCACTGCTGCTGCTCAGAGCCACGACTCACACAAATATATAAAAACTTCAAGTATTTATTTGTTAACCTCCCTGAAAACAATTACTAAAAGCAACTAGCAACTTTGATCCTTCAATGTTCAATGTCTATAATTATTATATATGCTCACCAGATTATCCAATATAATTGGGATTCTCTAATTTGAAAATTTAGAAATCCATGCCAGGGATAATCACACAATCCAGTAATCTCAGCAAGTGAATGGCTGAGGTAAGGAGGGATGTGAGTCCCACACACCATTCTTAACTATACAGTAAAAGCATGTCTCAACAATAGATAGATAGATAGATAGATAGATAGATAGATAGATAGATAGATAGATAGATAGCAAGGAAATTGAAAATAAGATTTGTCAAATATAAAACAACCCAAGGAGGTAAAACAATCACTAACCTAAGACTGCATTGAAGTTGTCTACTTGCTAATGCCTTACGAACTGAAGCCACAGTTAAGACTAGTTTCAGTGCTTTTAAACGTGTATATTTGAATACACATGTTTAATTTTAACTTTTATTTAATCTTCTTCAGTGGAGATATTAAGCCAAAGCTGAACTTAATAAAGAATGAAGGCTGGAGAGAAGGCTCAGCAGTTAACAACTCGTGCAATTTAATTATGAGGACAGAAGTTTAGATCTCTGCAATCACATGGAAATCCCTGCAACTCTGTCTCTGTGAGAGCTTGTATGTACTCTCTAGTGTGGGCATAGGCATAAACATCCACATCCATGTCCAGATACTCTCACATAGATGCATACGCACATACATACATACATACATACATACATACATAATTTATATCACCAATAAATAAGAGGGTTGTGTTGTTTAGTTCTGGGACTGCTTGAGTGCCTCATATCCATGTGGTTATTAACCTCTTTAAAATGTCCAGTCCAGGATGCACAAGGGCTTTGTGGCAAAGACTCAAAGCACAAGAAATAAGATCAAAATAGATGAGTGGGACTTCTTCAGAACAAATAATTTTGACACAGCAAAGAAAAACCATCATAGCGATGAGACAAGTTCTAGAATGGGAGGAAATGTTTAAGAGAATCTTTGAATGCACGTCTCTCAGTCCTCATTGTTCAGAAACCAACTGAAGTTAACTAGAAAGGCTCAGCTTGGTAGAAATATTGATCAAATATTTTTATCACAGTGGAAGTAGATACAGAAAGCATATCAGGGGCATGGAAGATTATATGTGACAAATAAGAGGCAAATCAGCTTTTGGAGCCAGACTTCTGTGTTTATGTCCTCAAACAAGGTAGATGAGAGTCTCTTTACCTGAGACACATATAAAGAAAGATTGCAGAGATTCTGGGGCTAAGCTAGAAATCAAAACAAGCAAGGTTAGATTTTTACACTACTTACTTTTATACATCCTTAATTATGAAAATATGTGAAGTGCAAATTTTGAAGTAGGATATATGTGGAAGGGATATAAAGCCGGCTAATATCAGAGAATTGAATTCATGTTTTGATTTTCACATTTAGTGTTTTGTGTATGCACTAATGCATATATATATATATATAGATCCGTGTGTGTGTGTTATGTGTTGACCACAACTATCTACTATATGTGCACATGCCTGTGTAGGTATGTTGGTCAAAACTATCCAATGGATGTAAGTCTGAGTGTGTTAGTCAATGTTGTTCAGTGTGTGTGTGTGTGTGTGTGTGTTAGAGAGAGAGAGAGAGAGAGAGAGAGAGAGAGAGAGAGAGAGAGAGAGAGACTTGCCAATTTCCGAGTGTTTATGTTCTTGGTATAGTCAGGAAAAATGTTTGTGTTTTTTCAGTCAATTTGCTCTTCTGTTATAAAGACCCAGTTTAGAAATCATGATTATTCCACAAATCAGAAGGTTTCCTACTGGTAATGGTTAGGCAATGAAGTCCCTGTTGAGAAGAGGAGTATATTCTGTTTCTAAGATTTCTCCTCCAAATGTGAGGCTTGGAAAATGTACTGCATTGTACATAATTATAGCCTTGGAAAGCAGAGATTCTGCCTGATGCAAGTTGAATACTGATGTTCAGGTTGTGTGAACCATTCCTTTGCTAGAGGTGGACAAAGCAAAGAAGTGGAAATTACGGTTGTGATTTGTAGAAACCTACTGAGGGCCGTGAGGCATTTAGAGTTGAATTGCTGTGAGGAGACGCCATGACAGCAACTCTTATAAAGGAAAAGATTTCATTGGGGCTGGCTTACAGTTTCAGAGGTTCAGTCCATTATCATCATGGCAGGGAGCCTGCTAACAGACATGGTGCTGAGAGTTTTACACCTTGATCCAGAGGCATCAAAAAAAGACTGAAAGTCACTAAGCCAGCCTGGCTTGAGCTTTTGGGATCTCAGAGCCCACCCCTAGTGACACATCAGCTCCAACAAGGCCTAATAGTGCCACTCCCAATGAACTTATGGAGGCCAGTTTATTTAAACTACCATGAATACATTTTTCTCAACTTCTTTCTTTCAACCAGTATTCAGGATTAGGTAACATCTATAGGGGAAAGCACACAGTGTCATTTCAGTAAAATGTATAATTGCTAGCTTGAAGCATAGATGTTTGGCACTTTTCTCCAATAGAATTGGTAGGTAGGTAGATTTTGTCCCCTCTCTAATGTTTTATGAGCTCTCCTAGACCTTGAGCAGCAAGACTTTCCTCTAACAAGTTAATTGGCTATATCAGATGGAGTCTATGACCTTGTCCTCATTAACCCATGTCCTAACCAAACTGAGTAAGCTTGCAAGTTCACTTTGGGATCTGTGATGATTTGTATATGCTTGGCCCAGGGACTGGCACTATTAGGAGGTATGGCCTTGTTGGAGTAGGTGTGCCACTGTGAGTGTGGGCTTAAGTTGCTCATCCTAGCTGCCTGGAAGTCAGTCTTCTACTAGAAGCTTTCAGATGAGGATGGAGAGCTCTCAGCTCTGCCTGCACTATGCCTGCCTGGATGCTGCCATGCTCTTGCCTTAATAGTAATGGACTGAACATCTGAACCAGTAAGCCAGCCCCAATTAATACTGTCCTCATAATGTTGCTTTGGTCATGGTATCTGTTGATAGCAGTAAAACCCTCACTAAGACAGCCTCTATGTGCTGCTCCCAACAGAGAGCAAATGAAACTGGACTATGTAACTTGGTGCAACTGGAAAGTATTTCCATTTCTAACCAAGAAACACCCTTGTAGAAGCATCAACCTATTAATCACTGTTAACCAAAGACTCCAAATAAATTCAAACTTGCCACCATCTGATGTACTTCTTTGGCACAGAAAAGATGATGCTTTCAGTGCTGTGACCGGGTCTGTGGCTGTGGTTGAGCAATGGCAGCCTGTGAACAGACATCAGGCTGGGATACAAGGTCATAGGGGATGCTACCTAAGAGAGGACCATGCCTTCTACTCTCTGTGCCACTGATCTCTGAGTCTTTCCAACCGACACTCATGAACACTGTCATATCTACTCTCAGGCTAGTGATATGTTAGTTTATCATTTTAATGTCTGCTTAGTGAATTTCCCAAATGTACTACTCATCTCTGAAAGCCAATATTTTATCTCTTTATATTGGCATTGTTTGCATTAGTAAAAACGGTGCTTGTCCAAGGCCTTACCTATGAGATAACATTTTACAGTTGCTTCTGTATTTATCATTAGTGTACACGGCAACATTTCTGAATTGCACACTAGGTAACTCATAGAATCAACTAACCTGGACTCATAGGAGATCACTGACATTAAACCAACAAGCAGAGAGCCTGCATGGATGTGGCATAGGCCTTCTGTATATGTCTTATGGTTGTGTAAGTTGGTGGTTTTGTGAGACATCTAATGGTGTAGAACTATTTTTTATGCTTTTGCCTGCTTTGGGGATCCTCTTCCCCTACTGGATTTCCTTATCTAGCCTTAGTGTGAAGGAGATGCCTAATGATATTGCAAGTTGATATGCCATGTTTGGTTGATATCTCTTGGAGACCTGCCCTTTTCTGAAAGAAAATGGAGAAAATGGAAGTGGATGGGGAAACAGGAGGGGTCCTGACAGAAGGGGGAAGAGGCATCAATTAATAAAAATAAAGCAAACAAACAAAACCAAAAAGCAAACAACAAAACAGCCTTATTTAGAATATTACTGATCACATGAAAATTTTTTTTTTAGGGTAGAAGATGTTAGAAATTCATCTTTGGTACAAACTCCAGACCCTAAACTCTCCTCTATCTTCTCCTTTCATAAGTGGGATGGTGTGAGAGAAAATGGCCTTGGGAAGCAACTGTGATCCTGTATCTCTCTCCTGCCAGCATCAGTTCATCAGCACATACGGGTGCTGGTATTTAAAAGACAAGCATTTTTGTAATAGTTGTAGATAGACTTTAGTCAGCCCCCTCTGGTATCTGCACATCTTGAGAGGAATATACTTCTCATCCATCCTTTCCATTATGAAAAATGTAACAAAATACTGGCGTAAGTTTGAATGAATGTCCTGCTTGAAATGGTATATCTGTCACTTGAAAGTCATGAGATATGTTTAATAACAATCCTAAGTACCATGCTTAAAAGCTTTGCATTCTCCAGATACATTTATAATTGCAAAGTCATGGCTGATTTCCTCTGTAATAGTATAAGTGAAGTGTGATTCTACAAGCCCTTGAAAACCTTTGTAAATATTTACTTCACACTGTCTTACTGGGTTAGGGTTTTAGGCAGGCATGGGTAATAAGTAGTCAGTGTAAGGCTTTCAGAAAATATTTATTGATTATCTGGTTTAGGATAAGCCTTTTCTAAGTACTAAAGATTATTCTAAATCTAGCCTATGAAGTGTCCAAGTAACGAAATATAAGAGGTTGAGGAGATGACCCGATTAATAAAGTGCCTAGCAAGAAAACTTGAAGATCTGATTTGGATCCCCAGAACTCACATACAGCCAGGCACAACAGTGCATGCATGTAATATCGGTGCTGGTGTTTTGGAGGTTGTCGATCTCTAGAGTTCATTGGCATATCACACAAGCTGAACTGATGAGCTACAGGTTCCATGAGAGATACCGTTCCGAAAAATGAGGTGGAGAACCATCATGAAAGACACTCAGCCTTGCCCTTGTCTCTACCTCTGTACCCATCACCTGCACGTACATACAAACACACATAAGAATGTAAGCATACCATTTGGACAAAAAGGAGTATGGTATTGAAAATAATGACCAAAGACAACATAAACTACTATGAGAAAAAAAAAACAACAAAAGTCTGTTGAATGACAGGTGGCAGTTCCACATGTTTATTAGAAATGGTGTGGGAATAAAAGGATAATACTAAAGACTAAAGTGAGATTTGACTGGTAGACAAGCAAGGGCAGAGAGTGTAGCGAGAATAGAGCAAGCAGATAATGAAGATGGAAGTACAAGGGGACTTACAGATAGAAGAAGTCATCCATTCAACCTAAAGGCTATATAATGAGGAGCAATTGGGTATCCCTGAGTATGCAGAGTCCAAGGGCATACAGTCCCATGCCAGCTTAGAATAGTTATTTGCTTTTGGTCCATACATGCGTGTGTTATATATGCCTGTCTCTAGGTGCCATGTGTTCTACATCATTCTACTTCCTCTCCAAAATACCCACTGGTATTTCATCTTCAATGCATCCCAAATCACAAAAGAATGGATGCTTTTACTGGTAAGTGCTAAGGCAGGTGACTTTGAAGGAAATCGTGAGCAGCTGTCTGTCTTTCATCACAGCAAACTTGAAATCCTCCTCCACCTTGTACTTGACACACAGGTTGAGGATAATTGCATACATTATTCATTTCTGAAATATAACTTTTGTTCATGATATTGGAGATTTGACAACTTACTGTTTATTTGAAGTGTAGAATGAGAATGAGAAGAACCAAGCCAGGCTTGTCACCCGCCAGGAATAGCCAAGGTCAAAATTCCACTCTGAACTTTAGAAAAGGCATCCTCTCAAAATAAAATAAAATAAAATAAAATAAAATAAAATAAAATAAAATAAAATAAAATAAAATGATCCTGGGCATAGAATCTCAGGAAAAGAAGGTTAAGTTTGTTAAGAACTTGTTAAGTATAAATAAATATCTTAAGTAAATTGAGTATTTTATCTTTTTTCTTTTAATTTGACTCTCAGTGTGATTGATGGCTTGTCAAATAAAATGCAATCTTCAGAAAATGAATTCTGTAGGAATATCTGTGATTTTGGTCTTAACCAAATTATACAACTTTCATGGAGTGCCATCTTTAGTCTCTTTTCAACTAGAGTTCAATTAACAACTTGCAAATGAGGCAAATATAAACAAATCAGTAAACATTCTACATAAATGCTTGGCTCATTTTAAGAATACCTCACTTATATTTACAAATATGCTTGTAAGTTTTCATCTAAATTCTATAAATAATTCTAGCATAGATGCCTTCAAACTAGCAATTTGAACTTGAAATGTATCCATTCTATTTATCTGCCTCTCTCTCTCTCTCTCTCTCTCTCTCTCTCTCTCTCTCTCTCTCTCTCTCTGTCTATATCTGTCTTTCTCTCTGTTTCTTAATGTCTGTGTCTGTGTCTGTCTCTCTCTCTGTTTCTCAATCTCTCTCTCTGTTTCTCTCTCTCTCTCTCTCTCTCTCTCTCTCTCTCTCTCTCTCTCTCTCTCTCTCTGTGTGTGTGTGTGTGTATAGTGTAGTGTAGTGTAGTGTAGTGTAGTGTAGTGTTCTTGCCAGGGAATGAGTCCTGTGGCCAGAACCCAATTTATCAGCTTTACTTGCTAGCTCCCTCGCTCACAAAGCCATGCCATCAGCACCATAAATCCAATTTTAAAGTATTAAAAAAATCCAAATGCATAGATGCTTGTTGCAGCTTCCATCAGCTTGACAATTATTGCACACTCTCTTTCAGGACTACATCTCATCCTCATTTAAAAGGAGCACACAAAGATAATTTCCGCATCTCAGATTTCTACCATAGTAGGCTTTCATACAATCTGTCCCATCATTGGAACCCTCTGAGCATCTCAAACTGTGGGGTTTTGTTCAGAAGTAAGGAAGAGTCTGAAGACAAAGTTTCCAGTAATTTAAGGAACATCTATGTCACAGAGAAACCCAGTTAATAAAACAATATATATACAGGAATGAGAGATACTCCAAGTTCGCACAGAAGGGCTACACTGAAGAATTAGTTGCTGGAGGTTAGGCCTAGAATCAAGAAGGAGTTGATGATCTATCAGGAGAAAAATTCAGATTATCTGTGCGTATTTTGACTGAGTTGTCATGATTTGCAGAACACAAGAAAAATTAACCAATAGGAAAGTGCTCTGTGAGCCTTTCCAGGACTCTCTGAGAGTTTGTTAGCCAAAGTGGAAGGTTGAGATAATTTCCTATATATGTCGCACCTTTTCAGTGTCAGCTGGATAGTATCAGGCATGGGTGTGTCTTACACAGGTCAGCATGTCATTCTTTCAGAGACTGGTCTCGACTTGTTCTTCCCACACAGTCTTCTATTCTGACCTTGTCAGGTAGCTTTTCCCTGTTCAGAGACCAATGTGTGCATTTCTTTTCCTTTTTCCATGTGCTGACCTCCCTTGCTTTCCTCCTGTTTAAGCTTTGCATCCTGCACTTGGACTTTGCTTTTTATTCTCCAATCATTGCTGCTCTTAAAAGCATTAAAACAGTAATTGAAGAATTTGTTCGTTCAGATACTGGTTTATTTTACTAACCCAGTTGAAAATATGATCATTTTTTTTTATTTGTTTGCATGTGGTTTTTTTCTTTTGTTTTACTGCTATGTGTTTTGTGACAGAGGAAAGAAGTTTTGAAAAGAATTCTCTCTTTATTATTAACTATTGAGGGATTAGGCAGGGTTATATATAGCTAAATCTCCTTCCATTTTCATAATTTTGAGTAAAATATACCTGTCTTTATGATATAGTATTAATTATCAACTTGAGAATAACTACAAACACCCAAAAGGAAGATTCTGAGAATAACTGTGAGGGATTATCTAGCTTAGGTGAGCCTCTTGAAACAGGAGAATTGTTCTGAGAAGGTTAGTTGAGATGGAGAGACTTGCTTGCCATGGGTGACACCATTCCCTGGACTGGGATACTGTATTGTACAAAGAGGAGAGAGTGAGCTGGGCATAACCATTCATAGCTTTCTGCTTCTTGATTATGGTTGCAATGTGACCAGCTGCTATAATCTTCTGGTGTTATAACTTTCCTACAATGATGGTCATTACCCTTTTTTCACCCAAATAACTTTTTCTACCTCCAGTTGCTTTTGTCAGGGTATTTTAGCATAGCAACAGAAAAAAAAGGCAATGTCTTTGCTATAGTAAATTAGATTAATTAAAAGTATTAGGTTAATTATAATATAGATGAAATAATAAAAAACACTAAAGAATAATCATATTAAAATATATGTCCATTTTAGTCAGACAATGGTGGCCTTTAATACCAGCACTTGGAAGGCAGAGGCAGGTGATCTCTGAGCTGGAGCCCAGCCTGGTCTACAGAGTGAGTTCCAAGACATCCAGGGCTGTATAGAGAAACCTTATCTCAAAAAAAAAACAAAGATAATTTAAAAATATGTCTGTAGACAACCAAATATATTCAATATCTATATCTCATTTACCACATTAATTTATAGAGACTAAAGATGTAAGAGTATCAAATATTTTGATGAAATTAACCAAAATATTAAATATATGCATTTCACCCTTTTCTTTTAATGTTCAATTCTCCTTGAGTTTTACCAGCTGCCAACATTTTAACCTTTATTCCTGAT
>NW_021620235.1:1189673-1235088 GCF_004785775.1 Grammomys surdaster
CTATGGGTCATGTTGGAGCATTTCAGTATCACTTTGCTTTTGATGTGAATATTATAGTAAAAAACAATGCTCTTCCACAGGACCAAAGTTCAATTCCCAGAATCCATACAGCAATTCTCTGCAATTCCAGTTCCAGGAAAGCCAGCACCTTCCTCTGGACTTTTCAAGCTGTATACGTATATAGTATACAGGCAGACATGCAGGCAAAACCCCTGTACCTATAAGAGAAAATAAAATCTCCAAAATAAATAAGATATACTAATGCCAATGTAGAAATCTAATAGTGAGATACTTCATTATGAGGGCTGAGCCCCCTAATATAGCATGATTTCGGGGAATTATTCCCTACCACTCCTTATATCCATCTATATTGAGAAATATGGAAGAGAGATAGATGATTATCTAAATAGGCTAGATATGTAACTATAGTGGATTTATTTCCCAGTGCATACAATCTTGATAATTACAACTGCTAGACAGGGGTGAGTGGCTTTTGTAAAATTATGTATGTTTACATATCCCTACATGTAAAATCGTGTGGAGCTGCAGCTGCGGGTGGGTGTGAATGAAAGATAACTCATCTTTAATTTGTTTGAGAAGTGATTAGAGAGTGAATGGCTGGTCCTGTGGTAATTGTTAATCATGACACAATTTCTCGGCAATAAAACTCCTAGCTAAATAGGTAATATATGACACTTTCATGAGTTAGCTTAGCCATTTGGTTAAAGTAGAAATTGTTCCATGTTTGTCTTGGTTATTCATTTATTAATGCCATATGGTGGATCATCTGTGCAACTGTCTCAGAAAAAATGGTTCAGAGAGATGATACTGAGGGCATGTTCGCTTTGTATCCAATACAGAGAATATGTACTTCCCAACACAAACACAATGATGATCACAGACAGCTAGTGTTTTTGTCTTAAGTTGGGAACATCCGTTTTAATTCTGAGGAATCGGTACTACAAAGAATAAGACTCAAGATTGTGAGGTCTGAGAGTTGGAATGTCCTGTGAGATAATCTTATCCACTTTCTTATTTTAACAGATGAGGAATATAATTTGGGCTTTTGGAAACCCAGTACCATTTCTAGCATCAGTGGTTTGACAAATGGTTCCTACTCCTTTGAAGGCCATTACACGTCAAGGTTTCCGATTTAAGGTGACATTCCACACAAGAGCATTGCAGTATAATTGCTCTAGATGGTTGTGAGAGCTCCTGAGGAAGGACTCGGGGAAAACATGTCATCATCCTCTTCCTAAAGTATTTTACACACCCATCCAGTGGCAGAGCATTTTGTTTTCAAATAAAATGAGAAGTAGATTGTGGAACAATCCTAAGGCTTTCCCAGTGATCGCCTAATAATCTCTCTACATATTTCTGGTAATTGGGATCTCTTTATCAACTTCACACAACCTAGAGTCACCTGGAAAGAGAAATTTAACTGAGGAGGTATCTGGATCAGATTAACATGTGCGTATGTCTTTGGCAGATTATTTCACTATTGATTGACGTGGGAAGACTCCGCCCACTGTGGGTAGCATTCCTCCCTAGGCAGGAGCTGCAGATTGAAAGAAGAGAGAGCAATAAAACTCATAAGGATCCATGTACTCATTTCCTCTGCTTTTTGTGTGCATATGATGAGAGCAGCTGTTTCAAGATCCAACTGCCTCCCCTTCCCCAAGAACAGATTATGAACTGGAATTGTGGCTTCAATTAATCTCTTTCTCCTTTGAGTCTCTTTTGTTCCTCAGATATGTTATGAGAGCAGCAAAAATGAAACTGGGATAGCATCTATTAATCATCTATATAGACATGTATATGTATGTTTGTAGTAGTTTCTGAAACCATTTATACTTATATTAGTTAAGTGGTTCAGTGATATATTTAATAAGAAAGGATTTAAAATCACTGAATAAAACAATTGTGGAGATGCATAATTTGCTACTTTATATACTACAGTTCATCTGCATTTATTCTTTGTCAGACAACACAATTCTCTGTCCAGGTATACATGTCCATGTATGTATGTCAAACAATACAATACTGTGCCCATTCTGTGTCTCTTCACATAGACATAAATAATTACTTGTGCCTTCTGGCTTTGGGAATGTCTGGCTTTTTTGATTTGCATATATGGCAGATACTGGGTTGGATCACACCTGTTTCAGAAGCATAGTTAAGAAGATATCTATAGAACAAGTAACTCCATCTTGGGGTATGTACAAAGATGCAAGGGATGATTTTTTTTTAAAAAAAGAAGATTAGCCTAAGCATTTATGTCTCACTATGGTAACAGCAGTTCCCTAAATGCAATGGAGCAAAGTAAACAAATTGTATGTACCTTCAGAAGAAAATGAATTATAGTTCATATGGTAAATAGTAACCAGAATATTAACAGAGATTAATATAAGTATTGAAAAATACTGAACTACGAAATAAACAGTCTATTTTCTGAGACGTTTAAGTAGAAATTCATTGTGTTACTTAAGAACTCTTCTGTTTGGTGCTATGACTGACAGGTGCCTACGATGTTCTGTAGTTTCTTTTGTTTATGTGTTTCTTTGCTGATTCGAACGGAGAGGCAGTGTAGCCCCTGGAAGCCACTGATTCTGACTCACTAATTCATCGTCATTTTTTAAAAGTTGCCCAAATTTCCATAACTATAAAAACACTTTCAGTGATTTAATTTTACCCTTTTCTATAGTTCAAAGAAGAATCCCTCAATGATATTTCAGTTTCTAAAATAGAAAAAAAAAAATTAGAGAATCCATAGGGAGCTTTGAAGATCTCTTCTAACAGAAACCAAAAGTTACAGACTTGTTCCTAACAGTAATCACAATGATTATCTAGGGCTTTGCTTGGAAGGCCTCCATTGGATGCTGTGGTCAGAGATAACTTTGGGAAAATTAAATATGGAGACAAGTCTTTTGTGTCTATTTTATCTCCACATGACTGGTTCCATAGAACTAATAAAGGCAATACACCGAAATAAGAAAAATGATTCAGGGAAGCAAAAGCCAATGTCTCTTTAGCAACACACTCTAAGTCATTGTTGTAATGAGTCTTTGGTTCTGTGTTTAAACACCTCCACACTTGAGGTGTCTATAAAGCAAGGTATTCTGACTACTGTTTGTTAGAGGCTCTACAAAGACAGAGCTCAAAGCGAATGTGTCCCTAATCAAGTACTGGTTTGAGTGATAGCCACTGTCTTCGGAAAACCCCAGAAATCCATCTGATAATTTCGGTAAAAATCCCATGAATATGATGTTCTGTAGGTTTTTTTTCTCCAAATTTACATGAATTGGTATTTCAGATGAGAATTGGAAGCATATCTATTTAATGACACATTGCTTCTCTAAAGAATAAAAAAAGATTCTTTCTACTGAATTTAAAAGGTAGTTTCTAAAGAATGAAGTACATTTTAAAGATGTTTCCTAATTACCAGTCCCATTTCTTATAAAATCCCCATAGTATCAGACTTACATCTTAGATAATTATAATGCATATATAATATGATGGAAAAATTTCTTCCTTGAAACACAAAACCAGTGCATGGTTCTTGTGACCAAATCAATAGAATCAAAGCACTCATAGAATCCAGCCTCTGGGCTAGATTGTTCTTTTCTTCCGTCATTCCTTTCCTTAGACAAAGATCCTCAGAGTTCTATGCCGCAGGACACTCTCTGTCTGTTCTTAATACCAGTTGATGGAAGAAAATCAAACCAAAGAATAGAAACTAGTTTGAGATATCCTTTTCCCCTGTTAAATTGAGCTGAGGATAAAGGCTATAGAAAGCATAGGCACTGTGGCCACCTCAGCTCCCAAGAGTCAATGCTTCTCAAACTCTTCCTAGTCTGTAGACCAGAATAGTACCGTCAGTAGAAAGATATCAGTGAATATTCATGGCTTCACTGGTGATTTTCTGTGTCCTTCAAAATCCCTAAGCTTCTTTGGGTATTGTATTTAAATCGAGCTTAGAATGCACCTTTTTCTTTATTTTGAGAGAGAGTCTCAGTCTTGCTCAGTTTCCCAGGCTGACCTTGAACTTGCTTTGCAGCTCACTCACATCTCAAACTTTTAATCCTTTCATCTCAGCATCCTGAAATGCTAAGAACACAGGCCTATGCTATGAGACCTAGTTTGGAAAGATAATTTTGATATTCTATTTTAGCTATGATATCCTCTGGTTAACAAGACTTAAGAGTCAAATTACCTCATACTTTTGCTTAATAAATAAAAAACCCTACAAATTGTAATTTATGCATCTAGTTGCTATTATTTGCTCAAATTATATTTATTTGTTCAATATTTGATTTTATTTGTGGGTGAATATGCAAGGGCGCTTATTGGGTCACCCACAATTGCTACATACATTACGACATTTTGGTATATATAAAAATGATAAATGTTTTATTATATGTGAGATATAAGTCTAGATTAGTAAACTTTACTAGAATGAGTTCATCTTTACATGTATTACATGCTGCTTATGTAATAGATAAGGGTATGGCACATGCTTTCATGGGGGGCTAGTATGTATTCTGTACAGAGCCTCAGTTTGGGTTGAATGTTGCAGCTCAGTGTTTTTGTTCTAAACCCCAGGAAAAATGATCTGAATACACTGAGACTCAAATGAACTGTAACCCGTGCTGCTGGGAGTTGATTGCAAACCATGCTTAAAAGGGTAACTAGCTAATTAGTATTGCTATTGTTTAGCTTTGCCTTGATAAAGTAAAGGAGCAGCAGAAATGCATACTGAAGTCATTTAGCCTTGTTAAGAACATGAAAAAGCAAATTTTACTTAATCAGAAAGTCACACATCATGAATTAGACGTCAGAGTTCTTTCAGAAGCCCTCACTCGAATTTCATTATTCATATTTGAGTATAAATTGAAGCTGGCTAGAAATAAAAACTCAATACCTTAAATATACAAAATTCATTCCCGGGCTTGGCAGCTACCTATGTCTAATGGAAGTCATATTGGATAGTGTAGAGAATGTATTCATTGTTGTCAGGGCACTAGAAAAACGGTACCACAACACAAATACAAATATTGAAGACCCTAAGGAGCAAATCCAATCAAAGAGTGACAGAAATAAGCTGCAAGCGAGATACTTCAGGTATCTAAAATTATTAGTTTTCAAAAGTACTAAGAAGTTTCTATTTAAAATGATGATTATAAAAAGTTTCCCTGAGCTTCATTCAAAGCCATAATAGAACCATAGAGAAAGTATAACTGATAAGCCAGGTTATAAATGCCATCAACTCAAGCTGCTCAGCCAAAGAGCTGAAAACTTGTAAAGTCGTCTCTTGTAGCTTCCAATACAGAGGATATATAAAACCATTTTGAGAAAACTTGATTTAAAAAGTTGGGCTTCCCTATAGATAAACTGGTTTCCTACACGTGCTTGAGTGGTGTGTGTATGTGTGTGTGTGTTTGTGTGTGTGTGTGTGAAGGAAAACTGTCTTATTTTCATACTTCCTTTCTGTCTTTTAAACCCCAGTCTATGGCAAAAGTTAAAGTTTCAATTTTATTTATAAAATGATGAGTCTAAAGAAATTTGGCTCAAGAAAATATTTTCCCTGGTGGAAGCATTTTGGTTTCCTTCACAACTATTCATTATTTCACAATTATTTTAGAAATGTTGAAAGAATATTGACATTCCAAAGGAAAACATACTGGATGGGTTTTAATTTTTTAATTCACTCAAGGAAAACAGCTTTGAATCAATTATCCACAGTTTTCAACGTATAATCAAGAATTTCGACAATATTTAGCTGTTGAACTGCCAAGCTATTAGCAACCAAGAGATGTGATTAGGCTTCCATATTAATAAACACCTGTCACAATACCATAACAGATGTTGTGGGGACATAGTAATACAAAACATAAATTTAAAAATTCTGGACAGAGTCATCTACAATATGGGCCCTAAATTAAACCTAATGATTGTGATCTTATTTGTGTTACTAAATACAGTGGCATATTTATCCTACTCAAATGTAAATGACATTTTATTTAATGTTGCTAAAAGGCTTTCACTGAAATAAAAGCCTAAAACCACAGCACTGGAGATTGCCCATTACCTTTACATTAGCAAAAGAGAAGAGTATATTATCTTTACGTGAGTATGAAAAGTATACACTCAAGTGTGTTTTTGTAATTTAGGATTTACTGTTTTAAAATTCATGACGACTCACCATGAGTATGCATAATTTCAACTGGGACTCTTATGTATAACTTAGCAAGGTATGTCATATTGATCAAAGGGGTATGTGGTATGCTGAGCTTGATAAAGCATAGATACATGCTGACATCCTAAAAATAAGACCTGAATTATAGGAAAAGAGAAGCATCTCTTACAAGCTTTCCTCTTGACCTCCAGACACATTTGGCCACCACATACACACAAACGTACAAACACAAAACACCAGTCGTTCATTTTATAAATTTAATTAAAAAATTGAAAGTACATTTCTGAAGACCTTCTTAATAATGTGGTTTTCCTAATATGCTAAACTAATTAAAATAATATTTCTATCCTTAGGCAAAAGATAATCATTAAAATAATATAAATATTGTACTCAAATTATTTTAGAGAACTGAGTACATATAAGAGCTGTATTAGTTCAACTATATATCTATCAATAGTTGAACTGAGGGGTTTATAGTTACCTAATGTTTCAGTACAATACCAAATATATATCAATTATCTCAAGGACATTCATACTATATTCAAGCAAGCATCAATTTAAGGGGATGTCTCCTTTACTTAAATGTGTCAAATTATACAAACATTTGTTTCAGTTCATGCCAGCAATGCATGTAGCTATTATTCATTCACAATGAGGATTTTATATTGGCGAATATTTCCATATACACTTGCCTTTCTAACCCTGGAGATTATTTCACCAGTTTGGCATGATGAATATATGATTCTCATTTTAGTGATGGTGCTACCTATTCTTAAGATACAGTAGTGAGTGACTATTTCTATAATTATCCAAGAAGGCCTCATTTTTTTCCTCCAGTTTCACCTCACCTCCCATTGTAGTGTAGGTGAGTTAAAAAAAAAAGAGACAGTGTCACTTTTCTGTCTCTAAAATGTTTTGAATATTAAGTATAGTTTTAGATGTGTCTACAGACTTATGTGTTTTATTTTATGTGTTTGAGTGTTTTGCCTTCATGTTTGTCTGTGCATCATATGAGTGTCTGGTACCATAGGAGACCAGAAGCTGGTGTTTGGTCACTTGGAAATGAATTGTCATCACATGGGTGCTGGCAACTGACCGTGTGTTCTGTGCAAAAGCAGCAAATGCTCTTAACTCCTGAGTGATTTCCCTAACCCCATATGTTGTTATTTTTGTTTGCTTTTATCTTTTCCTCGTCTGTTATTTGTTTCTCCTAGAGCAGAATGTTAGTTATCATAACCATGCAAAGAATTATTTGTCTGTTTTTCCCTTCTTGGTCATTGTATTTAATTTGTTAAATGTCGCTTTCTTTCCTGGCATTCTAAAAATGTATTCATCAGAAAATATAATGATGTATTAATAAGTAAATACACCAGATGTTTGAATCTAACCTTTAACTCTCACCACAAATACATTTAGTTGGTTATAGGATAGATGTTGGTTCAAGATTAGGAATTCAGTAGATTTCGGCTCAATTTAAAGAAACAGGTGACACAGTTGTTAACAACCAAAAGTAGCCTTTTTGTTGCTCTAAATATGAGCCCATACAATCAAAACTGAATAACATCTAGCCAAGCTACAAAATTCATTTCTGTATTGAGGAAGGTCATGCTATCTGTCCATCAAGTCTTCACTCAGCTATGTGGAACTGCATAAGGGTATTCTGGGTCATAGCTGGGCAGTTGCCTAGAACCCCGAGACGATGTGTGAGAACCCGCAGAAGTTCGGCGCGCCCCAAGAACCCAGGGTTCTGAAAAACAGTCTAGTCTCCATAGAATTTCAGACACTGTAGGCCAACCATTACAGCCCCTCCCAAAGTGCACAGGTAGAGAGGCCGAGGCCCTAGGGATTTACATACTAATGAAGGCCAGAGGGCAGAGCAAATTAAGCATGCCTCCCCAGATCCTCCCTGATCCTCCCCAGATTCTCCCCCTTTCTCCCTCCCTATATAACTCGGTACTGCCCTGAGTTTTACTTCCAGATCCATCTACCATCCGTCAAGACAATAAACCCTTTTGGAACCAAGGACTTCCTCGTGTCATTGGGGCCTGCCGCTGCCAAAGCCTCCAGGCCGCTGGAACCATAGACGTTCCTCCTGCATGTGGGACCAGCCGCAGCGTGGAAACCCCCGGGGACTCCACCGCTGCGGCCTGTAATTTTCCCCACACAGCTATTAGTTTCCATAATTACATAATTTACAGCAATTTGTGATTATAAATATAGTTTACATCTACTTCTTTTTTTACATTTATTTCAAATTTTCTATGTTGTCTTAGGGTTTTATTGCCATGAATAGACACCATTGTCAAGGCAATTCTTATAAGGGCAAATATTTAACTGGGGCTGGCTTACAGTTTCAGAGTTTCAGTCCATAACCATCATGAGATGAAATATGGCAGCATGCAGGTAGATATGGTGCTGGAGGAACCAAGAGTTCTACATCATGATCCAAAGGCAGCCAGGAGGAGACGCTCTTCTGCAGGCAACCAGGAGGAGAGGCTCTTTTGCCTTGGGTGGAGCTTAAACATAGGACCTCAAAGTCCACCCCCACCGTGATACACTTCGTCTAGCTAGCCCACATCTCTTAATAGTGCCACTCCCTATAGGCCAAGCATATTGAAACCAACATATATGCATAACTGTGTACCAAATGTGTGCCTGGTAACTACAAAGGCCAGAAGAGGATAGAGATGCCCTGGAATTCGAGTTACAGCATTGTGAGCTAACATGAGGAAGCTGGGAATCAAACCCAGACCTCTGGAAGAGTAGCCAATCCTCTTAACCACTGAAACATTTTTTTATTCCCAATTTCATCTACTCACTTGTCTGATTTTACTTCGGCTCTCCCTTGTTATCATTGTCTTTAGTTATTTAAGAGATAAATTATCTCTTTTTTAAAAATATTTTCTATGGACAGGTCTTAGAGAACTCCAATTAGACTGTTTTTCCTGTTATTAGTTTGCTTTGTTTTGTGTTTGAGGCATGGTCTCAGTTTGTAGCTCAGTGGTCTGAAACTGTCCTGCTAGTTAGTCTTAAGCTTAAAGCAATCCTCCCACCTCCTTTTCCTATGCCAGTGGTTAGAGGTATGAGCCACCCTGCCCAAAATTCCAATTGAAGTTAAAAATGTGAAAGTTATCTCTTCTTTCTTATCTTTATTCAAATATTGCTACTGTATATTTCTTAATTAATTTCAAACTTGATATAGTCATTATGTTTCCTGTAGTTATTCCAGTCTTCTGGCTAAACTAATATTTTGGCCTGTTTGGCAGCTTCAGTTTCCCCTTATACTTTTACTCTCCGAATCCACTTTTTATGTTTATTTGTGTGTTCATTTTTCTCTATTATCTTCCTCAAAAGATTTTGATCTGATTAACAGTCAAATGACTAAGGAAAATCTTATTCCACAGTAAAAACAGACAATAACTAAATTTAGTGGATAATAATCAGATATATGGGAAAACTGCCTTTTTCCTTTTGTCCTCATGTTTAAAATATAATGAAGAATACAGTCAGGACCCAAATGGTCTTCCTATTGGGACATGTTTTCATCTTATCACTACATTCTGTGAAGATAGTAGAGACCATTTATTCTTATTTATATATAATAAATCACCAAGCAAAGAACAATATATATGTTAAATTATGAACTCATTCAGTACTATGGATGGATATTAAGCCTTTCTGAAAGAGTTTTAGCAAGATAAAATATTTTATGATTAAACAAATGAAGAGGGGCAGCATGTTGATGTTTGGCTTTGAGGAACATAAAGGAAACTGACAGTCAGTGAAAGTATCAGTATAAAGCAAAATCAGCAATACTAGGTTTAATTGACCCCTAAGCAGCTGTGAATATATATGCGTATAAAGCAGCTGTGAATATATGTGTGTGTGTGTATATATATATATATATATATATATATATATATATATATATATATATGGTTTTGTTTTTTTGGAACGGTAGCACACAATCATTACTTCCCCTATATCCAGTGCTTGCTATGCACATCAACCACCAAATAGTCCATGAGGAAGTAGTTCGTCAGTTTGTAGAATGCTGTGTAATGAAAAATTGTGATTGTCCATAATACTAAAACTTCTTTGAAATCTACGGCCACCAATCTCTTTAACCCAGAAGGAAATAAAAATGTGCCTCTATTTCTACTCAATGAAGTGTGGGGCTAGAATAAAATAGGTAAAGATAAGGTAAAGTTTAAAGAGAGTGAAGCAAGATGAGAGAAAAGCAGGGTGGTGACACATGCCATCAGGAATATGATGAATTTGAGGACATCTTGGAGTGGGGAAAGATAAAGTAAAGGATATATATATATATATATATATATATATATATATATATATATACATACATATATATTGTGTATATGCATATATATATCATGTGTGGATGCATATATATATCATGTATGTATGCATATATATGTATATATATGTATATATACACACACACATATATATGTATATATATATATATACATATATATGGAGTACTGCAGAGGGAGAGTGTGAGAATGTATGCTGGAAAGAAGCAGAGAGAGAATCAGCAAGAGAGAAAAAAGTTATATCTGGTAGGAATTTGAGAATGTCATATATGTGGCAAAAGGTCAGCACAGATCCGTAAACTGAAGTTTCATACATTCCAGAGCCACGGACTTCAGGCGTGAGGCAAGATGATACAATTTGCCCAACATAGACTTAGATAAGCCCTACCATTGCACACCAATGGATCATCCAAATTTCCAAGGCAAACTAAGAATCACCTTTTCATAGCTGAAAGAAAAACCAAAATGAGAACATATGCTTGGATATTACCAAACTACCTCTTCTCAGATGTTCAATATGAAACCTCATCTCTGACAGTAAAGTTCTAGTGGGAGACAGCTTCAGATTGAAAGGTACGACTTTATGCATCTAAAAATGGTCAGAAAGGCACATACCTTTGCTGCTTTTGTTCAGTTTTCTGTACCCAGATCTCCTCCCCTAGACTAAATTACCATCTACACTGCACGGAAGGTGAACATGACATTTGAAGAGAAAATTAAGTCAATACTTGCATTTGATGGTACTTTGGAGACGTGATATGTGGAGAACAGACTGGTCTGAAGGATGTGGAAGTCAGTACTCAGGAGACAGTGGGGAATCTGCCGCTTCCTGCCCTTCAAATACCTGCTACACTTCTTGAAAAAATGGCTATATTTAAAGAATAAGCAAATCTTTTTTTTTTCACTGTGAATTCTCATTATTAATTCTATTATTATTGCTGATATCTGTGACAAGGTTTTCTTGGTTTCAGTTCAGATTTCTCCATTGTACCGTAGTTCTTTTCCACTCTCAAAAGCCCCTAAAATGGTTTCGAGCATCTGCGTTCACAGGAATAACTGCTTTTGGTTGTTTTGTGACTTACATAATGCTTCCTGCCAGCATCTAAAATGAGGAGCAATAAAAACATGTCCTTATGATCACTTCTCGTCTCTATCTGGGACTAATTTAGAATGAAGGAAGAATGATATATTATAGATGATTATAATGTTGAGAGTTCATGCATATTAAAAATTAGAATAAAAGCATTTTTTAGGATATTCATCTGTTGTATAATTTTGGTTATTCAAAGATGATTATGCTTTGAAAATCTGACCTTTTGCACGAACCTTCAAAAGAAAGAACATGTTTTTCTCCTTATTACTTCCAGCCATTGTGTATGAATTCCAATTATCCTCTCTTTGTAAATGCCTAAAAGAACCAAAGATACATAATAAAAGTCCCATCATGAAGTTTATTTCCAGTTCGGGTATAGGAATAGATTAATTTATCACCTGAAACAGATATTTTTGGAATAACTTTGATATGGATGTCCAAGGTTAATCTTATCTCTGTTTTTCTTGCCTCTAAATAATCCAGGAAACACAAGGAGACAGTCACCTAACATGTTTGAATCTTACTCAAGTCAAGACATGTTTGTATGTAACCCTCAGGTAGCAAGTGGTAACTACAGAGGGATATACAGATAAAATGCCACCAACACTTAGAAGAATGACATATTATTTTGTCTCTAGGTAATGGGAAAGACATAAAGAAAATTGAACTATGAGTTTAAGTATTAGTTTCCAAAATAGTGATATACTGAGTTGTTCTGGAAAAGGAAAAAATATTAAAAATCTTATTTGTCTTCATTTTTTAAATCATTATATCTGCTTTCATCTGAATTGGATTCATATCTGATATGTACATGTATTTTACAGCTTTTATAGCTAAATGGATTTATCAGTGACATCATCTCATTTAGATTAAACTAGTGGTTATCATTATCATTCATTGTCAACTGGCTGGGTTTAGAATCATCTCAGCGATAGAGGCACCCTTCCTGGGTATGACAGTGAGGGAATTTCCAGAGCAGATCGATTGGTGACATTTGTGACATCCTATGGACTGAACGAAAGGACAAAGGAAATATTCATCTAGATGTTAAGAGCTCTCCATTCCCTTCCCCAACTTCTTTTTGCCAAAAGGTGAAGAATCTCCATTGCCACAGGGCCACACACTCTTGTCTCCATGTGGTTATGCCTGAGTGCATGGGCTTAGGCAACCATGAGTTGCAGCTGAAATTCTGAGCCAATTAATCTTCTCTCTTCACATTGTTTCTACCTGATATTTGCTCATAGCCATGCAAAAGTAACTAGTGATACAGCATTTCTTTTTTCTTATTCTCCTTTTACTTATTCCTTTACATCCCACTTTTATTGCCCCCCTCCCAGTCACCCCCTCCAACAATCCCTTTCCCATTCCCTCTTCCCTTCTCCTCTGAACAGATGTGGGTCTCCCTGAATATATCCCCCTCCACACTGGCACATCAAGTCTCTGCAGGGCTAGGTACATCCTTTCCTACTGAGGCCAGACAAAACAGCCCAGTTAGAAGAACATATCCCGTGTACAGGCAACAGCTTTTAGGATAGACCCCATTTCAGATGAAGGCCAAGTTACACATCTGCCCCTTCTTAAATAGGATCTGGCTTTATATATTTCAGTAAAGAACCATTGGTTGAGGATAATTGAATGTCCAAATAATGATTTCAAGATTGACAACTTCTGTTTTTCTAGGAGTAGATGGCAGCCAGTCACAAAATAAATGAATAATAATCTAATAAAATTGCAAGAAGACCATTAAAATCTACTGCCAATGACACAGCTTAAAATAAGGATTATATCTTTAATGCCCACCTGATATTTTTCCCTAAGGTTCTACTGAGGGCTTAGGGGATATTTAAACTACTGCCTGTTAATACTTATTTCTTTCATTTCTTCATTTTAGGATTGTTTTGTATGTTTGCTTAGATGGTAGACAGGTTGGTTCAGTTGAATTTTGTTTTTTAATGAGAGTCCCAGGATGTAGCCTTGAGAGTCCTTAAACTTGATATGTAGACCAGGGTGCCCTGAACTCATAGAGATCTGCCTGCCTCTGCCACTAGAGTGCTGACATTATTAAAGGTATGAGCCATTATGCCCAGCTTACTTGTTCCTTTTTAGATTTACATATGTGTTTTATGATGTATTGACCACATTATCATAACAGCATACATAAGTAGAATTAGAATGTAAAAGTCATGTGGCACTCATTCTTTTCTGGATGGAATAGACTATGTAAAGGCCCCAGGACAGTAGTGTGGCTAAAGTCAAGAATGTTTTACTATTCTAGAACAAAACTTCACTAGGAGGAAGGAATGCTTTAGGATATAGGCTAGTAGCATAAGAAAATTATGGAGCCAAGCACAGTAGTGCTAAAGTCTTAATTTCCAATTTCAGGAAAATATCATCCTTTCCTATTAGAATGCAGAACTTAACTGGTACCAGAGAATAACGCACTTAGATAAACTCTGAGAGTTTCCCACTGATAAAGTCAAAGGGACTCCTAGTTTACTCAGAGCATCATTCCTAGCGTTTCCTGTTTGCTTCTTCTAAGTGACCCCACTTCACTGAGATTGATGCTTTATGACACAGTATACCTTTTTCAAAGCAGAACTCCTGGACTTGGACACACAGTTCTCGGCAACAGACAAGGGCAATCATCTCAATTGACTTTTGAATGCTCAGAGCCCATCAAGTTTTCAAAAGATCACTGGCAAAACTCAGACCAATTTTCAGAAAGAGTAAACTGAATGAAATAAACTCCAAGAGCAAAAGGATGTTTGCTCTGGATACTCATATGGTCTGACATTCTGATCTGTGGCACATGCAGGATCAGAGCAATATCTTATCTTTACATGAAGAACAGAAGTGAAAGAAATGGAGGAAGGCAGGAAGGAAGAGAGAGCCAGGGGGAGGTTATAAGAGAGGGAGAGAGAGAGAGAGAGAGAGAGAGAGAGAGAGAGAGAGAGAGAGAGGAAGAAGAAGAAGAGGAGGAGAAATAGGAGGAAGAAGAGGAGGAGGAAGAGGAGGAGGAAGAGGAGGAAGAAGAAGAGGAGGCTAAGAAGTTGCTGGTAAAGAGGCATTCATTGCTCAAACTCTTGAGTTAATTGTCATTCTTCTCCTGGGTTACACCCATCAAAAATAACGATATCAGCAGAAATGGCAAAAGTAGTGACCCTTTTGACTCCACCTTTCAAGCTGGCCCCAGCCATTGCCATATGGTTGAAGACAACTTTAGACTATACAACATACTAGGCACCAACAATCACCACATTTGATGTTGGTGGGATCTTGTTTCTATTGTGAATCTGACACCTGGAGAAAGCTTTCAAGTATGGTGGCATCAAAAAGTGGTGAAGCAAGCATCAGGAAGGTGGTGATGACCTTCCTGTAGATGACAACTTTCCAGTTGTCACCATTGACTATGCCTGGGACTTCCTGTGGGTTGAGTCATACTTCAACATATAAATTATGTAGTTGACGTCAATGAAGGGGTCATGAGTGTCAACACTTTCTACTTTGCCAGAGTTGAAGGAAGCTATAGCAACCCTGTGCCCAACACAACAAAATCTGTTTACTCTGATCTTCATTATTGTGTCTCAGGGATGAGACTGGTGCTTCATGAAAAGATGCAACTGTCTCTGTAATTCAGAGAAGCAGAAAGTGGCATGATGGGCAGAGGGCTGGATCCACTGGTGCTGCCAAGGCTGTGGGTAAGGTCATACCAGAACTAAACTGGAAGTTTACTGGCATGACCTTCAATACATTTACCCTCAGTTTGTCTATTGTGAATCTGACACCTATTGAAAGCTTTCAAGTATGGTGGCATTAAAAAGTGGTGAAGCAAGCATCAGAAGAGCCACTAAATGGAAGAATGAATACTTGGTTGTTTCCTGTGATTTTAACAGTGATGCCCACTCTTCTACCTTTGATGCTGAGGTGGAAATTGTTCTCAATGACAACTTTGTAAAGCTCGTTTTCTGGTATGACAACAAATAAGGCTACAGCATCAGGTTGCTTATTTCATGGCCTGTATGACCTCCATGCAGTAAGAGGCCCTGGACTACCCATCTGAGCAACACTTTGAGGGGAAGAGAGACACCCTCAGCTATCTCTCTGTCTCAAGTTACTCCCCAATATAGGACATTTAACTTTATAGTGTTCAGCCATATCTCCAGAAGGGACAGGCTTAGGGAGCCATACTCTCTTGAATCCTGTCAATAAGGTCCACTAAACCTACTTTCTCTCAAAGTGCATGTTCTCTTATGTTGTATTAGATGAGAAGCTAGGCACTGGTCCTGATAAAATTCTAAAGTAAATACAAAAATATAATAAAGTATCCAATTTACAGCAATGATTTCAACCTTTAAATCATAAACATTAAGAGTTAGGGATAACCTAAGCAAGTTCTTATGCAGGCAGGTAGACCAGAGCGGACCCTAGGTATATATCTATTATACACATACTGGGTGGTAGAGACAAAAGATTCCTGCATACTTGGGATTTACTAGCTGGCTAGCATAGCCGTAATGGTGGGCTTTTAATTTATTAAGAGACCTTGTCTCAAAAAAATCTGGTGGAGAATGATTGAGGAAGATACCCAATGGTGACAGCTGGATGAGGATATACACACACATACATGTGCACACACATATGCATCATCGAATTATACCCTTTAATATTGACTTTGAGTCACCGTATAATATAATAATTCAATAAAATATATAAATCTTTTTAACTCAGCACAAATAGCATGGTCCCATGAAAAGTACCTAAATTATCTATATAAAAGACTGTGCCTTAAGTCAAACTGAATCTTATTAGCTTATTTGCTAATAGTACACATACAATGTGCTAAAATTTAATAAGATATCCTCTGGGCTGCTAGACTAGGGGTAAAGAGGCTAGAGTAAAGATCAATTTGTGAGTTCTGATCCTCTCAGTAAGGAGTGGGACTAGAAGCACGTCAGACTCTCGAACCAGCTCTGTAACCCTCTATTAATTGTAATACTTCTTGACTAAGTCAGTAGCCTCTCACCTAGACCTTTGTTGCCTCATCTAGACCTAAGCATATCACCACATCGTGACTAGAGTTAGAAGTTAGTCTGTAGGTTTTGAGATGGTTAGAGGCTAAATAATAATAGCTAAATCATACTATTTTACTAAACTGAAAAGTAATTATTTTCTGAGACCATAAAATGAGGTCTGATATTAAAAGACAAGGGACAGCCAGTATATCACAATAGTTTAAGTAAAGCAGGAAAAAAATTGCCCAGGCTCTATAAGAGATTTTGCACATGATTAATGCCGAGTCCTTTGTCATGAACAAAAGGGGGACTCCCCAGTCCGAGGGGCTGATTGTATTAGCAGTACACTGGCTTTGATTAATGTGTATATACAAGAGAGTAATGCGTAGAGGTAAGAAAGTACCTGTTTTCAAATGTTAGAGCTGAGCAAAGATATCCCATTATCTTCAAGGATGTCCATGAATAATGACTTACAGTACTTTGAAAGGAATGAGGAAGGCTAGGTAGGGTGTCTTGTCCCTGTGTTAGGCAAAGAACAGAAGATTTTCCTTATTAATTCTTACCTCTCCCTGGCCTAGGGAATCACCTTTGAGAAGCCATTTTATCCTGTATTTCACAGCCCCATGAATCATCTGTTTTAAGGTGCATTTTTAAGTATTTCTAACTATAACATTATTTTTGAATGAAATCTTTAAATGTGCAGTGGGTATTTTTTTAATATGTGATATTATATATGTGCATTCACTTCCCATGAGTCTCAAAAAAAAAACTAGTACAGACAATAATCACCTAAATTTCCCCCTCCATTTACCCCAAATGGACTTCTCCCTTATTATATTATAATGTGTTATATTTTCAGAGAATCTGTGAATCATGAGTGGCACCAGGTGAACAGATCAATATATTACATTTAAGGTAGTGTCTCAGGATGAGTAATACACACACACACACACACACACACACATACACAATGTGCAGTATGTCCTTGGGTAATCCTGGTTTGCCCGTCTCCAAAGCCCTGACACTGTCACCTGTATTGATGTGAACTCCAAGAAAATGACTATAAGTAGATAGCTAACAACTAGTTTCTAACAGTGACAACCTTTCACCAACACTGGAAAATACAGGTCAAGTTAGAAAAGAATATGTCCTTAAAGAAACACCACCTATTAGCCCAATGGATGGCTGATTTTATGTAAAATAGGAAACTAATGGCTTCCGCATAGAAGGCAACTCTGACTTCTGTGCTGTACTCTAGAGGATGATGGCAGCCTTGATGGTGAGCACCCAAGAGGCCTACTTCCTGATACCCAGAACTGGGGAATATCATCTTACATGGAGAAAGGAACTTTAAAGACGGGATTGGATTAAGGTTTCTGAGATGAAATTATTATGTAAGCAGTTCTGTAGTGCTGGGATCTTCATAAGAGGAAGTAGGAAGATAACAGAGTAGGTCATAATGAAAATGTCAGATGCTGTGGTGATAAGCTCTTAACATAAAACTAACAAGCTTAGGTCTAAATGCTGCCAACTAGATACTGATAAAAGGTAGTTAAAAAGAGGCTCAAGAAGACACAAATGCTGCTGAAACTTAACTTTGGGTGTAATGAAATTTATTTTGGAATCTTGACCTTTAGAAATGTACAATAATAAATCCATATTGTTGTTAGGCATTTGGGTTGCCAAAAGTTGGGGATTATTTGTTTCGGCGATAATGGAAAGTTAGCACAAGCACTGTCAGGAGGATGATAAGGAGAGTGCCTGATAGCAAAAGTTAAAGCACTCTGTGAAGTCGAGGACACAGTGACCGTCATACTGTATATGAAATGCCTACTCCAGTATGTCTTTAAAAATGGTGCCACCAGAACAGATCACATGACCACCATTTCCATCAGTGTCAAGTGCTGCAGTTAATGCTTTGGTCCTCAGTTGTGGTTTAATAAATTGTACTGCTCAGTCTCAAGTCCCAAAAACTAAGTCCTAGTTTGTCTATGAACCAGAAGTTAACTAGGTAATAATAGTGACTTTCCCTTTAGGTATATTTATTGTAGACTCAAACTATACATGGAGAATATAAAGAACAGAAAGAAAACACCAATTTATTGTTGCAAAAAAATGACCCAAGGAGAAATTACTAATTCCATAAAATTTGATATTGGAGCATGTAGATAGAGAATATAAGTTTAAGAGGACACCCCTCAGACAGTGAATGGTTACCGCTAATTTGTAGGTTTTCCTTCACAATACCTAAAATATTCATCAAGGTTTTCAGTGGGATTCTGGTGCTTGATGGTGCATATGTGGAGATAGCCTGGGATATTACTATGTGATGTGGCCCAAAGAATTAATGACTCATTCCTTTTGTCACTCAGTTTAAAGTTACCTGTATTTATATCCTTCAAAGAAGAGTGAAGGATCTTGGAACAACTAAGATAAGATTCTCTGCAATGAACTTTGGAAGTAGAATGGGTGTGCCCAACAGCAGAATGTGGATAGTGCTTGGTTACATAAGTCATTAAAATATGAATAGAATAAATAATAAACTGGTGCCACAGAAAACCTTCACAGCTGCACCCAGCAGTACTGCTTGTGACAACTGAGTAAAATCTTAAGTAGTATGACATTTCGAGATCATGATAACCACAGGGTAATCTTTGTCACTCAATGCGTGTTCAGTGCAAATTTAACAATTGTTTTTTCCCCACAGGGAAATCTATTTTGCATAAGGAAATTATCCAGTTACTTATCCATCTGAATGACCTCTGTTTTGTTCACAATTTAAAAATAAAAAGATTTCATTAGAGAATTCCTTCCCTTCAATTCTAGCTTTGGCCCTACCCTAACAGTTTAGCTGTTTCATTTATTTGTCTTATCATCTTTTTCTCTAACATCAAGTTCTTGGCGTCACATATTTTCTGAGATTTGATATAACACTAATAGGTGAATGGAAATCAGGAAACTGAAGGCACTGAAAGGATCTATTTTTATCTCAGCTTTATAAAACTTTGTTGGGGGATTTTAGTAATGGAGTCTCTACAGCCAAGCCACAGTCCCCGCCCTTCTCTCTCTTTCTATCTGTCTGTCTCTCCCTTCCTCTACTCCTCTCCCTCCCTCTCCTCTCTCTGTCTCTATTTCTCTATCTCTCTGCATCTGTCTCCATCCCCTTCCTTTGTTTCTCTGTTTCTTTTTCTGTCTCTCTCCTTGTCTTTCTATCTCTATTGTCCTCTCCCTCTCCCTCCCTCTTCCCTGTCTCTGAATATATATATTCACACACAAACACACCAGTAACAATAACAAAACAGCAGTGGTAACCTTAGACTAACTTTTCACTCAGTGTACTGGCTGGTTTTGTGTATCAACTTGACACAAGCTGGAGTTATCACAGAGAAAGGAGCTTCAGTTGAGGAAATGCCTACGTGAGATCCAGCTTTAAGTCATTTTCTTAATTAGTGATCAAGGGATGAGGGCCCATAGTGGGTGGTGACATCCTTGGGCTGGTAGTGTTGAGTTCTGTAAGAAAGCAAGCTGAGCAAGGCAAGGGAAGCAAGCCAGTAAGTGATATCCCTCCATGGCCAATGTATCAGCTCTTGCTTCCTGACCTGCTTGAGTTCCAGTCCTGACTTCCTTTGGTGATGAACAGCAACTGGAAATGTAAGCTGAATAAACCCTTTCCTCCCCACTTGCTTCTTGGCCATGATATTTGTGTAGGAATGGAAACTCTGACTAAGACACTTGAGAGAGGTGACAGGAGATTTTTTTTGAAGGAGGCCCAGTCTGTTCTTCTTCAACAAATGTAGTGTTGAAGAAGAATTATCATTATCATGTACAAAGCAGAACCTTTATAATTTCTATCCTTAATAATTGACAATCTCTGTCTGTCATTGCAATTACAAAATAAGAAATCGAGTTGGCTTTGCGCCCAGGCTGAACAGATGCCTTACAATTTCAGCTGTATTGGCTGGAGAGCCACGGTTCTATCAGATTTTTGTTTTTGTTTTTGCTGTCTATTGATGACATCCAAAATTTAGAAAAGTATGTTTTTATTTGTTTATTTGTTTTCAGTGGTGGTAAATTGAAAAAATATTTATAGGATTTTGGTACCAATATAGAATAATTGGAGAGGCAATGCTTAGAGCTTACCAGCTATTCTTTTTTTTTTTTAATTGGTACCAGTTGGAAATATTTCCTAATCTTACATGTATCTCTCTAAGATGCTGGATTTGGAAACCTGGATGGGAATGTTCTTATTCTGAAATTGCAGTTTCCTCTGAGATCCTCTGGTTTCTTGCTTTTTGCTATTAGATTTCTGGTTGCCACTGTTTTTGATACTTTAAGGAATATAGTTCTGGGTCCTAAGAGACATCAGGATTCTCAAATAGCTCACTAATGTGACATGGGAGAGGGCAAAGTTGTACCATGTAACAAATATGTTCATTACCTTCGTGATTAGAGAGCTAGCTTAGGGCAGTGAAGACAACTTGGCTACTAATTACAGGATGTAAACAAAATGAATGGCCTAATCCCATTTTAATTCTAACTTATTTCAGCTCTAACTTTGAATGTCAAAATTAATAGATAGGAGTATCTACCATGAAGGTTAGATGAAAGTTCTATTTTCTATTTAGTAAGGTATACTTTTGGTGAAGTATAAGTTTTCATTTAATAGAGCATAGGTTGGGTGCAAGTTTGAGTGCAATATTTCAAATTTAGAAAGAAATAAAACCAGATAAGACATGACAGATAAAAGCAAAGCGTATGGACCATGTTTTAGCCATTCCGTTATGCTTGGAATTAGGAGTCAGCCTATCTATCTATCTATCTATCTATCTATCTATCTATCTATCTATCTTATCCTATCCTTCCATCTACCCATCTATCTATGTATCTATGTTTGTATGTATGTATGTATCTATCTATCTATCTATCTATCTATCTATCTATCTATCTATCTTATCCTATCCTTCCATCTACCCATCTATCTATGTATCTATGTTTGTATGTATGTATGTATGTATGTATGTATCTATCTATCTATCTATCTATCTATCTATCTATCTATCTATCTATCTATCTATTGAGCTTTCTTTGATGGAGTCTGCTACAAATTCTTGCCTGTGTTCTTGCCCTGACTTTTCTCAACAACGGGCCTACAAGAATAAGGTGGATTAACCCTTTCCTCTCCTGATTTGAATTTGGTCAGAATGTTTAATCACAGTGGCAGAAAAGAAATTAGTTATATAGTTTTTACTTTTCTTGCTATTGTACTAAATTCCTGACAAAACTTGCACAAGGGAGAAAGGGTTCATTTGGCTAATGGTTTCATGGATGACAGTCTATAATGATGGGGGTAGGGCATGGAATTTGGGACCACTTGAATGGGAGGGATGGGATCATGTGGAGACTTCCCACATCCTTGAAAATGAAGCAGTAGAGAGCTAGACTGAAACCTAAGTTAAAGCCTTCGTTACTTACCGCTAATGTCCAAAAGACAGCCAGCTAGTCTCTATGTTCCAAATTTCTACAACTTCCCAAGACCATGCTGCCAAGTAATCAAATATGGATGCCTATGGGGAAAATTTTCACATTAAACTACAGAGAACTGATAATAACTATAAAATAATGTATATGGAGCTGTGACAAGAATGAAGAAAATAATAAATATGTTCATCATCATGAGAAAATATATATTATGGTTTTCATCTCATATATAAAAGACATTAATATAGAAGAAAAAGAGGATTGAGGGTCAAGGTTTTGGTCTCATAAATGTAAATAATATTATCAAATATTATATAATATTATCAAACATATACATGCACATATATGTATACATACCAATACAATGAAGCTTTCTGTTTTGTGTTTAGTTGGTAACCCAAAATACCAAATAGGTTGAATGATACTCCTTTTCTCTGAAAACAAAAGTTGAAACTATTGACAAGTGGGACTCTATACCTCATAGTCTCCATCCTGTTTATTAAATCTAAAGAGAAAGAAAGAAGGTGCCTCTATATTTAAAAAAATGTGATGGATTAAGAACAGAATAATGATAGAAATGGACAGCAGGTGTTTGTTCAAATAATAAATTGACTTTCCAAAGAATGTTCTTCACCCACCTAAATAAGGTAAAATCTATGTTGTTTGTATTTCACTAAATATCATTCTGTCATCTGATACATTGTTTAAAACTTTGGTGTTTTAATATGTTATATATTATATATATCCCACATATATTTATATAAGTATTCATTCATCTATATATGAATTTGTGTGTGTTTATGAGCTCATTTGTATGTGTGAGTGCAGGTAATCATATACCACAGCACATGTATGTTAACAATGCTGTTGTCCGCCTTCACCTTCTACCTTGTCTGAGAAAGTGTCGCTCTTGTTCTATATCGTCTATATGCAGGCTGGCCCCAGGGTTCTGGTTAGTTCTCCTAAATCCACGCGTCATTTCTTCACAGGAGTGCCAGGATTGATACAGGTCTAGCTTCATGTGGTCCTGCTAACTCATACTGACGTCTTCATACATGTACAACAAGTACTTTTTTTCCCAAACTTTGAAGACAAATTATATACACCAAGATGTTCTTTAAATATATACATCATGAAAAGGAAACAAACAAGAATGACCTCATGAAGTCCAGTCATTAAGGACGTCTCTTCCTCAGCACCTTCCATGTTGGGTTATACATAATTATTTTGATCAAATTGTATTTAAGAATTTCTTGGCCTCTGGCTTTTAAAAATATTTACAGATACTTTACTTTCTCCCCTCTGTTCCCTTTAGTGTCTTTCTCTATAGGACTTCACTGTGATTTAAGGTACAATTTGATGATGAGAAATTGCACAGATCCGTTATGAAGACGAAGGCCGCAGACAACCCCTGAATGCATCCCCTAATTTGAAAAGCCTTCATTACATAGCACGTTTCGCGCTGGGAATGTTAGAAATCTGTCATAGTTTCAGTAATTGTAGCTTGGTCTGGAAGCTTGGCACAATAAGGGATCATTTATAAAATGTGTATTTTCTTTGGCACTCAGACTGAAGCTTGCCAGGCAATACATCTAATTAAGAATGAGGGGAAGGGAGTGATTGTGGTCTGTCATCATGTATTTCCATTACTTGAAGGTACCAAACTTACTGTGACTTTTAAAATCACGGTCTCATAACAAGGTTTATATTTGGACCTAGAAGTAATTTCTCCTTTATTAACCCAGGTTTTTCATACAGGAACGTATCTTATTTTACAAATAAGAGTTCATTAGTTGCATTCTAGATACAACTCTTTGTGTGTTATTTAAGCTGCAAGAGGCTTGGCTGCTCTCCTTAGAAACAACCTTTGTCCATTGTTTTAGACCTTGAAATTTGATGCATTGTCTTTGGGGAGCTTAGACAGCTTTATTTAAGTTTAACTTTCTCTGGAGAGGCATAGAGATAATGAAATGCAATTCCTTACTCGAACATAACCATGTACATAACTTCTAGTCCTCCCTGATGCATAAAGCAAATTTGATAAGAGCAATTCAAATATTGTAACAATTAATGTTGATTTCTTTTTTTTTTTTAAAGTTGCTAAGAAACCTATGTCAGCGGTTCAGGTATGTGGGGATAACCATTTCTGAGGCCAGATTTTCATTGTGTTATATACACTGTCATTTTAAAAATTTTCCTGGTTTATTTTTAGAGGACATCTTGGTTATAATGGTTTTGAAAGGAATTATGGGAAAGGAGAAATGAAAGGGTTTGGGAGTATATATACAGGGAACACACACTGCAGTGTTTAGCTTATAGGTTCAGTCTTGGATTATTTAACTTTGTGTGAATCTGTACTGTTTTTTTTTAAACCACATCATAGAACTACTTTTTCTGTATTAATTTATACTTTTATTTCTTTTTGATAAAGATTCTAATCAAAAACAACATAGAGAACAAAGAGATAGTTGGGTTGTACTTCCCAACCCCAGGTCGTCATTCAGGGAAGTAGAAGTCAAGTAGGAGTCTAGAGACAGAAGCTGAAGCATAGATCAGAGAGAGAATGCTACTTACTAACTTGCACCCACAGTTTGCTTTCTTAGACAAGCCCAAACAACCCGCCTAGGGATGGCACCACCTACAGAGAAGGCTGGGCATTCTAATACCAAATGTTAACCAAGCACATCTCCTATAGCCTTACCTACAGGCCCATCTGATAGAGATATTTTATCAACTGGAGTTTCCTGTTCCCAGAGGATTCCAGCTTTTGTCATGATGACACAAAACTAGCTATAACATCTCCTGAGTGAGTAAATAGATTTCTCTGATAACTGTCATATCTGACACTTTTGTTTCTGTCATTACCTTCAAGTTAAGGTATAACTAAAGCACAGATGAAGATTCTCCTTCCCCGTCTATCTTCATCCTGACTTGTCTAACCAAAATCTTTCTCTTCTTATCCTTCCTGTCTCATTGTTACACTAACAGGGCTCATTACTCCTCCTCCCTTTTTCAAAAACATCACAGAATAATCATGAGGTATTAGAATTTTAAATAAATCCTGGTGCAGGGTTAATACCTGCCTCAGTGGTTTATGTTCTCAAGTGAAAGACATAGGCACAGTCTTTATTTTTTATAAGCCTTGAGCAGTACAATAGCTTGGCAACTGCCTCCCCTCCGTGCTGTTAGAATCTACTGCCTCCCCAAAACTCCAAGTAACTACATAATAATTTCTACGTTCCATCTTGGCTGTTCTCGACCAAATTGAGCAGCCCTCTGACCAAGTTCTCTTGGCTCCTTTTTATGGCGGCTCTGCTTCTCCATCTTGCATATTATTGCCTTCCATGGCAAGCTCTACATCTCTCTCCTTCTTCCTCTATCTGGTTCTAAGACCAGGAACCCTAAACCCTGCCTATTCTCTCTTCCCCAGCTATTGGTCATCAGCATCTTTATTTATTAATCAGAATTAACTGGAGGCAGGTTCCCAAAAGCTACATCCAGAGCCTCTAGTGAAAACAGTTTTGGGAGACCCAATTAGCATTAAAATACAAATAAACTACATAATCATTCTTGTGAATTACACCTTATGGGTTCATTGTCTTCTAGGGATAAGGTTCAGAATCCAAAGGTCAGCACTTCAGAGTCAGTGTTCTGGTGCTCAGTGGAGTGTACGAATTGAGGGGGAGTTATACATAGATGGTATGGCTACCTTCCTTCAGGTAGCATTCAACAATTTATTTTTCAGGTAACAAGATATAGAAAGACACATCTTTTTAAATCCTAGTCCACATGCACATACCCTATGTAGGCTAGTAAAAAGTCAGAAATTTGGAGATACCTGACCCACTTTAATGTAACATGCAGACAAGTATCTGCTTCCTTCCTCCTCTTCTTGTATCAGACTTACCACTCTCTACAGAAACAAATGGAACCTTGCAGAAATATCAGATGGGTACATCATTCTTATCTGATTCCTCTATGAGATCATGACAGTGATCTTATTTTTACACAATTGCATCATGAGCCGTAGTTATCTTAAGTTGTAGCATGTTTTATATTCAAATCCAAACTTTAAAGCAATTCAGGGCATGTTGGAGAAATAAACTCAGGTAATCCTTAGAAAGTCTGTTTGTTGTATGCTATTCCTATCCCTGAGGATAAAGAGGCACAGATTGACTGCAAATAGTAGTGAGTGTTTAGTTGTTGTTATTGTTTTGTCTTTTGCTGGATTTGTTTTCTTTTTGTGGAAATAACCCAAAACAGGTTTTTATTAAAAAACAAACATACAAAATAACCTCTGGCATAATACTGTCTTTCAGTTTTGTTTTAATTTGTTTTTCCTTATCCTGGGAGCAGGGGGGAGCTATCTAAGTGCAAAAAAAGTAGATTTAGGGGAAAATGAAAGGAGCAATAAAAAATGTAAAGGATCCAATACACAAAAAGTATTCTCAGGACCCCCCTACTTACTGGGGTTCTCTGAGGTTGCAGCCATGTTCTCCTTCTCTACCCTAGCTCCTCTTCTCTCATGTGATAGATCTCATCGGTAGGCAACGGAGAGCAAGAGACAAGGGTGTCACAGAGGCTACCAGTCCGTTACCTGCAACTGGCTTCCTCTCTTACTAACCAAGCTGGGCATGCAGCTTGGCATCTGTGCAGTAATTGGTTTTATAATACATATTTGTCAAAATAAAAAGATGGATTTTCTCTTGGGGGAAACAGAGAGCACACTTTTTCAGTACTCTCCTGATCAGTTGTTCCCAGGCATCAGACTCATTTTTGGTCTGGAAAGAAAAAAATACAAAACAAAACACCAAAAACAAGCCAACAGAAAACATTAAAATCACTGCAGCAAACTGGACAGCATTTTCCTTTGAATTGCTGATGGTTATTTAGGTTACTCTCAAGGTATCTGTTCTTTAAAAGCATACTGGCATACTGGGTCCACAGAGAAAAAAATGTTAATTTATACTGCAATGCTAAAGGTCCTAAACCACAGATTTCTTGAGCTCAGATCTGTATTTGAATTAATTATAGGGAAGAGATTATGTGATAAAATTCATAATGCAACTAGCTGGAAAGAAATGTCCAAAATGAGTTTGCCCTACCCCTCACCTGGGCAAAGCTGGAGAGCTGGTCCTGGTGGCAACGGAGGCACAAGGGATCTGATGGGCTGACCAACCCCATCTATAAAGTGCTGGAACACATGAAGGGGCCAGTTCTGCTGATCTGAAGCTGCAGAATCTCTATGACACAGGGCCACCACAGTCTATACAAGAGGATTCTTGTTGAGGATTCAGTATTGGGAGTGTAACAGAAGCCAGAGCCCTCAAGCCAGACCCATGACTCACTGTAGTGAACGTTTGCTAGAAAAAGAATGTCTGAACAAAGGAGTATACTGTGTGACATACTGTTACACACCAAAGCTCCATGGTGAGATTTTTTTCTATTTATCTATTTATTTATTTATTTATTTATTTATTTATTTATTTATTTTTGTTGCTTTTTCTTTTGGGTGGGAGATTGCAAGTGTCAGAGAGCAGATATGTGGGACTGTGGGATGGGAAGGTGAAGTGCTATTGCAGTTTATGGTGTGACGTTAATGAAAAATCACTTAAAGTTTAAAAATATCTGAGATGGATTAAAAGAGAAGAATAATAAGTAGCCTGACTTCTCACAATGCAAGGTTGAATGTGTATGTCTCAACAATAAATGATATTTGGATTCAATACCTGGGTCCACCAAGATATATCTAAACTGAGACTTTTTATTAATTAATTATTTTATATATTTATATCCCAAATGCTACCCCCTCCCAGTTCCTCCTTGCAGCATACTTTCTCTATCACTCTACCCTTTCACCTCTGAGAGGGTGACCTCACCCTGGGTATTCCCCCACCCTGGGACAGTAAGTCTCTGAGTTTTACTATAACTTAAAAAAATGAAAATAAAGTCTAATGCTATTCATCTTCTTTATATTTTTGTCTAAATTTTGATACCATAGATTTTAACTTTTTTCTTTTAAGACTAGAAGTAAATATATTTTGGGCTTATCTAAATGGAAAGTGTATAAGTCTGATTACTATTAGTTTATGTTGTAAATCTGTTGTTTATGTGAGTATAGATATTTGTCTAGAGGAGCTAGAAAAGTTACTCAGTTGTTTGGCGTTGCTTGTACTCTTAAAGAGGACTCATGTTCATTTCCCAGCTCTCAATTGTGGTAGCTAACAACAGCCTATAATTCCAGATCCAGCGTAACCAATGCCTGCCCTCTTCTGGTCTCTGCAGACACCTACACACAAACACACACACACACACACACACACACACACACACACTAAAAGTGGCTACAAATGATAAAATATGTTTTAATATATATATATATTTATATATATTATATTTTATCTATTTATATACGAACCAACACAACTAATATGTATCATTAATTTTCAGGGGGAAAGGACCACTAAAGCATACCACTGATGTAATCTATGCAGCTAAAATGATCTCAGAGTCAGGATCAAGGATGGATGTTCTCGCTCGGCAGATTGCTAACCAGGTGAGCTACCTATAAATAGACATAGGAAAGTCTTTACTGTTTTCTCTCTTCTGTTTAATTATTGACTACAGTGAAGGTTGATAAGTATTTTTTTAAACTCTATTGAGTACATTTGCTTCCTATATTAGAGTTTCAAAAATGTATAACGTTGTAATTATGCAAGTTGTGAGACAATAAACTCTAAGAAAGTAAGATTAGTTTTAGAGGAGATATATATATATATCTTTCAATGTACTTTATCTTAAAATCAGCTTTATCAGATTGAAATGAATTTCTTTTAGTTGGCTATAACGGCATAATGGATATTGTCTTTTCCTTGGTGTTAGTGAGTAGTTCACACTTTTTAATCTTCTAAAATATTAACTGCTTGACATCAACAGCTTGCAGCGTTATTAGAAAAATAAAGTAAGATGTAAAATTTAGGTGTTATGTAACTCTTGGGCCGATTGGTATTTTTGCACACCTTTCATTTCTTTCCCTTCTGTTTTTCACATATTTTAAAACTCTTATTTAAGCAGCGCCATATTGTAAAATTGTCTGAATAGTGAGAAATTAATACTTCAGACAGGAGTGTAATATGACTATATTTAATATATATTTATTATCCTTTTTAACTTCATAGTTAATATTTCTCTAGAGGGGAAATACCACTTTGATTTTGCATATAGGCCATATAGTCAGAGATGCTTTTTAGTATGCTTGCTCCTGTCCCATCTCACTCTTCATACATACACTGTGGGAACACGAGAAAATTTAATCTGATAGATAATATATTTGGGGGTATAATGGAGAGTGGACAAATGTCAGAGAAAACTGCCCAAGAAAAGTATACTTTTTAATTCCTTGAGTGTGCACTGTTTGTATCAATAGCTTACTACTTTAAACAGTTAAAAATTGAATTAATCTGTTGTGTAATGATCATTTGAAACTCCAGAAGCAAGCATGACTCTCCAATAGTTTTAGATTTCACAAGGATTGAAATTTCTGATTTTCTGAGCAAGAGTTCTCAAAAGGTTAAGACTACATACATTTCCTTAAAAATCTGAGGCCATCCCATATTTGAAGTACTTCTTGTGCAAGCCCTGAAGCTAAGAGTTTCTGACACAAAACTTAGTGTTCATATCTAAAGACAAACTTTATTATCTTGAAGTTCAGAATTTCCTAATTTAATAAATAAACAGAACCTACTCTTGTAAATAATCTGCCTTATTTTCGAATTGTATTGCAATTACTATCATGAGAGAGACTAGATATTAGTGGAAAATGAATGTATAATATTTTAGACAGATATGTATATAGCAAGGATCCTTAAGTACTAAATATGTCCTAGCTTTGTCCTGTTTGCTTTAGATTATATAACTATAACAGTTAAAAATCATAATTTTTAATTTTACATACTTTTTATTCTTAAATCTGACCAAATAACTGTAGAGTTGATGCTTTGATATTATTAAATCTTGCCATCATTTTAATATTATTCTAATTATGTGGGAGGGAAGAAAAAGTACCAAATTACTTCTATACAGCATTTATATTTTCCAAGAAACCTAACAAACAGTCATTAGCTAGTAATTATGAATAACAGTCCTCAAACTTCCACAAGGCAGAAAGTTTCTAGGGATGCCATCTGTTCTGAACAAATGTGGCTTTGAACAATCAATACTGGAGTTTGTGAATCTGATAGTGTTAATTTAGTGACCTTCATTGGAGGTCACCCATGAATGTGCACTTGTTCACATAAACACACATACACACACCAACCTGCACACAAACACACACATACAGACATACACATATACCCATGCAAACACACAGATACATGCATACACACCTGCATACATACATTCACACACATGTCCACACAGACGCACACATGAAGCATGCATGTACACACACAATCACACAAATACATACACACATATGCACACACGCATGTTAGACTTTAAATAATTTAAAATATTTTTAGAACGCAATTGGTAGAATGGTGATAGCTAAGTTATTTCTAGTGCTTGTAAATATTGTGAGAGGTTTTACTGGTGGTGTCGGGTTACTATCTATTTTATTCAATTCAGAATTTCAGACTTCAGCAATTTTTATGAATTATTCCACTCTGTTCATTTTACTTTCTGATGGACTATCAAAATGTTCATTGACAGTTTTTAATTCTACATTACATAAATTGATAATGTATTAGTATCTACTGGGTTAAGTCAAAATATAAGTATATGTGCTAGACCGTTTTAGTTTCATTTTGTGTAGTGTAAGAGTTATGTGCACAGAGAATGATATGAAAGCTATTTAACTGAAGACTGTTTCTTGACGCTTGCTTTGTTCTCCATTTTCCATTTCTATCTTCCTCTAATACTGAATTGTTATACACACACAAGCCACAGTTCACTACTTAACAAATTGCTGTTATCTAGTTACAAAGAGAACTGAAAGCCTCTAATCATTTGATTTCGGATTGCTTTACCTGATTATTTAATTGTATAAGATTGTGACATGTAGAATAATTTAATACCATGATCAAGTGAAGATGGTTACATTCTCCTTTCACATTTTGAAACGTACAAACTTTGCTTTTCTTATGTAGCACAGAATATAAGATCTTCTACTAATACCCTCACCTAAACTTATTTGTATCACGTAACATTTCTTGGACCTGAGAATTAAGTTGAGAGGTTGTAACCTTTCACACTGCAATTCAACACAGCACAACACTTGTGCCAAACTTGCATGCATTCCGTAGTATATTTCTAAAGGTCAGGGTATTGTTATCTACCACAATTCTTAAGGAAATTGAAAATTAATAACATAATAGCAAACTAGAGGATAGCAATACAAGAGCAGCCTTCCCACACCCAGGCTCATGTGTTATTAATTCCTCTAATCTATGATTTTTCTATGCCAGCAGACACTGCAAATTCGATGGTGTAACCAACACCATATATAGCAGGGAAAATACAGAGTTGCTTAGGTGCAAATGCAATATGAAAGCGGGAGCAAAGGTGACTGGCAAGTCTTTGTTTGGTAACCAGTGGCGTAGGTTTTTAGTCCTTCTCTGTGATACAAATCATTTGATGAGACCAACTTCTTGGCCAAATTTATTTTTTTTTTCAGTTTGATTTTTCTTTTTTTGAAATTAATTTTTTAGTGGATATTTTATTTACATTTCAGATGTTATCCCCTTTCCCCATTTCCCTCCACCTAGAAACCCCCTATTCCATCTCCCTCCTCCTGCTTCTATGAGGATGTGCTCCCACCCACCCACCCACCCACTCCCACCTCCCCACCCTCAAATTCCCCCACACTTGGGCAGATGCTCACAACTAACCATTGAACTGATCACAGGGATCCCAATGGAGGAGTTAGAGAGAAGACTGAGGAGCTGGAGGGCTTTGCGGCCCCATAGGAAGAGCAACAATACCAACTGACCAGAGCTTCCAGAGTCTAAACCACCAGCCTGGGAGCACATAGGGAGGGACCCATGGCTCCAGCGGTATATGTAGGGGAGGATGGACTTGTTGGGCATTGGTGGGAGAGATCCTTGGTTTCTCTCTCTCTCTCTCTCTCTTTTTTTAAGATTCATTTATTTATTATATATGAATACACTGTAGCTGTCTTCAGACACACCAGAAGAGGGCATCAGATCTCATTACAGATGGTTGTGAGCCACCATGTGGTTGCTGGGATTTGAACTCAGGACCTCTGGAAGTGCAGTCAGTGCTCTTAACCACTGAGTCATCTCTCCAGCCTGTTTTTTTTTTCTCTTTTACCATGCCTTTTGCTTTTCTTGTTTTGTTTTATTGAACTACAATGTAATCTTCATTAAGAGTTTATAGACCACTGTTAGTCAATTCTTTATTCAAAATATAAGAAATACCAGATGCAGACACCCGCAGCCAAACAGTAGATGGAGCTTGGAGACTCTTATGAAAGAATAGGAGGAAGGATTGTGGCACCAAAGGGGATAGGAACTTCACAGAAAGACCAACAGAGTCAACTAACCTGGACCCTTGCTTGGTTCTCTCACAGTCTGAAGCACCAACCAAAGAACATACATGGGCGGAATCTAGGCTTCCCTGCACATATGTAGCAGATGTGCAGCTTGGTCTTCATGTGGGTCCCGAACAACTGGAACGGGGGCTTCCCAAAAGCTATTGCCTGTACATGGGATGTGTTCTAGCTGGGCTGCTTTTTCTGGCATCAGTGGGAGAGGAAGGACCCAGCCTCATAGAGACTTGAAGTGACAGGGTGGGAGATACCAAGGGGGGTGGGCCACCCACTCAGAGTAGAAGGGTAACGAGGATAGGGGTAGAATTGTGGGAAAAGGTGATCCAGAAGGGGGCAGTGAGAAGGATGTAAAGTGAGTAAGTGAAAAAAATATCAATCATCTCAACTTCTTTTGCTGTCATATTTAATGTCTTCCTTGCTGATGATCATGTGCTCACCACAGTATGCATGTGTCTACTTCCGTCAGCAGGTTAAATTGTTTCTACAAAGGAATATATTTGTTTCCTTTATTGAGTATTATGAACATTGAGTACAAGTTCCCATATTCTTGTGCACCTGGCTTGGAAATATGTAGATCATTGGAATAGACTTCTCAGGAATTTCCCAGTCATGCCTCATCTGAGTTCTAAATCACCCCTCTATACATATGAGTCCTGTATCTACTAATTCAGTCCATTCAATTAAATTTTATATAGTTAGACATTTGAAGGTATATGTGTACTATTGTTTCTTGCAAACTGTTATTTTGCAAGCACCAACTATTCACATACTGTTTACACTGCTTCGGTTATTTATATGCAAGATAGATAGATAGATGTATTTAAACTTTACCAGGAGGGTTTTTTAAGGTTATGCATGAATACTTTGCCATTTTATTTACTACGAAATGAGAAGTTTTGGATTTTGGTATCTTCATGGGTCTTGAGACCTTTCTTTAGTGGATTTTGAAGGATGAGTGTCCTAGATGAATATAAATGTTCATGAGAAGTTTCATTGTTTTCTCATATCAGTTTTTTTACATTTATTTACTTATGGTGGGGGCAGGGCTCACATGCTACAATGTATATATGGAGGTCAGAGGATAATTTAGTAGAGTCTTCTACAATGAGAGTTCTGAGAATTGAATTCTGGTTACGAGATTTGGTGACAAGTGCCCTTGCTATTGCGACAGCTCACTGGTGTCTGTTCAGCCTACCTTTAACTCATAAATTTATATAATTTGATCTAAAGGTTTTACACAACATCTTATAATTATGGAAATACTATATACTTTTTTCAATGCTGATGGAATATATGAAGAAACTAAAGACTATATATCTATTGATCATTTTCATAGATTTCCTTTCCAGGATGGTTTATTTAAATTCATATATTTTTTATGCAGTTTAGTTGAAGGGATTCTTGAAATTTTAAATTCTGAGATTTTAACCTCCAACCACTGAAAAGTTTTTCTCTCTATCATCTGAAAACAGTTTAAAGTGTTTTACTGTCTATTATTTTGTTTATGCATATGTGTTTGTCTATGTAAGCGAATGTCATAAGTGCAGTATCACAGAATGCAGATGGACATTCACACTACTTCTTACGACTATTTTGCATCATTTCAAATTTTTTACATTTTAAGTGTTGTAGCAATAAATTTATTTATGAGCCTCTTTTTTTATGTCTATGTTCTTATGAAATGTTACTAATTATAGAATTAAGGTAAGGAAACTACTTCCTAAGCATCCAACTTCATGTGGAAGACAATACAAAGACTGACCTTTATCCTGAGATATTTTTCCTATTGTAGTGAAACACAAAAGTATTTTCTCAGAAGTTCCTTATAGAAAATAAAACACCAAGGGGTACTGTTATTGAAAAGGAGATTTGTGACACCCTTAAACCCTGTGAGTTTTCTGCTTCTTACCAGCACTGCATCTGCAGATGTAATCTCTTGTAAAAATAATTCCCTTTATCTGTACCAGCTAAGAGCATTTAAAGCTGAAAATAATACAGCATATTACTGCTTTGTTGTGGATTTTGTATCCTCATACAAATATCACAGAGCAAACAGCAGAAAACTATGCATTCTAAGAAATAAGCTCACACTGATTCTGGGTGATAGGGCAATTTCTTATTACTATTTCTTCATGTCTACTTAAAAGCATCATCTCAAGGCTGCTAAACTTGTCATGAATTGAAAGCAGCTCATTATGTATTTCTTCAGATCTATAAATTTCTATAGCAAGTACTTGGGATAAACTTAGTGATTACCACTGAAGAACAAAGAAACTGGTTCAACCAGAGCTTTCCAACAAAGGACATGGACTATACTGGGGCTGGCATGAAAAATGGTTCTTGAGAAAAACTGCTGCCCTGTAAGGTATCCATGGCTTGTGTACTGCCCACTCTGGTGTGCCTCTTCTTTAACTGTTTCTATTTTCATCTCTGATACATTCACAGTGTCCAGATCCACCGTGCAAACAGGACTTGCTGGCTTACCTGGAACAGATTAAGTTCTATTCCCACCAGCTGAAAATCTGCAGTCAAGTGAAAGCAGAAATCCAAAACTTGGGGGGAGAGCTTATCGTATCGGCTGTGAGTACTGCCTGTCACTTCCTCTGTTACACAAAAGACACTAGAAACAGAGCAAGCGTGGTGCGGCTCAATACTTCTCTCAGATGAATTTAACATAGGACAAAGTCTGTCACAGTTAGTATAAAGTACATGTAATTAAACAAGCAAGAACATTTGCCAGGTTTCTTTTCGAAATATACACATATACACTATATATATATATATATATATATATATATATATATATATATATATATACACATATATACATATATATATGTATATATATACATATATATATTTATATATGTATATACATATATGTTTATATATACATATGTGTGTATGTGTGTGTGTATGTGTATGTATATATGTATCTGTATGCTATTTTTATTTCAGAGACTAAGGAATGTATCACCTTTTGGATACTACCTTGGTAAGAAATTCATGTTCATATGAAACAGTTTTCAAACCTTACCATGTGCACAGAGAGAATTCTGTAATGAGTTCTGTATAATTTTAAAATATGGGACTATAAAAGCATAGATTAATTCTATTATTTTATTACTATTTATTAGTTTTCATTTTCTACATATTTAGTGTTCTAACACAAAAGTTCCAGTCCTGAGATAAAAAAAAATCCATGTGTGATTTTTGAAATAGGGTATTATAAATATTTTTGGTTAAAGGAACTTGCATAAATTCTTTGGTGGCCTTGAGTTTCAATCTGCTTTTAAATTTCCACAGTAGAAATAATGTATGGTAGTTTGTGCTCGTCTTTTAATAACATTAGAGCATTTTCTCTAGAGCAGACACGGTAATAAAATATTTGATGTCTATATTGGATTCAGTTATCAGTGACTTTGAGAAGGACATGTACCAAGGTTATGAATTTAAGTTAAAGTAAAGCATGATGAACATTTTAGGAAGCCACATTGCTAGAACATCTTTTAAAAAGCTGTACCAGTATCCTTATGTGTTTGCCTCCTCTCATCCTTCTACATCCTAGCATTGAACTTTCTCTTAACGTATTGATGTTCTTGAAGTAAATGCAGTTAGAAAAAAAGCAAAGGTTATCATTGAGGGCAGAGAGAGGAAACTAATCATTATTGATTATCTATCTCTGACCTAAGTTTGAGCTCAGCCGTTGCAATCGCATTCCAGGGAGACAGTTATTTGATTGTTTTGTTTTCTTTAATATCTGAATCAATTGTTTCAGAAAGGTTAAGTAGCTTCTCCGGGGTCATAAAGTAAATGTCAAAGTTGAGGTTTCCCGTCAGAGATCTCTGTGTTTTATTTTTTCTGCTGCCCAGCATTGAATCTTGGAGGAAACTGAGGCTTGTAAGAAAAGAGTAAATGATTCAGCAAGAATTAGTACAATTTCTGCCTCACATTTTGTTCCAGAAAAGGTCAGAGGTGAAAATAAAGATTTATTTCTATGATACACAAATTTTAGACAAGCACCCAAACTAATATCAATGGTGATATCCTTTCATTTTTCCAAGAAAATATAGTTTACTAAATCAAAATCATATAAACTATAGCAGCATATCTAGGTAGAAATATACACATATTCATGGCTACTCATTTAACCCAGAGAAAATTATGCAGATATTTGTGATTTTTTTTTATTTTCGGTATAATTATATAGTTATTAACCAGCTATGCACTGTAAACATCAGAAGTAGGAAATTAATTTAATTCATGTAACCCACCAAAACTTGTAGTTTAGTCTATAATACACATGAAGAGAAGACCATAAATTCTTATTTACATGCCGCACAAAGTTTTAAACACAGTGTCTTTTACAATGCACAGAAGGTTTTACATAAGATGGTGAACAACCATACTGACGTAAGGAAATACTGTATTTGGACATCGGCTCTAGTCCAGCCTGTGAGGACAATGGTCACAGCAGTAATACTGCTACTATGTCACATACGGCACATTGCTATCACAGAGAAAGATCTGGATTCAAAATTTAGTATTTGATTTCTACTGAATGTTGTGTCACCTGCCCAGTCTTTAAACATTAAAAAGTTATAGGCCAGATCATTGTGAGCGACTCCTTTCATGAGCACATTACATAGGTATAGTAAGTTATCTGAGTTCCATTTCTGGATTATTAGACATTCAGTCCTTTTTTTCCCCTTTCAATATTTCACACAGTCATCATCTTTATAAGGTCCAAGTTCACACAAATGTTATTTTTCCAAATATATGGTACGGCTTTCATCTCACCCAGAGAAGACCTTTCAAAATATGTGATGCATGTCCACAGGTCTAGTCTTGACATAGCTGTTAAAATACATGACTTCTATACTCATAAATAAATGTCATGTTTAGCATACTCAGAAAAGCTTTCTCCTGAAACAAAGGGGAACAAACACAGAAACCCACAGCTAAGCATAGTGCTGTGAGGGAGAGAACTTGGAACACTCAGCCCTAAATGGGATGTCTCTGTCAAATTCCTCCTCCCAGAGCCCAGGGTTGTCTGTGTTGATATTAGGCCTCCCAGTTTAATGTTCTAATGAGAGTTCTAAGTGTGCAAATGAGTGAGTCTCTGATTCTTGTTCCTTCTTTTGAGATATTTTCCTTCTGTTGGGTTGTGTCCTGCCCAACTTTCATGTGGTAGTTTTGTTTTATCCTATTGTAATTTTTTTTTCATATTTAAAAAAATGACTAAATGAAAACATAGTCACTAGGGTAAAGGTTAACAATTGAACTGTCATTTATACCTACTGGGAATGGGAAAACAGTTTTCTCCAATGGAGTGACGATATATACATATACATACACAAACACACACACACACACACACACACACCAAGGTGGGCCTCATGTTCTTGAGTAGTCGACCAACATATAATAGACTCCATAGTTTTATTTTATGTATACTTTTATGTGGTTATAGTTAGTGGGTAGTTTTGTTTCTTTGTTTGTTTGTCTGTTTGGTTTTTTGTTTTGTTTTGTTTTTTGATGGTGGTATTTTACTTTTTATTTTTTCCGGTTTGATTTTAGTTTTGGGGATTTGGTTGTTGTATCATGTTTTTGTTTCATTTTTTAGAGAAAGTACTTAAAGGGAAAGCAGGAAAAGGGAAAAGAATCTGGAAGGACTCGGGGGAGGGGAATAATATGATCAAAATATGTGTATATTTAAAAAATGTTTTCAATAACATACTACAATTTTTTTTTAAAAAAAGGCCACTCATTGTCCATCCAAAAATGCAATCTTTTTGAACTATATAAACAGCATTATATTCACTATTATTCAGTGTGGTGATTCAAAATCATGAACCACATATTGTATAGACAGAATGGGCCAGATCCATTTAAAATCTGGGCTTTACCATTTAAAAGTGGAGTCATTATGTGTCCATGTATTATTATGAACCCAAAGCTATTTGTCATCATTTTAGTCATAATTCTCCATTAGGAGGATAAATCTGCCAGGAGAAAAGCATGCCCCCTTTTACATTCTCGACATCTGCCTTCAGGTAGACTCGGAAAGCTTTCAACGTACACTTCAGCTTTGTGTGCCAAACTGTCTACTTGCTTGAATATTTCAGTGACCCTATATTCACCTGTTTCCTTTCTTCATCTGTTTTCTTTTATGTCTGCCTTTTCTTGTTCTTCTTTAAATTGAAAACTAAACTGTTATGAGGTGTCTCAACCAAGCTTCTAAAAGCACAGAAACTGATTTTTAACTATCACCCAGATTCTGTATTTAAAACTGCAGCGTTCACTAGAGTGGCTGAGATTCTGAAATGAATAGGCAGAATATATTCTGTGAGTTTCAAGGGTTAGGGCAGAGAAGCTGAATTAATGAAATGAAATTATTTGAAATACATGCACATAGTAGACCATCGAATTGAAATCCATAACTTCTCATTTGTAAGTCTATATGATACACATCTATCTTGAAGTTGCATGATTTACCTATAAGAAACCAAGGTAGGGTTCATTAAAATTAAAGAAAAGGGGCTGAGTTCTTCTTTGTGCCAAGCACACTAATACATCTGGACTACAAGACTGGCTTAGCCTGTGGGTTTTTTATGATGCTCAAGTTCATACAAAAGTAACACAAGGGCAGTGGTTGCTCATACCTCTGATCTCAGCACTCAGGAGGCAGAGACAGGCACATTTTTGAGTTTGACATGTTATCCAGGTCTACAGAGTGAATTATGTAGGACAGCCAGGGCTACACAGAGAAACTCTATCATGAAAAGCTAATAACTAACTAATGAACTTATTTACTTACTTACTATAAAAGTAACATTAAAAATACATTTGAGTGTGTGGCATTAGTGTAAAGCAATGGAATAAACCATGTATTAGGAATGTGCACAGATGTACATGGTTGAACAGGCAAGGGGGTAATTAATTCTTCCAGTATGCAGAGTGGGGAAGAGAAAGCTACAGAAGTTGCTTGATCCAAATATGGGCCTTGACTATTCAGTGACAATTAGATGTGCTTTTCTGGAGGAAGGACAAAAGAGGACCCAGGTGGCGGAGACAATAAGACAAGAGGATACAACAGGGTAGCTATAGAATATTCATGAAGGCCAGTAGAATAGTTTGACTGAAGATAGTATTGCTCATATTATTTGCATGTGTGTTGTGTAGTGGAAGTAAACAGACTTCACCTCAGAGAAAGTTGACTTTAAGTTTGAGAGGGACACAATGAGATCTGTGCATTTGGAAGTTAACTAGGCGATGTTACTGATAGATTAAAAACAGGGTGTTAGGAGGGAAACCATTGGGTTGTAAGGGCTTGCTTTAATATGATTCAGAGCGAAGTAGTGAGAAAGCCTCTTATTTCTGAAATCTCAGTGAGCATGTGAAGTGTGAGGTCAATATGCTGTTACATGTTAAGGATGAAGGACAAGTAAGACTTTAATGTTCTGGACATTGGCAACTTAGCTAGCAATGACAACGTGAAATGGTACAAATGGTGAGAGCATCATGTCTAGAAGAATAGGTAGACATGTTCAATTTTATTCATTTAAGTTAGGTGACAATGGAACATCTGAGGGGAGAAAGGTCCAGGAGAACTGGGGCATGCATGCAATGATGACTCTTAGGGAAGATTAAATGAGTGCTGGAGAAGGATTTAAAGAAACTGCTGAGATATGATTTTTCCATAGTGTAGTTCCAGGAGAATTTTCACAGTATACAGGTTGATTTTGAAACATTAACCAAATTGGGAGGTAGTGTCTCCCAGAGGTTTGGAGAGTCTTCAGGAAGTCAGGCTTTTGTTCCTTACACTTTGTATCTCTGGCTCTGGTTGCATTATTACCTAAGCCAAAGAAATATGTTCAGTCAGAAGGAAGGAAACTGAAGCACACGTTCCTGGCTGCAGTTTTCCCTAGACATTAACAGGCAGAGCTTTCCCAATGACAAAGCATGAAAATAATGCTGGAATGCAAATATTTTCCTATGTGTAGCCAGTTGCTTCATAAAGAAAAGGGTGGGTGCTGGTGGGAACTAACAATTTCTAACATGTTCCTCTGTGAAAACCAGAAACTCATCAGCGCATGCTCATGTTTTAAATATCTGCTTTTAAAAGGATAGAATCTCTTGTGAAAATTAAGATTCTTTAATATCTTAAGTGTCACTAGGCAGGAGTTGATCACTATAAATCATGTAAACAACTCATGCTTCCTGAGCCTTAAGAGTGCACGTACAGTTTATTCTTAGTAAGTACCTGGCTTTATTTGTCAACCTGTATCAGAAATAAGATGATGCTGATGATGTCAAGTGAGAAGAAAATCAATGCAGAGAAAAAGATCAGACTGGGACATGGGGGAGACCATCAGATAGGTTGGCAAGAAGTGGGAGTATGACTAGTGTTCCCGAATAAACAGAATTATAGGTGTGCTGAAAGCCTATTTATCCTCTGATGCTTATATAATGTTAAATTGAATTAACTGAGGGATTCTCAGGTAAAGAATAAGAAGCATGGAGAAACAAAGAAACCAATGAAGAATCCACATAATAACATGGAAAATAATGTTTTCAGGGAGTGAGAGGGATGGGATTAAGAGAAACATGAGAGGGATTGGGGTTGGACATTGAGAGAGCTTTTTTTTTGTCTGAGTTGGGACTGAGGTGAATTAAGATATAATCACACATAAAGATATATGAGTGGAGAGTTGAAGAGGTCCTTACTCCTAGATCCCATCTTCTGATAAAATTGGAGACATCTTCTGTTAACAGTGAAATTTAAGTTCTCTGCCCAAACTTTATTGGAGAAAGAGAATTAAGATGGCCATCCCCTCAATCACATCTCTGAATTGCTCAGAAGAGGAAGTAGCCTAAGGTAGCCACAGTGATCTGAGACAGAGGGCAGAGAAGCTGTACACTCATACATGCTTCAGGTTATTGCCTGGTGGAGGAGTGTGCCCCAGCCTGTTCATCCTCTGGCACAAGAACCTGAAATCTCAATGACTTCCCAAGTGCTTTCTCTCAGATCACAAGGGAGTCACCCAAAAGTCTCGGCATGTGTGAAGTGCCTAGGACACTAAACAGGTTCTAGTGGCTCAGGATCTTAAATAAGAAAAATATAAAGATTATAGCCCTCCAAGTGATTATCCAGTACTAGGGTCACCAGAAGTCAGTCCCCCCAAAACACTCTCAATTGTTCCTCTAGTCTCTGGAAACACAGTAGCCAGTGGGATAACTGTTAAAATGCATGAAACATGTCACAAAAGATAAAGAATAAGCACTGTTATAGTCTACTGTGTGTAGACATATAAATGTGAGGGGAAAATCAAATTGTGAACAGGTTTAAACTCTCAAAATTATCCTTTTTTCCAGCTGCCATGATTTTAGCTCGCCAAATTTGGTACTACTTAAAATTGATTACTTATGTAACCACTGTGTTTTGCAGCCCTCCATTAATGTGTTTAATTTTACTCACTTACCCTGAGGCAGGTGTGCCAAAGCCACACTTTTAAAAATTAGAGAAATACATGAAACTAATCCATCGAGACAGAGAGAGAGAGAGAGAGAGAGAGAGAGGGAGGGGGGGGATCAGCAATATTTGAAAATTTTCCAGACAATTGCAACTGAGCTCTGGCCTACATAAGGGAGCACTATATATCAATTAAGGAATGAGAGGGGTCAGCAGGAACCTAGCTATTGACCAAAGGAGCCTCCAGGGTCCACAGAACATAAGCAACCAAGTCCATACAAACAACTTAGTAAGCTAGTGTGCATGCCATATTATAGCGTTAGGGGATTAGCTAATGAGCTTCCCCAATATAGTGTATCCATTTGTCTAGGCATGAAGAAACAATAAGTAAACAGGAAAAAAAGAGAAAGATTTTGAAAATTAGCATAAATATTTATCATGGAAAAGACATGGGGTCAAAGTGTAAAATTGAAGAGGAAATAAAGGAAATGTGGCTAGGGAGACGAATGATGAAGAAAAGGAGACAAAGAGGCAAAAGTTTTTTTTATTAAAAATCTATGCTCTAAAGTATAGGTTTTGTTCACTGGTTGGATGATTTGTAAAATTATACTAATCAGAAATCGCTATATTCTATAGGGTATCCAGATGCAGTAACATTTGGAACTACTGTAGTGATATTTTATGTTGTAATTATCTTAACTTTATGAATGTGGAAATAGGTGGAAGTGTTTTAATTACTTCTCCCAGGACACAGAAGTAGGTTTCAGTAGACTTAGGACCAGAATCTTGAGCACCATGTTCTGAAGTGTAAACTTAAGGGTTCTTTGGAAAGTCAGTTCTGTTGGATGGTGTTTTTCTGGGGCAAACATATGAAGGAGTGGTTGTTTGTTTGTTTGTTTGTTTGTTTTGAAGTGGAAACAAGAGAAAGACTAAGACAGACTTCTGAAAGAATGTTTTACTAAAGCAGACACAGGGGAAAAGATGTTCTGCTAAAGCAGAGACATAAAAGGACATGTGATGAAGGACTTACATGTATTGCTCTGCCTTACATTACGTAGTTGAGCTCTCTTAGTCAGGACTCCATAGAGAGAAACATCAAACAAGTTCTGATGGTGTGTTGTAGTGTTTTCTGCCACTTCTTTGGACTTGGGCTGATTGGCAGAGTGATGTCAGCTGAGACAGATGCATGTGCTACGGCAAGACATGGGTTGAGGCAAGACCCATGGAGAGCATATGATGTTTAAAGGGATATAAATAAGACTGGACAGACAGGGACAGAGGCTGAGCTAGGCATGTTTATAGAGATAGCTGTGTAATACTTGTTGGTCTTGCATCTTCACTGATCTTTGACTCCTTGAGAGAGGCACAGCCGAAAACTTTGCCTGGTGTTCTTGTTGACCCTGGTCCATCCTGCTGACTTGAGCTGAGGCTGAGGCTGAGACCTGCCTGTGTCTGCTAGGTAGTGCTATCTGATTCGTGTTTACTATTGTACTTGCTATTCCAACTCTACCAAACTGGACTGCTGATGGATCCATGAAGATTTTTGCGAGTGGATCAAGGTACCCTGTGAACTGAACTGCCAATTTCCAGACAACACAGATGGCAGTTGCTCTGAAGAATCTTTCTAAACAGGTCCACTTTCCCTATATCCTTTTTGTTTCTATTACTTCTGGTGGGTGGTGGGCTATAAGAGAGGTTAAAGCATTTAAGAACCATCATTAAAAATAGGTGTTAAAATTAAAATTACAATGTTTTCTACTTCATAATTATTGAAAATACCCTCTTATTCCCAGTGAATTTTATGGTAGTGTGATTGGAGATGGTATCATAACATCCAGCTGCATGGTGCCTGCTTTTGTCCAGGACTAGGGTCTGGTTTAATTGAAAAATGGGAAAAACACTGACTAAACGTAATATTAATGCCAGAAAGGGTTTGTTGAATCAGGAATTGCAAGACTAATTGACTAGAACATGTGCTCAGATTACAGAATTAGTATGATGATTCAACCCCTAAAACTAGACCAGGGTGTAATCTAGACTGTAATACCTTCCTTCCTGATTCTTCTATGTATTCATCTTGGTTCCTTCCTCCTAAGTTTCTGATCTTGTTCCTGTTGTCCTTCTCAGCTTGACCAAAATGTTCTTTTCTTCAACAATTGCCACATAACATTTAGAGCATATAGAGCCACCCTTTGCCTCATTTCATTTTAAGAGGGCACTGCTACAGTATTGTTTTATCTTCATCAGCAAGAGTAAGAGGTGAAGCATTAGGGAATGTTCTTGGCAATTATTAACATATAAGAGTTGATACACACATATCAAAGCAGAATGTATCTTCCTTGTGACATTAGGACTGGTTTGACTTTGTTTTCCTAAGATGCTTCTCTTAGAAAAACCATTGTTCTGGTTTTTTAGGATACTTAGTTTTAGTCACAGGGAGCGGTAAGATCAGACATCTGGATTAGCTACAAAAATCAGTGCCTACAAAAAGGAATGAAATAGAGGAAGTGGGCATAATGTCTTTACTGTTAGTTTAAAGACTGTTATTTTTAATAGTCTTGCATGATTCAATCCACAGACACTGAATTATTCTATTTTATTCTGTTATCATTGATAACAGACATTTAGTCTGTAAAACTATGTTCTTGGAATGGAATTAGCTTGTTATCAACTCCATAGTAAAGAAGAGAAGAAATTAACTGTGCTTCTTATATGCTAAGCAACCTGAAACTTGGAACTTCAAAGCACCGTTGGAAGAAAAGTCCAGGAGGTAAGCAAGATGCATTTGACAACTGTAGGAAGGAGCCAATTTTCCATTAGGCAAAATACACATCAAAGTAAGAGCAACTCACCATGCAGGCACTTGGATGCTTATGAGTTTAGTTGGAAATCTGGTATAAAAAAAAAATCACAGATGCAAAGGAGAGAGATGAAAAGCAGCAAGGGGCTAAGGATTCCAGAAGAACAATGTTCATTTCAGAATTCATTACAGTGCAGAAAAAGGCAGGCATGAAAGCTGTGTGAGCAGAGACAGGGTGGTGTAGATTGCATACCAAGTTGTCGCTTCCTTTCTGACCTCATGCTGTATTCCTGCTTGGAGGTGCATGATAGACAGTCATGCTAGTCAAGAGATAAATGTCCCGCCCTTTCTCACTCCCTCTTTTTTCCTTCCTTTCTTCTCCTGACCTCTCCCATCCATTCCTTCTTCCTCCCTCCTTCCCTCCCTCTCTTTCTCTGGGTTCACTATCAAAAAA
>NW_021620236.1:0-1946 GCF_004785775.1 Grammomys surdaster
AGACGGCAAGCATACTTTTTTCTTTCTTGCAGAAGAATTCAGAGATCTGTCTGCCTTTGTTAAGCACAAATGGTAAACTATTTGGGTGGAACACTGCCCTGAAACTACCATTTCTACCACACCTGGGCCTAACTTCACTCTGTCCTACACTGGCCTTGAACTCAGTGATCCACCTGCCTTTGTTTCTCTGTGACAAGCTGGCTCCTAGTGTTTCTTCAGATTCATGATAATTCACATAATGCCCTTATATTTTGCATAGTTGAGAAATGATGTATTTTTGATCTCATGTGTTTAGAGCTCTTTCCTGTAGCCTTAAAGGCTGCCCGGAAGGTCCCAGCATTTACTATTTTGCTGAGACATTAACCACACCTTTGTCTCCTGGACTCATGCTGTCTCAGATTATCATGGAGTCATTAATGGTAACAGGAAGGACATTCCTTGAGAGAACATGAAAATATGTACATTATTACACAAACAAGCCTTATACCCACAGCAGTCCTTGATACTCATGAAGGTTCATACCTGGGCCCCTGTCCCAGGAACAGGAGCTATGTCACTCTGTCCCCACCAGGCTCACACTGGGCTCAGCAAATGACTATGTATAATGTGTGTGTTTGTGTGTGAGAGAGAGATGGGGGAGGAGAGAGAGAGAGAGAGAGAGAGAGAGAGAGAGAGAGAGAGAGAGAGAGGAGAGAAGAGAGAAGAGAGAGAAAGAACCGTGGTGAATCAGTATCCTACATGATTTAGAAAACTTAGATTATTTTCTCCTTAGGATTATTGTGATTGAGTAAAAAAAAAAAATTATTTCTTATTTATATGTCAGGTATGGCCCAGTGCATTCTACTTGACCTGTACCCACCAGCTGATGAAATTCCTACACTGGTACACATGAAGATGTGGTTTCAGAACACAGTTGCATACATATATGTAGACATGTAGAACAGCCACGTTCTGAAGCTGAAATTCAGATTCCGAGCCTGAGACCTCGCCAAGACGCCTCCTTGATGAAACCTGCTTCATCATTTTAGTTTTGGGTGTAAAGTGAGTTACCTATGCAGAGCAACAAGGAGTTAATTCTTGCTGTTTGCTACTTATGAGCAAAGTCTCTCTGTGCAATCCAAGTTGACCAACCTGGGTCAACTGGTCATCTTGTTGCCTCAGCCTCTTGGTGCTGAGGTTATATATGTACCACAATACCCAGCAGCAAGAGACTTTACATCCTTGTTTGAAATGGAAACAAAACAAAATGAAATGAAAACAAAAGCAAGGCAAGCAATACATGCCAACAAAATCCAGAGGCCTCAAAGACACATTTTCAGGGAAATGATACTACAGTATCTCTATAGAATGCATAACATTAAAGCTGTAAGAATACTCTGCACATAAAGGCAACTGGAACCAACATGTCAGAGTGAGAAGTTTAGTTATAATTAGCCCGTTATTGGATTCTGGGCAGGTGTTTTTGGGTTCTTGACCTGGAAACAAGGAACTAAAATAAACACAAATTTGTAAAGTAGTAAGAAATTTTTTTTCCAAAGCAAAGAGATAAGAACACTAAAAGGCTCAATACACTGTGGGCTCATTTGTTGTCTGGGATTTTTTTTAATAATGGGATTCAAGAGGAAGAATTTGGTTGCTAAAGAATGCAGCACATTTGAAGGTCTGTTTGGATTGACAGGTTTGCATTCTGTAAGCCTTTGCTCAAGGTCCATATCTTTTCCCACAGAGACTTCTTTATTTCTGTATACTCAATTATACATAGAAACAAGTTGATAGTTTATTCTCCTTAAGTGTTCCCTCGGCCATACCATGTATGCAGCTAAAACTAGTCTAAGCCAGATTGGACCAGTCTCTTTCAGTTTTGGGATGCTTCCAAGATATGTTTAAATAGAAAAGTATGTTATATAGGGGTTGTGAAGTGGATTGACTTTGTTCCTGCATCTAAG
>NW_021620236.1:1956-8884 GCF_004785775.1 Grammomys surdaster
TGATGCAATAAACAGTGCTTGTTGACCTTTTAAATTTTTAAGTATTTTAATGTTTTCTCTATTTTATGTATTTTCCAATTATCTTAAAATTCTCTTCAATTAAAAGTTGAATGAGCTTGAATTAAAAATGTACTTTTCCCTGCCAGAGGATAACTGTTTTGGTCATCTCAACTCGAGCACGTCCTATTACTTGTGCTAATTCCTCCAGGAGCTGGGTTACCACAACATCCATTGGGTCATAATTTATAATATGGTGTGACTGAAGTGTACAAAGCTAAATGGGAAAACTGGTTACACAGTAGATAAGTCTCTTTCATAGAGAATGGACCTTTTCCCAGTCGCTTTAGCCAGCAAAGCAATGATACAAGGAAGAAATGTTCACACATTTTAGAAGGGAGTGAAGACAGAAGTAATGATAAACTCAAAACACATGCAACACATGTTGGCAAAAATATTGGCCAACAGTATGTAAATTGTGATGTTTTAGTCACATGCTCACTACTGTGTTTTAGGTTTAGGTGGCCTTCAAAGTTCTCATGTTAGAGCATCACATCAGTTACAATTGTATTCACATGCAGGGCCTGTAAAGAAGCAATTAAGATGCAGAGCGTCTTCCCTGCAAATAGGTTAGTGCTTCACAGGAGAGGCTAGGAATAGCATTCTTCTAGTCATTCCATTCCTTTCTCCGTGTGAGGAAGCAGAAAATATGCCACACCAGACTCCAAGCCTTCTGGCATTCTGATTTTGTTCTTAGACTTGCCAGCTTTCAGAACTGTAAGAGTAAAGGTGTATTAGTTATAAATTACCCACCTCAGGTATTTTGTTATAGCAACACAAATAAATGTGCAAACACACACACTCACACAAACACACACACACCACACACACACACCACACACACACACACAGGTTGGGGATGTTCACTTGAATTTTCTTATTACTTACATCACGACTGATATAAAATTTCACCATTTGTAGCTGATCCATGCACTTGCTAAGGCTAGTCTCCTGCAACAATAACCTTGCAAGTTTTTATCACTTCAACCCATGTCCAGCTACGATACAACACTGAAGCATGAATAGCAGGAAGAGGCTGGGATGGCTGTGCACACATAAGGTTACATAAACATTTACTTAGCTCTGAAGTTTAAGAAATACGTTTTCCCTGGTCAAGGAGCAAGAGGGTGAAAGAGCCATTCATCTGTGGTGAGGCAAGCATGGGTATGGGGGTGATGACCACCCCCACCTTGCCTCTCACTATCTGCGACAGTAGGAGAGCCAGCCCTGGGGTCATGAGATCAAGGGAGCTGCCCCCTGTTGTTCACAGGCACATGGGAAAAAGGCCCTGCACCTTGCATGGGTAACACAGTGGAGCTGGCCCTGATGTCAAAGACCCTGGTGAGCCAGCACCCAGCACGGAGGGTGTGAGGGTAGGAACGGCTGCCCCAGCCCCTCACAGGCTGCAGCATTTGGAGAGTGGACCCTCGAATGAGCAGCACAGTGGAGCTGGTTCTGGAGGCTTGGATGTGAGTGAACCAATCCAGGGGGTTGCAAGAGAGATGACCCGTCTCCCCGGGAGGAAACTCAGCGAGCATCCAACATTGATAGTGTCACAGAAGCCAGAGACCTTAAACCAGACCAGTGACTTAAAACAAGTAACAGTGAAGTGAAGATGTGTGCACAGAGGGACATACTGTGGGACACACTGTGACACACTTCAGCTTCCATGATGAGATGTTTTCTATGCTCTGTCGTTGTTGTTAATTTGTGAGTTTTTATTGGAGAAGGGCTTGCAAGGGCAAAGGGTGGATATAAGGTGACATGGACATGAGAGGGGCTTAAGGGCTTGATGTGAAACTCACAAAGGTTTAATGAAAAGTTTAAGAGAAAGAAATGTCTTCATTTATTTTTTCTGTTTATGGAGGTGCACACACACACACACACACAGAGAGAGAGAGAGAGAGAGAGAGAGAGAGAGAGAGAGAGAGAGAATGACTGTTACAACAGTTGCTTAGGTACAAAACCCCTAATGACAGCTAATCTGCTTGGATCTGAGATCCAGCTTCTCCCATGTTCCATTCATTTGAGCCATTCTGCCTATTTTCTTTCTTTTTCTTTTCTTTTATTGGATATATTCTTCATTTACATTTCAATTGTTTTCCCCATTCCAGGTCTCCCCTCTGGAAACCCCATAACCCATCCCACCTCCCCCTGACTCTATGAGGGCGCTCCCCCACCCACCCCCTCCCATCTTCCTGCCCTGGCATTCCCCTACACTGGGGCATCGAACCCCCACAGGACCAAGGGCTGCTCCTCCCACTGATGTCCGATCAGGCCATCCTCTGCCACACATGTGGCTGGAGCCATGGGTCCCTCCATGTGTACTCTTTGGTTGGTGGTCCAGTTCCCAGGAGCTCTGGGGGAGGGGGTCTGGCCAGATGACACTGGGCAGCAAACCCCCTCAGCTCCTTCAATCCCTTCTCCAGCTTCCCCATCGGGGACCATGAGGACATCTGAACTTTCTTTTGCCCTGCTGTGACAAGTAAGTCTTGCCAGTCTTTACTTACATGTTTATCAGGAACCAACTTATTGAATAGAACAGATAAAATGTCTTTGCTTCATGGAAATTGGTGGGTTTTTTGTTTGTTTTTGTTAAACTCTTCTAAAGCCAGTAAAGAATGACCAGCAATAAAGAGAGCAAGTGAATTAGGGAAGGAGATAGGGTCAAGGCCCCAGAGGGCTTCATAGAACCAGAGTGGAAAGGCATGAAGAAAGCTACAGAAAGCGATCATGGCCCTGGAAAAGACAGCACACACACAAGCATGGCGGTCCAAGGGCATGAAGTATGTGAGTGTGTCTGTATATGGGTGTGTGTATTTGTATGTGTTGTGTGTATGTATATGTGTTTATGTGTAACTATGTTCATATGTATATGTGTGTATATTTGTGCCTGTGTGTACATATGTGTATATGTATGTATTTCTGTGTGTTTGTATATGTGTGTGTGTATTGCCTCTGAGTCTGTTTATGTGTATATGTGTGTTTGCATAAGTGTGTGTTTTTGTGTATGTGTGCGTATGTGTATTTGTGTATGTTTGTGTATATGTATGTCCTTTTGCATGTGTATTTGTGGGTATGAGAGTGTGCTTTAGTGTGTTGTTGTGTCTTTTTTTTTTGTTTTTTGGGTTTTTTTTTGTTTTTTGAGACAAAGTTTCTCTGTGTAGCCCTGGCTGTCCTGGAACTCACTCTGTAGACCAGGCTGGCCTCGAACTCAGAAATCCACTTGCCTCTGCCTCCCAAGTGCTGGGATTAAAGGCATGAGCCACCACTGCCTGGCTTTGTTGTGTATAAATGTATGTGTATGCCTGTTTGTGTGTGTGTGCATGTTTGTGGGTATGTGGGTGGCATGTATGTGTACTTAAGTGTGTTGTGTTTGTGTATGTATGTTTATATATTTATGTGTTTTGTGAGTGTTTGTGTGTGTTGTGTATGTACATGTGTGCATTTGTATATGTGTGTTTGTATGTATATATGTGTATTCATGTATGTATGTGTGTGTGTCTGTGTTTATGTGTATGTATGTGTATGTGTGTTTTTACTCTATAACAATGTACCAAAGACAATTAATATTTTTAAGAAGCAAAGTTGATCTTTCGCATATCTTAGAAGCTACAATTGTGCTGACTTGAGTATACCATGTGTTGAGGACATTCCTGATTCATCATCTTTTTGTAGAGGCTCGACAGAGTAAGTGTGGTGTGTCTATCTCCTGTTTATAAAAACACTAATGTCATCATGATAGCCCTGCCCACAAACACACTCTCTCTCATATATATATGGAATGTGTGTAAGTGTGGGTGCCTGGGGGAACCCAGGGACATAAAAATTGCCTGAATCTGGATTTGAGCAAACCCTCAGGAACTGGAGTTACAGGTAGTTATGACCTGCTAGAAATGCCTGCTATGAACCAAACATGGTCCTGCGCAGTAATACATATATACATACATATATACATGCACAGACATATATATACATATATGTGATATATATATTACAGACTTCAGGCATGAAATAAGACCCAGGCCCCTGGCGCTCCACTCACCTTCCACCTGTCTTCTCATTCCAGCAGTTTTACATGATACTTACCTTCTCTTCTCAAGGAATCCCAGTCTACTACCGGAGAAGTGAGGCTGTCAGTGTAATCAGTCTAATAACTCAAAGAAACACTCAGTTGAAAGTCCCAGACTCTTCAACTTTCTATCTCAGTAGACAGACCATTAAAGCTGTTGTAATGCAAGAGATCGAAGCCACTCTTTATGAGTCAATCTTCAAGTCCCAAAACAAAGGGAAAGAGGGGGACCTTCCATACGAGAGACCCAAGAACACAGAAGTTAATACTGCTGCCTCTGCATATTCAAAACGAAGGTGTAGCACGTACTTGGCAAATGGTGACTGTGAGGCTGCTCTCCATTTCACCAGTGTGAACTGTTGACTCCAGGCAGAGATACTGGGCATCGTTTAATGTTTAATCTCCAATTTCTGTTGTCAATCTGGGAAAAACGGTGACTGGTGAATCATTATACAAGTGAAATAAGCAAATGAAAAGGATAGAGAATTATGGATATGCTGTGCTACATACCTGAGCATTCATGAACGCACATACCAGGCAAGGCAATGTAGCAGTGAATAGATCATTTCAAGACATATTTAAAAAATGTCACAAGGGTTCTGTGTTAGAAACTATTGCTAGTCTCTTAGTACCCATTCTCTCTCTTTTTTTCTAAAGTAAGACACATTTTAGGTGGAGTTATATACATCCAGAAGAACAGAAAATATTTTTTCTAATACCTTTAGTGTTTGGGTACAGACACATAACCACATTCTGTCTATAGGATAGTAGATAGGTGTAGAAATTATGCACGCCCTTCAGAGATACCTGTAGCCCATCACATATACTGAACTAAGGATACAGAAATTCCTACTGAAGGGGAAATACTCTGTCACTGACAAAGCAAACTGAGAGGGCAGCAAATCCCTAATGCTGTGAAGACTCTAGAAAAGCATAAACTGCTTTATGCAAAATCACCATTATTGTGGTTCTTTATCATGAGTAACCCAAGCTTATAAGCACTGGCATTAACAAAACTGTTTTGTGTTGTAACTCACTTCCTTAAGAATAGACTCTTGCTGAGAATAAATTTTGATGATGCTTAAAAGAACTTCAAATTCTTCCAAATAAGTGCCATTGAGATTATGATGTAAAAGGAAATTATCACCCTTTTATATTTGATACTTTACTATAAATTTTATAAGATTTGGGGACATTTGTTGAATTTCTATAGTAACAATGTGTGGGCCAACTTGGTCAGAGACCTGCTCAATCAAAAATGTATTCTCTCAGCACCTCTCCTGAAACTGTCCCCAAAGCCCCCTCCTCATTGAGATGCCCCAGTTCCCAGCTCCTGCAGAATATCTCTGATTAACCAGAGGCTATACCTACCATAAGAAGTCCAAGTAGGTTATCAGAGAGTGAACCTCCCCTGCTCTCTAGGTGCCCCAGCACCCTATCCCAAATCTCCTCACTCCTCCTCATTGCTGTGTCCCTGCCCCCAACTCAGGCAGATACCTCTACTCAACAGCAGACCACACTGGCAAGAATATCAGAAAGGAAAGAGAAATCTAGGAACAAAACAAACACAAATTCAGAAACTATCAACCTACACCTATAATAACCCTAAATCCAGATGTCTAGATGTCAGTGTAAGAATACAATCAACAACAACCAAGGCAATATGTCACCACCAGAGCCCAGCAATCCTACTCCAGCAAGCCTTGACTATTCCAAAACAGATAAAGAACCAGAAAAGGAACTTAAAACCAATTTTACAAATATAATAGAGGTTGTTATAGAGAAAATGAATAAATTCCTTAAAGGAATCTAGCAAAAGGCAAACAAAAAATTCAAGGAAATTAATAAATCTCTTTAAAAACCAAAAAAACAAAAAAGCAAAATAAATAAGTAAATAAATAAATAAATAAATATTTGAATAAGATGAATAAAACTGTTCAAGCACTGAGAATAAAAATAGAAGGAATAGAAACATCACAAATTGAGAGAATTTTGAAAATGAGAAATCTAGGTAAGCAAAAAGGAACTGCAGAGGAAGGTTCACCAACAGAACACAAACAGTGTAAGAAAGAATCCCAGGCATTGAAGATGTACTAGAAGAAATAGATATATATGCCAAAGAAAATGTTAAATCTAAAATTTTCCTGACACAAAACATCCAGGAAATCTAGGACACTACGAAAAGACCAAGCCTAAAAATAATAGGAAGAAGAAGCATAGCTCAAAGGCCTAGAAAATATTCTCAGTAAAGTCATAGAAGAAAATTTTCCTAACGTGTGCCTATAAAGGTACAAGAAGCATGCAGAACATCAAACAAATTGAACCAGAAAAGAAAATCCCTTTGTCACATAATAATCAAAACACTAAACATACTGAACAAAGAAAGATTATTAAGTCTCAATAAAAAGAGCAAGTGACATATAAAGACAGACCTCTTAGAATTATACCCAACTTCTCAATGGAGACTTTAAAAGCCCAAAGGGCCTTGAAAGATGTCCTGCAGACTCTAAAAGACCACAGATGCCAGCCCAGCCTATACCCATGGTATAGTGCTTTCAATCACAATAGATGGAGAAAACAAGGTATTCCATGATAAAGTCAAATTTAAACGATATCTATAAATTGATCCATCCCTACAGAAGGTACTAGAAGGGCAACTTGAAAGCAAAGAGGATAACTACACACATGAAATCATGGAAAATAATTAACCTCACATCACCAAAACAAAGGAAGAGAAACACACACACACACGGAGAGAGAGAGAGAGAGAGAGAGAGAGAGAGAGAGAGAGAGAGAGAG
>NW_021620237.1:0-1119 GCF_004785775.1 Grammomys surdaster
CATACAGGTAACTTCAAAATGTTAGAATTTCTCTTGCAAATGGACTGTACCTCACCAATAGGCTGTGTTGGGATCTTGCCAGGAACACTATCTCATGTGGTGTCAATCACTAACTCTTTACCACGGACACTTCATGCTTTTGGCTTCTACAGAAACTGAAGCTGTACCCCATTATTGTCCTCCCCAACCTTATACTAGTTCCCAAGACTCAGCTGCTCCCTAACATCCCTTCATGATTTCAAAACTACAAGTCAGAAACCTATGAACTTCTCATAATTTTTGTGTACTCTCACATCAAATCCAGGAAATCTTAGCATTTTAATCAGTGAATATAATTATGCTGTTTTGCTAATTTGTACCATTGGTTTTTACTATATTTTAAAAAATGTTACTAGAGTCACAGATTGCCTCTCTACTTCTGTAGTCATCTTTTAACTTTTACTGATGAGGATTGTTTTGAAATCCACTTTTGTGCTGAATCCCAATTTGGGCCTGTGACTGGACCTCCTTTCTCTCAAGCTCTTCTCCATTTTTGTCCTTGCAGTTCCTTCAGACAGGAACAATTCTGGGTCAGAGCTTTGGACTGTAGGAAGGCAACCTCATCCCTGTACTCGATATCCTGTCCCTCTACTGGAGGTGGACTCTACAAGTTCCCCCTCTCCACTGTAGTGCACTTCAGCAAAGGTCACTCCATTTGAGTCCTAACTGCCCGAAACAGCCTGCTATCCCCTCAGGACTTCCATTTTCCTTCAACCTATCTGTCAACCTCATCAGACCTGCAGATCTTGAGCATACAGACCTGTGGATTTTTACCATACAGACCTGCTTGTCTGCAATCATACAGACCAAGATGCCCATCAGAGGCCTACCACATCAGGACCATTGAAGTTAACCACTTCTCAATACTTATTAAAGGAACATCAATGGACCAAGACTATCCACATGGCTAAAGGATCTCGAAAGAACAAAATCAACAAAAGCCAGAGCAATATGACACATCCAAAGTAAAGTTACCCCAATACAGCAGGAACTGGATATCCAAACACAAGCAAAACACACAAAAAATAAATGACCATAAATCCAATTTTATAAAGTTGATAGAGACCTTAAAATAGTAAA
>NW_021620238.1:0-2064 GCF_004785775.1 Grammomys surdaster
AGGAGCTAAGGTGGGAGGAGTAAGGAGGAGGAAGAGGAGGAGCTAAGGGAGAGAGGACCAGAGAGAGGGGAACATGGAAGTGGGCGTGTGCCTGTCTCTAGCAGTCAAAGGTACTTGATATATCTAGGTTGGGTATTGGGTTACACCTTTGACTGTGTGGTCATCTTGTTATTGAGCATTACCAAACATATAAAGCCTTTGATTAATCTTTAAGCATTAGAGTCTCTTTCCTACCGGGCCCAAGTGGATGGCAGGATGGTCTGGGCACAGCCAAGCTTTGTGGAGACAGCGTGGAAGATTGGCAGAGCCATCTCCCAAACTGGCATCTCGTGGGTGCCAGGGCCGGTGTTTCTGGCTGGCCGTTTCTAGTTGTGCCGCGTGTGGCCTCTGGCCACTTCCAGCTGCGGAGCATGGTGGCCTGAGCTAAGCAGAGCCGCCACCACGTAGATAGTCAGCCCATTCAGCTGCCTTCATTAAATAACCAACACAACATCACCTAACAGTGGGAGTCTCCATGAAGATTGTGTCACCCTGAGGACATGGCTATATTAATAAAACCAGGCAGCATGCAAACATACCAGAGGTTACAAACAAGACTACCAGGCTGGGGCCACTATGTGATAGAGTACTACTTTGGCATGGTGAGGGCTCACGTTCCATCCCCGCCATCTTAATAAATAAGCTAGCCTACATCTGCTGGGGATGTAGTTCAGTGGTTAGCACTTCCCTAGCATATGTGGGGTCCTGGGCTCCATCCCTAGGACTAAACCCCATCCCCTACCCTGAACCCACCATGTCCAGGGGTCACTCAACCCTGAGGGCTTGAGTCTGATCCTCTATGGTACAAGAAGAGAAAACATTCCCCTGAGTTGTGCTTGACCCCCATATGTATGCCATGTGCCCCCCACCCCTGCCCAGAGTATAATTAAGAAAAGCAAGAGTGAGGGGTTCATGAGCACTCACTGCCCTGGCAGGAGACCTGAATTTGCTTCCCAGCACCCACACCGGGTGGCTCAGCAACTTTCAGGGTGGAACTGGATATGGGCCCTGTGCCACCAGCATCGTCCAGACTGGGGAATGCAGGCCTGGCCTCCAGACCTCCACCTTCAAGGCCTGTCTTGAGAGCCTGTTGCCATGGCAAAAGAGACTCCAACTCTCCAGAGGACCTCTGCAGTCAAATGACACCTCAGTGATGAAAATTACCAGTCCCCAAAGGCTTGCCACTGAGCAGAGAAAGCTTCAGACTTGTTTCTGTGCCCTCCCCTGTCCCCTTCCCCAATAATATAACCCTTTCATGAACTAGACAGCAATACATTGAGCCAGGAAGATCAAGACTTTAGTGGCCACAAAACTGGGCTCTATGAGTCTCTCTCTCTCTCTCTCTCTCTCTCTCTCTCTCTCTCTCTCTGAAAAGTCAGAGCCAGCAAGAAATTCAGCATGTAAGGTCCTTGTAGCCAAGCTCAATGACCCAGTTCAGTGCTTGGGACCACGCACGGTAGCACACAGTGACTCCCACGGTTTGTCTTCTACCTACCCTCATATTATGGCATGCACACCCCTCCAATGAGATGAATACACATGGAATAATGAAATTAAACAGAAATAGTAATGAAGACAGACAGAAAGATACTTCCACTTCCTGGTGTCCCTCACCTTGCACCCTCCTTCCCTTTGTCTTGGTAACAGCATGAGCACCAGTGGCTGCAGGCTTCCTGAAAGAGAGAGGAGACAGCTATGCAGTGCATCCAGCTGGAGAGTTGTGCGAAGACCAGAGCTGCCGGCCTCCTCTACAGAGGGAGCTGGGCCCTAGGTGAGGGCTGCTCCCAGGACAGGCTCCACAGGAAGAATATCACCTTCCTCATACCTTCATGGAAGTCACAACCCTGGCTATGGGCTTCCCTCACTCCTATGATGCCCCTGTGTGACTCAGAGCCTCTTACAACAGAGAGAAACAAGAGCTTCCCCCAGGGCAAGATCCCCGTCTTATCAGGTTGGTGTTCAAACAGCCAGACTGGTGTGAGGGCTTAGGGATGGGACAGAGGATTTGACAAGGCCACTTGTAGC
>NW_021620239.1:0-2263 GCF_004785775.1 Grammomys surdaster
TCCACCAGAGAACTCCTAAACCTGATAAACAACTTCAGCAAAGTGGCTGGTTATAAAATCAACTCAAACAAATCAGTAGCCTTCCTCTACATGAAAGATAAACAGACTGAAAAAGAAATTAGGGAAATGACACCCTTCACAATAGTTGCAAATAATATGAAATACCTTGGTGTGAATCTAACCAAGCAAGTGAAAGACCTGTACGACAAGAACTTCAAGTCCCTGAAGAAAGAAATTGAAGATCTCAGAAGATGGAAAGATCTCCCATGCTCATGGATTGGCAGGATTAATATAATAAAAATGGCCATCTTGCCAAAAGCAATCTACAGATTCAATGCAATCCCCATTAAAATCCCAACTCAATTCTTCACAGAGTTAGAAAAGGAAATTCTCAAATTCATATGGAATAACAAAAAACCTAGGATAGCGAAAACTATTCTAAACAATAAAAGAACCTCTGGAGGAATCACCATTCCTGACCTCAAGCTGTACTACAGAGCAATAGTGATAAAAACTACCTGGTATTGGTACAGAGACAGGCAGGAAGATCAATGGAATAGAATTGAAGACCCAGAAATGAACCCACACTCCTATGGTCACTTGATCTTTGACAAAGGAGCTAAAACTGTCCAGTGGAAAAAGGACAGCATTTTCAACAAATGGTGCTGGTTCAACTGGAGGACAACATGTAGAAGAATGAAAATTGATCCATTCTTATCTCCTTGTACAAAGCTCAAGTCTAAGTGGATAAAGGACCTCCACATAAAACCAGATACACTGAAACTAATAGAAGAGAAGGTGGGGAAGACCCTCGAATACTTGGGCACAGGGGAAAAGTTCCTGAACAGAACACCAATGGCATATGCTCTAAGATCAAGAATTGACAAATGGAACTTCATAAAATTGCAAAGTTTCTGTAAGGCAAAGGACACTGTCAATAGGACAAAACGACAACCAACAAATTGGGAAAAGATCTTTACCAATCCTACATCTGATAGAGGGCTAATATCCAATATATACAAAGAACTCAAGAAAGTAGACTCCAGACAACCAAATTACTCTATTAAAAAATGGGGTTTAGAGCTTAACAAAGAATTTTCAATGGATGAAACTCGAATGGCCGAGAAGCACCTAAAGAAATGTTCAATGTCCTTAGTCATCAGGGAAATGCAAATCAAAACAACTCTGAGATTCCATCTCACACCAGTCAGAATGTCTAAGATTAAGAACTCAGGTGATAGTAGATGCTGGCGAGGGTGTGGAGAAAGAGGAACACTCCTCCATTGTTGGTGGGACTGCAAGATGGTGCAACCACTTTGGAAATCAGTGTGGCGGTTCCTCAGAAAATTGGACATAGCATTACCCGAGGATCCAGCTATACCACTCCTAGGCATATACCCAGAAGATGCTCAAACATATAACAAGGACATATGCTCAACTATGTTCATAGCAGCCTTATTTATAATAGCCAGGAGCTGGAAAGAACGCAGATGTCCCTCAACTGAGGAATGGATTCAAAAAATGTGGTATATTTACACAATGGAGTATTACTCAGCTATTAAAAACAATGAATTCGAGAGGTTCCTAGGTAAATGGATGGAACTAGAAATTATCATCCTGAGTGAAGTAAGCCAATCACAAAAGAACACACATGGTATTCACTCACTGATTATTGGATATTAGCCCAGAACCTTGAAATGCCCAAGATGCAACTCACAGGCCACGTGAAGCTCATAAAAAAGGAAGACCAAGTGGGGGTGATTCAGTTCTTCTTAGAAGGAGCAACAAAATACTCAAGGGAGCAAACATGGAGACAAAGTGAGGTACAGAAACTGAAGGAGGGGCCATTTGAAGACCTTTCCACCTGAGTATTCACCCCATATGCAGTCACCAAAGGTAGATGCTGATGTGGAAGTCAGGAAGTACATGCCGATAAGGGCCTGATATGGATGTCTCCTCAGAGGCCTTCAAGAGTCTGACATATTCAGAGGCAGATGCTCACAACTAGCCATTGAACTGATCATGAGGTTCTCAATGGAGGAGTTAGAGTGAGGACTGAAGGAGCTGAAAGGGTTTGTGGCACCATGAGGAGAGCAACAATACCAACCAACCACAGCTCCCAGGGTCCTAACCACCAGCCTGGGAGCACTTATGGAGGGATCCAGGGCTTCAGCTGAATATGTAAGAGTAGAGGGCCCTGCCGGGCATAGGTGGAAGAAGAGATCCTTGACCTCATGAAGGCTGGACGCCCCAGGGGGTGGGA
>NW_021620240.1:0-5827 GCF_004785775.1 Grammomys surdaster
ACACACACACACACACACACACACACACACACACACACACACACACATGTACCTAAATAAAAAGATTCAAAGACAAAGAGATCCCTCCATGGGCAGTGCAGTGGAGATTTGGGAGGCAGATTCCTGAATCACTTCTTTATCATTTTGTTTCCCTTTTCTTTTGGATGGTAAGTCTTCTGACTTCCCAAGTTTCTGAGTGTTGTAGCTCGCTTCCCATCACATGGTGTCTACAAGGCAGTCAGGTAAAGCTCCCTAGGAAACTCTGTTTAAATCCAGCTACAGACAAGTGGGCATGTACATAAAATTAAGACTACAAAGTTAGCTCAGATGCATCACAGGTCATGCGACTTAGGCAGTTTTGACAGATGCACTGACTTAGATTTGTTGGTAAATTAAAATTGTTAGTGTGTATCCTTTCCTGAGTTGTTGTAAGTATTTTTTATAAAACCATAAGCTAGGGCTGGAGAGATGGCTCAGTGGTTAAGAGCACAAACTGCTCTTCCAGAGGTCCTGAGTTCAATTTCCAGCAACCACATGGTGGCTCATAACCATCTGTAATGGGATCTGATGTCCTCTTTTAGTGTGTGTGAAGACAGCTACAGTGTACTCATATAAATAAATCTTTAAAAAAAAAAAACATAAGCTAAACAGAAAACCCCTAAACTGGTTGGTGTACCGGAGTCTGTCCAGGTGTCAAAACTTTAATTAGTGTGCGTAAGTATAAATGCACAGTGGCACAGGAAGGAAGCTAAAGCTGTAGTTTGGTGAAGGAATTGGGAGAAGCATAGAGCATTTTGTTGAAAAGGGGAAGGATTTTTATCAAGATGTTCAAATTGTAAAGGAAGGAAACAAAGCAAGAAGGAAGCAGGTGGGAAGAGAGACAAGAACCAGGCTCTGGGCACGGGGCTTTCACTGTGAAAGTCAAAAATAAGGAGGATGTCTGAGAATCAGCAAGGGCTAGGCATGGTGCCTTAATCCGAGCACTTGGAAGGCAGAGGCAGGTTGATCTCTGCGAGTTCAAGGCCAGCCTGGTGGATATATCAAGTTCCAGGCCAGTGAGGCCCTGTCTCAAAACAGCAAAAGAATCAGAGAGGGTTCCTTGACTGGAAAAAGATGGAAATCAGAAAGTTCAAATGAAGTTGTAAACAATGAAGGGTATATTCTGCAGAAAGAAAATTTTATATATATATTTGGAAAAACTAAAGTTAAGATTACAAATTTAAAAATATGTGGGGGCTGGAGAGATAGCTCAGTGGTTAAGAACACAGACTGGACCAGGAGGGGAATAAAATCTGGAGTATAAAAAAAAATTAAATTAAATTAAATTTAAAAAAAAAGAATACAAATTGCTTTCCAGAGGACAGGATGCAATTTCCAGCACCCACAGCTCACAACTGTCTGTAACTCCAAGATTCAACACCCTTACACAGACATACATGCAAACAAAACACCAATGCACATAAAAGAAGGTTTTTTATGTTCCTCCTCATCTGCAAGTGCATCGCATGTCCACCTCATGTGCACTGCATGCATGAGGGCACCTGTAGAAGCCAGAAGAGGGCATCAGATCTCGGAAACTGTAGTTACCACAGGTGGTTGTGAGTCATCTGATATAGGTACTGGGACTCAAACCTAGTGAAAGGGATTCTAGCCAGCCCAAGCAGGGCAAACATGGCTCTGGCTGGTCTTGTTCTTTTCCCACATTCCCTCTTCCTTGCAAAAAAACTAAATGTTAGATTACATTCCTAAAGCTAACCTCCAAGGTCTCTTCCTTTATTTGGTCACTTTCTCTTCTTCAGGCCAAATACCAAGGTCCAGCTATCAAAGTATTAAAATCCAGCAATCAAAAGCCCCCTTTGGCTCACCTAATTAGCATACTCAATTAAAATTAAACACCTCATCCTAACAAAGGGCTTCCTTTTGTCCTTTATAAACTGCCATTTGCCCATGGGCCATGTCTGTCTCCTCTCTATCCAGAGGCAGTCCTTTGTGTCCATCCCCCTACCCCCAGACATATACCCTTTCCTCTTCTCCCTCATCATGTATCTCTTGTCTTTGTCTCTCATTCCCTGCCTGTTGTCTCTCTGGGGCAACTAAATCTCCTTTGTGCTGAGAACTTGGTCTTGGGGGTCAATACCAGTTCCTATTCCCAAGTTCTCTGCAAGACAGTGTTCCTAACTGCTGAGTCATCTCTGCAGTCCCGGAGAGATTTGAATACACTGAAGGATTGCTGATCTCAGCATACCACCTCATTCCAAAGTCTGTTCAGAGAGAACAGCTCCATTGTAATTTTAAGAAAAGATTTATTATTTCTGTGTATATGTCCCTCCTCCTCTGTAATGTGTGTGTGTGTGTGTGTGTGTGTGTGTGTGTGTGCTTGTGCACTTGCACACACATATGCAAGTGTCTATTCCATAGAAACAAGAAAAGGGCTTTAGGTGCCCTGGAACTAGAATTACAGGAGGTTATGGTCACCGAGTGTAGATGCTGGGAAGCAAATTCTGGTCTTATGAAATAGCAGCCAGTGCTCTTGATCAGCAAGACTTTTCTCCAGCCCTAGTTGTGAAACTGTTAGCCACGAGTCTTCCAAGTCTTTTGTCGTCAACATTTTTGATCTTTCTCAGAATTTCTCAAGTTCAAAGAAAAAAAGTCATTACGTTATCTTTTTTCTTTTTTTTTTTCCACACAGGGTTTCTCTGTATAGCCTTGGCTGTCCTGAAACTCACTCTGTAGACCAGGCTGGCCTCAAACTCAGAAATCCATGTGCCTCTGCTTCCCAAGTGCTGGGATTAAAGGCGTGTGCCACCAGTGCCTGCATTAAGTTATCTTAAATATAGCATTCTGATAAAACAAGACTGCTCTGTAGTTAAGTTATATTTCTCTTAAAACTTGGTAACTGGTGAGGAACCAGAGACTGGCCCTTATCCATAGGGCACATAGGACCAAGCATATTGATGAGCTCCAGCTGGCAGACCTGCTCTTCTCTATGTTCAGCAACCAGGGCTGGAAGCTCATGAGGAAAGACGATAAGAAGACTTGGGTGGACAGCCAACATTTCTCTGTCACACTCCAGGGCCTGCTAGGAACTAAGAGTGTATTGAGATCCTTCCAAAAAGAGAAGGTTAGAACTCTTAAGTGATTTACCTTCAAACCTTTCTTCCTCTCTAGTGGCCAGCTCGCTGTTGCTTTTCTATTGGCTGTTAGCATACCTAGGTCCTTCAGGCCCTGAGCAGAAGGCTGTGGGACAGCATGAAAGAAATCCAATCTCCTGAAAGGGCCCAAGGTATCTTGACTTTGATCAAACATTAATGAGTCCTACTCCCTTACCCAGAGTCTATAGGAGTCTTGCCATGTAGCATAGGTAGCATATAAACCAAGCCTGCTTCCTCGTGGTACATACCCCTCTCCTCCTGTAAGCATACAGGTATCTTTTGACTAATAGACCTGAAACTCACTCAGCTCCCTTCCACCCCATCACTCCACCCACTGTGTCTTTTGGTGGTTTGTTTGTTTTTTTTTTTTTTTTTGCATTTTCCCTGAAAGGGACAATCTCTCTCCATGTTTCTCTGAAACTTCCTGTCTTTTCCTCCCTAAGGTCTAAGGTTAGTTTTAAAGATTCCTTGTAATTTGGAAAGAGAAATTTAAAACACTCGAAAACTCATCATTTTAAGATCAAATCTCAGAAGTTTTTCTTAGATAAGCAGGATTGTCATCATTTGACCTGTCTAGAAACTCCCACTTTTGGCATGTGTCTCCCTGTGGTGTGAGCCCAGACCTCCCATGTTACCCTCAGTGCAGGATAAAGATTCAGGGACAGAGGGCTTGCCAAAGTCTGCTGCTCCTGCCTCTGGCTGTGTAGGCCTACCCAGCTCTGCCCAGGTAGGCCTGCCCAAGAAAGCCTCCTCCTTGTCTATAGGAGGGATGAATTCTCCTCATGTTCCACATGAAAGGGGATGGATTCTTTTATCCAGGTAAGAACACACATCCTAAACTTCTCAGACAGCAGAGGAGAAGAACAATTATTCTTCAGTCAGTGTCTCCTGAACTGATTTATGAGGATGCCGTGAACAGGGGAACCTTGTGCCTAAGCCTGCCACCTGACTGGTGTGGGACCTGCATACTGGTTCACTTGGCCATGCCTTCTTCTGTGGCTTTCGATTGCTCACTTGTGGCTTTTGATTCCTCTCCTCATAGCAAAAGCTAATTTCAGGACTAAAAAGTTAATTACCTGATGCTGCATAAAGTCCTCAAGACAGTTTAAATATTACAAGACAGAGGTTGTCACAGGGCCAGTTAACACACCAGGTGCAAGTATAGACACCCGTGGATCCTCCATGCCTGGGGGAAAAAAAAAAACCCACTGCCTGAGGGGGGAACACAGACTGTGAAAGCCAGCCCAGAGCAGACTCTCAGGCCATCTTCCTGAAATGGGGCAGGACTGGCTCTTCAGCCCTGCTGCTGTTAGGAGAGCAGAAGACAGTGGGCCTTCACATGACAAAGCTTAAGAAACTCAGCGGTGGACATTTGGAGATGGGACTAAGCCTCTTTCTCCATTTGGACTCACAGTAATATTAACCTTGATGCTTCCTACAGGGCTGATGCCGATGGCTCCTGAGACTGGACACTCACACAAAATTTTACTGGCTCTGCTGTATCTAAATAATAGGTTTACAAAAGTTGATCTAATTTAATAAGTTATACCTAATTATGCATTAAAATAGCCCTTATAAATAATAAATTTAAAAAGCCAACAATTGTTTATTCTGTAGATGGTTTGATTGGATTCCATAACCGGCCACCTCACCCAACTGCCCCTTGGGTCCTCTTGTCCTTCTCTTCCTAGATCTAAGGATTGGGCCATACTTAGTTAGCTCATGTTATCCGGTAACTAACCCTTCATAAAAATTAAAGATTTAAAAGGAACTAAGAGAAATGGGGAACTAGCTAAGGAAATGCGTTTGTCTTGATTCCATTTGGGGTTTGCAGTTCTCAGCTCTCCCTCCCTCACATCTGCCTTGGCGACACATTTGATATTTCTACGCATTACATGTATACATGTATTACCTGAAATAATTAACATTCCTAAGATAACTCAAAAAGGTGTAAGTCAAAAGGCTCAAACATTTCAAGGTTAATCTGATCCTTATATACCTTTGATGTGAGATTTTTGTGATTTTTTTCCCTTTAATATTGCTGTACCCTTGAGTCTCAGCACTAAGAGACTTGATGACCCAGTACTTGTATATTTATTTATTTATTGATTGATTGATTGATTTTTCGAGACAGGGTTTCTCTGTGCAGCCCTGGCTGTCCTGGAACTCACTGTGTAGACCAGGCTGGCCTCGAACTCAGAAATCTGCCTGCCTCTGCCTCCCAAGTGCTGGGATTAAAGGCCTGCTCCACCACTGCCCAGCTAAGTATTTGCATTCTTAAATGTCACTATTTCTATGAATGACTGTCTGTTTTCAGGGTCTGTTATAGCTCTATTCACAGCTGAATTCAACCTTTGTAAGAATTCTGTGAAGGCTTCTCCAGAATCCTGTATTATTTTAGTAATGAGGTGGATTTTTTTCTCCAGGTTCCTCCATCAAATCCCAAGCTCCTACAGTGGCCACACAACACTTACTCCATCACCAGACTGGATGTGTTCTTCTAAGTTAGCAACACGCCCTTCACTAAGCAGCTGCTCTTTACTAACACTTACTCCCCTTGCTACATTATGTTGTGCTAGTTTTGTGACTTAATGCCTCCACCAAAACAACCATCCTAATTGTTGACCAGCTTCTAGAACAGCTGGCACCAATCCCTTCCAATCTTGAGGGATCAC
>NW_021620240.1:5837-59720 GCF_004785775.1 Grammomys surdaster
ACACACACACACACACACACACACACACAGTTGGGGAGATGGCTCAGGGGATAAAACATTTGTTGCATACATATGATAACCAGAGTCCAGATCTCTAGAACTTATGTCAATGCTGGGAGAGCACAGAGACCTGCCTATAAGTCTAGCACTAAGAAAGCAAAGATGGGCTAGCTGGCTAGCTAGACCTCCCAGTTTCCTTTCCGTTGTTGTTGCTGCACACGCCTTTAATCCTAGCACAGGGAGGCAGCGGCGGGCAGATTTCTGTGAGGTTGAGGTCAGCCTGGTTCTACAGAGTGAGTTCCAGGACAGCCAGGGCTACACAGAGAAGCCCTGTCTCAAGAAACAAAAACAAATAAACAAACAAACAAGCAGCATTCATCATTCTTAGTTGCTCTTGCAGAGGATCTGGGTTCATTTACAAGCACCAACATGGTGGCTCACGACTGTCTGTACGTCCAGTCCTAGAAGATCCAACATCCTCTTCTAGCCACTGCAGGCACTTGCACATGTCTGTATACACATGTAACACACACACACACAGTTTAAAATATTTTTTTCTTGTATACGGCCCCTGCGGCCAGTGGTCTTGGTGTGCTGACCGTGGACACGAAGGCCCCAAAAGTGGCGCAGCCCCCTATGGGCTCGGATCTTCTTCAGCCGCTCCAGGTCCTCCCGGAACTTGTTGTCTAGACCATTGGCCAGAACCTGGCTGTACTTTCCATCCTTCACATCTTTCTGTCTGTTCAAGAACCAGTCTGGGATCTTGTACTGTCGTGGGTTCTGCATGATGGTGATGACCCGCTCCACCTCATCCTCCGTGAGTTCTCCAGCCCTCTTGGTGAGGTCGATGTCGGCTTTCCTCAACACCACATGAGCATATCTCCGCCCCACGCCCTTAACGGCAGTGATGGTGAAGGCTATTTTCCACCGCCCATCGATGTTGGTGTTGAATACTCGCAGGATGTGCTGGAACTTCTCGGGGATCACTAGAGTCATGGCAGTGGCACAGACAGTGGCGTGTAGGCCTCCGGTGGAAGAGCTAAAATAATTTTTTTAAAAAAATCTCCTGACAAAAAGCAACATAAGGAAGAGTTTATTCTACTCATCATTTCAGGTTATAGTCCATCCTGGCAGAGAAGTGACCTTGGCAGGGTATGAAATAGCTAGTCACACCATGGTCAGGAGTAATGTAAAAAGGAAAAAAAAAAGAAAGAAAAGAAAAGGCAAAAAGAGCATAAGCATGCCTACTTCTGTGTTTGCTAGTGCTCAGCTCAATTTCTCTCTTCTTACACAGTTCAGGATCTCCTGCCTAGGGAATGGGGCTGCCCACAGTGGGCTAAGTGTTCCTATATCAATTAACTTGAGATACTCTGCTACAAACATGCCCACAAAGCCAATCCAATGTAGGCATTCCCTCACTGAGAGTCTTTTCCAAGATGATTTTAGGTTATATTATTGACAGTTAAAGCTAATCATTATACTAGAGTAGCCATATTGGTGATTTCTGGGTTCAGTTGAGAGACCCTGCCTCAATAAATGAGGTGAAGAGCCATTCAGGAAGACTCCCGCCTGGCAGTGGTGGCACAGGCCTTTAATCCCAGCACTTGGGAGGCAGAGGCAGGTGGATTTCTGAGTTTGAGGCCAGCCTGGTCTACAGAGTGAGTTCCAGGACAGCCAGGACTATCCTGTCTCAAACAAACAAACAAACAAACAAAAAAATTAAAAAAAAAAAAAGGAAGACTCCCAACAGCAGCCTCTAGCCTCTATCCACATTCACACACAAATGTGCCTATACAATGTAAACATGCTTATACACATATATCCCCTACCTACACACACACACACACACACACACACACACACACACCAAGATGAAGATAAACAAAAACAACAGCTAAATGGTGCTGGAAAACATTGAGAACTTTTATCAAATCATTCAAGCTCTCCAAGTTCACACTCTAATCATTACACCCACAACAAAGACAGAATCCAACAACTGTACCCTGACGAGGACGTGGGCTGGAGTGCAGCAGGGCCCCGGCACCCAAACAGAGGCTGTTCCAGCTCAAAAGTCCAGAAAAGTTAGGGCGTAGTTGAGATAGATTAGAGTGTGTGGCAATCTACCTAATTCATGACAAGTTCTTCCGTGCGATAACCATCACTATCTAGAAAATGGGACAGGAACTAGGAGGAAGCACAAACAACCCACAGAGCTGACACATCGCTGACACACCAGGGTGCTCACAGGCTGAACAAAAGAGGGTGCCTTTAAAAGGCTGCATTTTCACAAAACCAAAACCAAACCAAACCAAACAACAACAACAAAACACACACACACAAAAAAAAACAAAAAAAACACAAAAGAACCCTTCCCCCCCAAAAAAAACCCCTTGAATTCTCAATTTTAGGAAATGTCTCAGGCCAGCTTTTTAATTATGCAAAGAAACCTTCACAGTTACCTAAGACCTGCTTCTTTTCTGAAAAATCCTCCCCACTTTACCTACTTTTCAGAAGGAGATAAATTGATCTCTGTTTCTAAATTGCTTCTGGAGGCAAGCAAGTGGGGACTAGACCATGAGGTGGGTGGGCTAGACCATGAGGTGGGTGGACTAGACCATGAGGTGGGTGGGCTAGACTGTGAGGTGGGTGGAGTGCTACAGTTGTGTCCCCGGATTAGAGTCCAGGTGAGACCAGTACTGCAGAACATGTGTGTGGCCTAGCACTTGGGAGGATGAAACGAGAAGAATGTGAGTTTAGGTCCAGCCTGGGCTTTTTAGCAAGACCCTGCCAAATAAAATAAGATAAAATAAAATAGAATAAGATAAAATGCCTTATATTAGGACTCTCAAAATACAAACTAGAAAAAAACCTCTGGTCTTATCTAATGCAAGAGGCCACTCGTTGCACAGGGCTCTGTTAAGTATTAAATTGTAACCTCCAAGACATTTATTGAAGTTTTAATACTCTCTAACCCTGTTCTCATGCTCTCTAATCTCAGGATATGATATCACTTGGAATGCTCATTGATGATATAGTAAATTAGCTCATGTTGCAGTAAGCTGGACCTTGGTCCAATATGACTGATGTCCTTCTAAGAAGCAAAGAGACAGACACAGATGCACATGGGGCAGGGCTATGCAAAGGCAGCAGATCTTGTAGAGCTGCAATTGGCCCAGTGCTGGAAAGTTCTCTACCACAGAGCTTTAGCCTCAGCCTCAAGGGCTGTAACAGGAAGCCCAGCAGGAAGCTGAGAGAAGCAAAGAATTCTCCCCTGCAGGTACCTGAAAAACTGTGGCTCTGCCCAGATCATGACTACCAACTTCTAGAGTCTAGTAAGAGGATGTCTGTTTTTTAAGCCACCTAGTGGTGGTACTTGGTTAAAGCAGCCTTGGAAACCAACCATGGGGCAGAGAAAGGGTAAAGCCTGAGGGGTTAGGGGGAGAGCTGGATCCCAGACAACCCTCTGCTGTGCTCTCCTTTCTTCCTCTTCCCCACTACAGACTGCCCTTCTCTGTCTCTGTGACAAATTCTCTTGGTGGTCATTTCCTGTTCCTTTGATTGGGGTAAGCAGGTCTGCGGCGGCAACAAGTCCAGTGGAGCGCCTCCCCTCTTTGCTTCTGAGGGCTAGAATCGGATTGGTTGAAGTCCACTAGGACATGCCTGCTTTCTCCTTTATTCATGATTATTTTAGGAGTAACCATGTGCTGGCCAGCGACACTTGAAAATATGTCTCCTGAAGGTTCTGTGAAAGAGAAGTTTTGTGTGTGTGTGTGTGTGTGTGTGTGTGTGTGTGTGTGTGATGTGTATGTGTGTGTGTGTGTGATGTGTATGTGTGTGTGTGTATGTGTGTTGGTGTGTGTATGGTATAGTATGTGTATATGTATGGTGTGTGGATGGGAGTGTGTATGGTGTGTATGTGGTTGTATGTGTGGTATGTGGTGTGTGTGTGTGTGGTGTGTATGTATGGTGCGTGTGTTTGTGTGTTACAGGGTATTTGATCACACTGTGAACCCCAAGATTGTATTGTTTGTTGTGGTGTGGCTCAACCTTAGCACACACCTTTAATCCAAAACAATGAAGGTAAAGGTAGTTTGTAGAAGGAAGCAGCCATGTTTGAAAGTGATGTCTAATTGAGTGGCAAATAAAGTGATGAATCAGAGAAAGATTTGACAGAACAGGATATGCCCAACGCTCACAAGAAGAGAGGAAAGGGAAGCTCCTTGAGGGGTCATGCAGAGGTGGGTGTGGAGGGAGAGGCAGTTTTACTGGGACAGTTGTACAGAGACAGGTTGAAGAGAAACAAGCTAGATCAGGTGAAAACAGAACATGACAGAAAATGAGAAGGAGCCAGAAGATTAGAACAGATCGCCAGAGTTAGTTTGAGACCAAGCATAGCAAAAGAGTCAGAGGCCAAGAGAAAGAAGCCAGATTGAATCAGTCATCTTGGAGAGGAGTTTGAGTCATAACAGCTGAGTTGATCAGCCAGCCAGAGTTCAGAGATAACTAGAAAGGCGGGGGGGTGGGGGGGAACTTATTCAGCAGTAAGTCCCGGAGGCTGAAAGCATTCTAGGTTTGGATTGAAAAGAGGCTAGAAGCTTCCAGGTCTAGGCCTAGGTTAGCAGACAAAGGTAGTAAGCCTTCAAGAAAACTATTACAGTTGTGTGTGTGTGTGTGTGTGTGTGTGTGTGTGTGTAGCCATGGAGCCCACGAGAGGGCTCTGGATCCCTAGGAAGTGAAGTTACATATGGTTGTGAGATGCCAGACATGTGTGGTGGGAACCAAACTTGGGTCCTTGGGAAGAACAACAGGTGTTCTTAACTCTAGCTATCTCTCTAGGCTGAGATTTTCTTTTGTGATGAAAAGAGAAAGGTCAAGGAACGGGATGTATCTCAGCGGTAGATACTCTCTAGCAAGCAGGAGGCCCTGGGTTTGAACCCCTTCCCACAGGGAAGGCAGCCATCTGAGAACTTAGTTGTCTAATGGATTCACTGCCAGTGTCTTAGGGTTTTACTGCTGTGAACAGACACCATGACCAATGCAAGTCTTATAAAGGACAACATTTAATTGGGTCTGGCTTACAGGTTCAGAGGTTCAGTCTATTATCGTCAAGACAGGAGCATGGCGATGTCCAGGCAGACATGGTGCAGCCAGAGCTGAGTTCTACATCTTCATCTGAAAGCTGCTAGCTGAATATTGGCCTCCAGGCAGCTAGGATGAGTGTCTTAAAGCCCACATCCACTGTGACACACCTACTCCAACAAGGCCACACCTATTTCAACAGGGCCACACCTTCTAGTAGTGCCACTTCCTGGGCCGAGCATATACAAATCATCACATTCTACTCTCTGGCCACCATAGGCTTATTCAAACATATGAGTCTACGGGGGCAGGGGGCATACCTAAACATACTATAAATTTAGTCTAAATTCAAAAGACCCCATAGTCTAAAACAGTTTCAACAATGTTGAAAGTCCAAAGTTCAAAGTCTCTTCTGAGACTCATCCAGTCACTTAACTGTAATTCCTAAAGAAAGACAGGAAAGCAGCTGGACAAACTCCAAACTCCGCATCTCCATGTCTGATGTCAAAGCCATCTTCAGATCTCCAACTCCCTTTTCATCTTTGTTGACTGCAACAAACTTCTTTCTCCTGGGCTGGTTCCACTCCCTGTTAGCAGCTTTCCTCAGCAGATAGCCCACGGCTAAGGCATCTAGAACATCTTGGGGTCTCCAAGGCAACTTCGATGTTACAGTTTCTTGTTTCAATGTCTGGGATCCACACATGATCTTCTGGGCTCCTCCAAAGGGCTGGTGTCACTTCTCCAGCTCTGCCCTCTGTAGCACTGTAAGCTCTGGTTGATCCACTCCACTGCTGCTACTGTTCTTGGTGATCATCCCATGGTACTGGCATCTTCAATATGCTGGGGTCTTCTGCTGCAACTAGGCTTCACCAATAGCCTCCCATAGACTCTCTTCATGGTGCCAAGCCTTAATCCTTTGCCTGACCCCTTCAGTCCTGGGCTGTCAACTGCAAATGAGGCTGCACCTTCACCAATGGCCTTCCATGGCCTCTCACAGTGCCGAGCCTCAGCTGCTCTTCATGATGCTTCCATGCCTTCAAAGCCAGTACCACCTGGGTGACTCTTACACATTACCAAGTACAGCTGCATTACAAGGTACAACCTTGCCTATCTCTGGAACACAGCCTCTTTGTGCTCTCAAAAAAACACTTCCCAGAAGATTTTACCTCAGTGATGCTGCTCTCTCATTAATCACCACTAATTTCTTAGCTCCAGCTAATCAGCATCAATTGTCCCCATAGTCCCTTCTATTCTGGCCTCTAAAGCCAGAGCCATGTGGCCAAAGCTGCTGAGTTCTGCTGCTTGCAGGAACTGGAACATGGCCCCCTTGTTCTATTACACTGCCACCAGATTTCTGTTTTCTAACTCCTTCACTGCCTAAGCTTGGCTGTCCTGGATCTTGCTCTGTAGACTGACTTTGAACTCAGGGATCTGCATGCCTGTTTCCTAAGCACTGGGATTGAAACTGTGATCCACCAAGCCTGGATTTAAGTTTTTCTTCACCTAGAACTTGCTCTGTTCTAGGCTGGCCTTGAACTCAGAGATCTGCCTGGACCTAATGTAGCTGAGTGGGATCTTGCCCCAAGGTCAATTCAATCTAATATCTGAGAATTTAATTCAATCTAATATCTGAGAATACAGGATTCAGCTCCATTTCACTTCTTGGTGCCCTTTTAATACTAGAACCATATAATTTATATTTTTCCTTTCTCAGATTGCTATGCTTGTTTAGAATGCTCTTCATGAGACTTAACCAGAAAACAAAGTCTATGAAGGGCATTTTTGAGACTTTGTTAATACAATTAATCTGAATCTCTTCACCTTAGCCTCAGGCAGACTCATAAGACAAGGGCAAAAAGCAGCCACATTCTTCACCAAAACATCACAAAAACAGTTTCTAGGCCATGTATTGAAATTCTCCACTAAAACCTCTTGGGCCAGGTCCTTACAATTTAAATCACTCTCAGTGACAAAGTCTTCCATATTCCTCCTAGGAGAAGTCCCATTAAAAGCATTCCACTGCTTTCCAGATCTAAAGTCCCCAAATCCATTCTTCCAAACAAAAGCATAGTCAGATCTACCAAAGCAATACTCTGTTGGTTCCTGGTACCAACTTCTGTCTTAGTTAGGGCTTTACTGCTGTGAACAGGCAATGCAAGTCCTATAAAGGACAACATTTAATTGGGGCTGGCTTACAGGTTCAGAGGTTCAGTCCATTATCATCAAGGAGGAAACATGGCAGCGTCCAGGCAGGCATGGTGCAGGCAGAGCTGAGAGTTCTACATCTTCATCTGAGAAGACTGGCTTCCATGCAGCTAGGATGAGGGTCTTAAAGCCCACACCCACAGTGACATGCCTACTCCAACAGGGCCATCTTTACTCCAACAGGGCAACACCTTCTAATAGTGCCACTCCCAGGGCCGAGCATATACAAACCATCACAGCCAGCTTCCTGGTAGGCACTGTGCATTGAGCCTTGTGCCTCCTACTTCTCACTTATAATGAGAGTACTTCCCCATCTTATACTCAATGTTCATATAGGTTCTGGGGAAAGGAATAACACAGGTTAACAGAATCTGAAGGAAATGCATGAATCATTTCAGTAGAAAGGAAGACAAGTCGCTCGCTCCGGTCCCACCGGAATTTGTATGCTTTGAAATGTCGGAATGAGTCATAACTGGTCATGTTTTATAAGTCAAAAAGCAATTCAATTGTGTATTATTCACAGGGTGCGTGATTACTTCACGGGGGTGGACAGGAACAATCTATCGCCATTTGACGGACTAGTTGCTGAATAAGAGAGGAAAGCCATTAAACAAAGCACAACAAGCTTTGCCACACCCCCGCCCCTCTCACTGCACCTTCAGTTTTCTACCCGGTGATTTGCACTGACAGAGGCAAGATAGCCATTTGCTATGCTTTGAATACTGCTCAAATTGTGTTCCCTAAGAGTTCAGGCGTTGGAGGCTTGGTCCCTGAGGTGGGATGACATTTAAGAGGCAATGCCAAGCAGATGGCAGCTAGGCCATTGAAAGCGCTGGATTCACCACAAAGGATGAATGCTGTTATGGGACAATGAGTTGGTTCCTACAAGAGTGGGCGTAAGAAAAGAGCGAGCCTGACCTCTGCATCTCTCGGGCTTCCTGTATCAACACGTGATTGCTCTTGCACGAGATCACACCACCGTGATGTCATCTGTCGTGGATCCTTCAGGAAAACTCAGCCAGTAGCACCCCTTTGCCCTTAAGCCTCTAAAGCCATGAGCTAGGTAGAACTCTTGAATTTGTAAAGTTCTTAGGCTCAGATACCTTTTAAAGCAAAAGAAAATGGGTAGATTCACTCTCTCTTCAGAACACTAAGGGATAACTACAACCACTAAAATCACCCAAGTCTAAAGAGTGCACACATACCCTGAGCATACCCTAAGCACGGAGAACTGGAACTAGGAATGCAGAGATTATGTTCCAGAAAGTCATATAGAATACTTACTTATAAACTAAGCAACTTTTGACCTTGGTAGAAAAATTGTAACCGTGTCTATTGAAAAAAAAATCCCCTAAACCCCATTGTTTCTTTGTATCAACAAAACTCAGCAAAGCTGTTGAGATTGCTTGTCTTGGGGCTCTGCTGACAGCAATGGGACCATGAGAACAGAAGTCATCTTTTTGCCCTTTGGCTACCTGTGCTAATCTCAAGAATTTTTCCAGTTCTGCCTCAGAGCTAATGGAGTCCAAACTGAGGTCTTAATAGAATTCTCAATATAGGAGATTGGAATCCATCCCTTTTGCCTTCTCTGTCCTCTGCCACCACACACACAGCACGATCTTTCTTTCTTTCTTTCTTTCTTTCTTTCTTTCTTTCTTTCTTTCTTTCTTTCTTTCTTTTTTTTTTTTTTTTTTTGGTTTTTCAAGACAGGGTTTCTCTGTGTAGCCCTGGCTGTCCTGGAACTCACCCTGTAGACCAGGATAGCCTTGAACTCTCAAACTCAGAAATCTGCCTGCTTCTGCCTCCCAAATGCTGGGATTAAAGGCGTGCACCACCACCGCCCGGCACGATCTTTCTTTTCTTAAACAACTATTTAATTTTATGCACAGGAACATTTTGCCTGTATGCGTGTGTATCATGTGCATGCCTGGTGACTGTGGAGGTCAGAAATTCCTGGAACTGGAGTAGGGATGGTTGTTTGAGCCTTCATACAGATTCTGGGAATCAAATCTGGGTCCTCTGCAAGAGCAGCAAGGGCTCTAATCACTGAGGCATGTCTCTTCCTTAAAGGTCAGATCATGTCCATCACGCTTACCAAAGTCAGAGGGAAGGCCAGGCATGGTGGTACACTCCTTTAATCCCAGCTCTCGGGAGGCAGAGGGAAGAGGATCTCTGTGAATCAGAGGCCAGCATAGTCTATATTATGAGCTCCAGGACAGCCAGGACTAAGTAGATAAAGAGACCCTATCTCAGAAAAAAAAAAGTTGGGGGGAGGACAAAGAAGAATTAAGTTACGTATAGTCTGATTTTTCCTATTTAAGACTCACACTGGCTTTCTTGCCTGGAGTTGGAAGCTGGTTCTCCCAACTTTGTAATGCCCAGACTGTGCCTTTTATGAATTTCAGCATGGTAAGCTATCAGTCATGCTCTTGATCATACAGAGGAGGCCCCACTCTTCTAAGCAGAGGTAATCCACCATATCATGCTCACAGCCCTATTGTCAGGTACCACTACTGGCTGTGGCCCCACTACTCTACCACATAGCAAGCCTGTTCACCTTTTTCTTGTTCATGTTTTCAAGTTTTATTCTGTTTACTTAAGTACATTATGTATATTACGTGTTTATTTTTATTCCCTCTAAAATTCAAGTAACTAAATTCCATGTGAGTCTAATTCTGCCATTTCTTATCTCTGACAGCTCATTTGTGATGCCCTCATGCTTGCACAGCGAGCACTCTCCCCACTGGGTCATTTCCCCAGTCCCGCTTGGCTTTATTGATACCTACAGTGCTATAGACTGAATATTTGTTTATTTTCCTTCCAACCCCTAACATTTCACATCTAAAACTCTAAGACACAGTGCGACTTTATTTGGAAGTGACGAGGCCATAGGATTTTTCCAGGAATGAGGTTGGCGCTGGTCTTAACGAAACCGTACAGTGCTCCTGCGCTTCCTTCTGTTTATTGGAACACAATAGAAGACATCATGGACCCAAATGTGAACCCTCATCATATATCTGACCTATTAGTGACTTGATTCTATAGGTCTCAGCTCCCAGAGCTGTGATATATAAATTTCTATAATTTATAAACCACTCAACCTGTGGTATTTTGTTTTACTAGCCAAATTAGAACAAGATAATGACATTTCTTTTTCTTACAGTATTGTTGTTGTTAATGAGTTTAGTGGAGTTTTTTGTTTGTTTTGGTTTTGTCTTTGGTTGTTTGTTTTTTACTGGATCTTTCTTTCTGTGTAGTCCTGACTGCTCCAGAGCTCACTCTGTAGACCAGGCTGGCCTTAAACTCACAGATTTGCCTACTTCTGCCTCCCAAGTACTGAGATTAAGCATGTGTGCCACTAAGGCCAGCTTTATTTTTATTTTTAATTATGTGTGTTCACATGCATGCACGTGTGTGCACTCAAATATAGTTGCCTATAGAGACCAGAAGAGGGTGTCAGACCTCCTGAAGTAGGAGTTACAGGCAGCTGTGAGCTGCCTGACACAGGTGCTGAGAACCAAACTCAGGTCCTCTGAAGAGCGTAATGGCTGAGCCATCTCTCAAGCCCTTGCTTGTGCTTTCTTGAAAGTGTGTGATTTGATGCTAATGCCTTTGTATTAATCCAGTCTTCTTTTTTTTAATTACTGTAAACAACATCCAAGCCAAACTAACTTTGTGAAGTAGAGAAGTTCATTAGCTCACGGTCCTAGGGATCCAGTGCATAGTTCTGGTGATGTAACAGAGGACATGAACAACAGGGAGAGATTATATTGTTAAACAGGCAATCAGAGAGTTGGGGGCCCCGCAGGTCACCCTGACAGCTAACCAACAATTGACCTAATGACTGCCCACTAGGTCCTCTCACCTCAACATCACCATACCTAGGACCAGTTCTCTGACAAATCAGCCCTTGGAGGCCATGATATCTAAACCATCCTTCCCAGTATTTTGGGCCTGGAGCCCCTCTTGATATGGACTGATCTTAGTGGAGATGGAGACAAACATACAACAGTAAGACTAGATTGGAAGCTGGCTGACACGGAGGTGTGAGTTTAAAGTGGAGCAGCAATAACTCAGGACCGAAGGCTGCTGAAGAAGAGCTCAGCAGGCAGAGTACAAATGGATATTTAGAGCTAGGAAGAGTCAGACATACATCTTCCTGCACCGAGCATGTAGATCAGTTGCCTAGCACTTATGAAGATCTGGGTTTGATTCCCAGAACTACATAAAGCTGGGCATGATGGTGCAAGGCTGTAATTTCAGCGTTCAGAGGCAGAGTCAGGAGAATCAGAAGTTCAAGGCCATGCTTAGCTACACAGTGAATTGGAGAAGGAAGGGTCCTAGTAGGCCCAAGCATGGTGAACATGGCTCTGGCAAGCCTTGCTATGAACTGTTTGATTATATTCCTAAAGCTAGCCACCAAGGTCCATTCCCTTATTTGGCCACTTCATTCCCTGAGGCTGACTACAAAGGTCTAGCTATCAAAGTATTGAAATCCAGCAATCAAAAGCCCCCCCCCTTTGGCTCATCTAATTAACATTCCCAATCAAAAACAAACCTACTTATTCTAACAGGGGGTGGAGAGTTGGGGTAGAGAGGGTGAGGGGTTGGGGAGGGTGTTCTCCCTCCTCCTTTATAAACTGCTATTTGCTTCTGGGTCACATCTGTCTTCTCTCTATCCAGAAGCAGTCCTTTGTCCTTCACTGGCAAATATCCTTTTCCTCTCTCCTTTGCCCCTTTTCTCTCTCATCTTCTATCTCCTGTTTGTCTCTTATTGGCTGCTCTTTGTCCCTTTGAGGCAAATAAATTTCCTTTGTACTGAGAACTTGGTTTGACATGTCCTGGGCCAATTTTGATCCTTTCAGAGGCCAACCTAGGATATGTGAGATCCTGTTTCCAAAGAAAACCAAACCTCCAAATAAAGTAGCCCGAGAAGGAGGTACACTCAGACTGTGCTGCTCCCTCTGGTGCCTGCATTTTCCTTCTGCTTGGGGCTTGAGAGACAAGTGCCCTGATTCTTCCATAGCCATGGCTAAGGGGTCACACCCTTTTCTCCTAGGTTCATAGGTTAAGTGGTCAGAACCTTCCTGAAAACTTAAATACTCATGGATCACAAAGCTTTCCTACATCCACCCATCTACCTACCTATAGTCTATTTAAATATATCCCTAAATAGTGTTACTTCTTTTTAGGAATTTCTCCTACCACTTTTTAAATATTAAATCATTCAATCCCCAGTCCACTTGAAATGCTCTAACAAAATGCTGTTTACCAAATAATTTATAAATGATAGAAATGGCCGGGCGGTGGTGGCACATGCCTTTAATCCCAGCACTTGGGAGGCAGAGACAGGTGGATTTCTGAGTTTGAGGTCAGCCTGGTCTACAGAGTGAGTTCCAGGACAGCCAGAACTACTCAGAGAAACCCTGCCTCGAAAAACCAAAAAAAAAAAAAAAAAAAAAAAAAAAAAAAAAATTTTTGATAGGAATGTATTGGTTGTCAATCTGGAGGCTGGAAAGCCCACAGAGTCAGTGTCTCCTAAGAGCCAACAGTCTAGCTGAGGACTCAAATGGCAGAAGGGAGTCTTACGAAGACCTTAACCTCATTCACGAGGGCTTCACTTAATAACCTCATGAGATCCCACCTCCTGATACTGTTACAATGGAGATTAGATCTCAACATGTGGACTCTGGAGGAATATAAACATTCAGACCATAGGACTTATCATCATCTTTTCTATGAATTAGGGAATCATTACATAATCATTACATCTCATTCATACGGTCCCTAAGTGGCTAAGGCAGAGCTAGAAGGTAGCTGGTCTCCTTTCTGGATTCATATTCTAACTACCATTCAACAGAATCTCTTGAGTCTGTGTGTATTAAAACACTCATATTCCATACTGAGTATAACATTTTTACTGTTAATGCATTTTCTATGGTACACAGGGCCTCACACATCTTAAACATAAACTCTGCTGCCAAGCTATCTCTCTGGGCTTTTTTAAAAAATATTTATTTATTTATTTTACTCATATGAGTACACGTCACAGTCTTCAGACACATCAGAAGAGGGCATCAGATCCCATTACAGATGGTTGTGAGCCACCATGTGGTTGCTGGGAATTGAACTTGGAACCTCTGGAAGTACATCAGTGTTCTTAACTGCTGAGCCATGTCTCCAGCCCATCTCTCTGGACTTTTTACTTTTGTTTGGTTTTGTTTGTTTATTTGTTTGTTTGGCTCCTCGCTCTTCCTTCCTTCCTTCCTTTCTTTCTTTCTTTCTTTCTTTCTTTCTTTCTTTCTTTCTTTCTTTCAGAGTCTCACTTTGTAGCCCTGGCTGGCCTGGAGTTCAGTTTGGAGACCAGACTGGCATTCAATTACAATCTCCAGAGTGCCAAGATTAAAGGCATGCACCATCATGTCTGGCTCTTTTCATCTTTTACTTCAGGACAAAGTCTTACTAACTTGCCCAGGCTAGCCTTGATCTCTATAGCCCAGGCAAGTCTTAAATGTTCAATTTCCCTGCCTCAGGCTCTAAAGGAATTAGGCTAATTGGCCTGAACTTCCAGGCTCAGTGACTTAATTTTTTGAAAGGACATGTATTTTTAAAATGTATTCATCTACAAAGAGCTCACTAAGTCTGTTATGCTCTGACACCCACCCAAGCATAGCTGCAGCCATTTTGTTTTGTGTCTGCCAGCTGTTTCATAATGTTGCTATAACATACCTGCCAGTCACTGACACAGAGAAGTGACTTGGCTCAAGGACATGCTGGTCACATACCCTATTTTGTTCTGTATGAGTGTTATGTATGATGTTTGCTAATTTTAAGAAATACCACAGAGCTTTACATGGGACCTGTCAAGTCAACCGTCACAATGAACTGTTATGTCTAAAATATCTTGAGTTAGAGCTGACCACTGGACAACCCTTCCTTCACCTATTTATGAGCTCAGTGTGGTTTTTGTGGCTGACACTGAAGAATGCTACTAATAAGCCAAAAAATTATTATTAGAATGCTCATGGTCTGGTATCTCAGTGTTCTGAAATTCCCTTCTTCATCACTCATCCATCACCCAATCTGCTTAAGGGTTGGCTGATAATACTTTACCAAGGAAGCCAACTGCTCCCCTCCTTGCCCTTTAAACTTTGGAACCTGGTACCTTGTTTTTCCTGTAAAAAGCCTATCCTGAGACCTGACTAGTACCACACATAGGCTTCCGAGTCCTTTTCGAGGTCCTTTGCATTCAGTATTAAAGTGTCCATTCAATAAACTATTCTCACTAGCTGAGATCAGTGTTTGTATAGTTTTGTAAGACTTTTGGGTCTAAATGTAGGATTTTCGGGTCTCAAGAATCCCACTGTTCCAGGACACATCCCAGGAGGGGCACATTCCTTAGTCAGAGGACACTTGCTGGATTAACATTCAGAGGAGGAAGGGAGAGGCTGATTAACATTCCTCAGAACTACAGGGGAGGGAACCCACCTGCGGGTAAGGAGGGCCCAGAGTGTAGATACATTCCAGGAATCAGGAAGTTGAGCGCTGGGCAAAAGGAAGACACTCCTTGTCATAATCTGAGTCACCTAGGGACTGAACCAGGAAAGGTCAGACTTCGTGGTTTGCCCTCGTGAACTATACTGTACCCATAAATACTGTACTCAGCTCTTGTTCGGGGCTCTCTTTCTTACCTGCATGCGAGAGAGTCCTAGTGCACTAGTTTCATTAACCGGACCTCATGTGACTGCAGCGAGTCCTGTCCGTGTGCGTTTCTGTGGGAGCACGTCCCCTGGTTTTGGATCTTAGAGTCCAACAGTTTGACTGGTGATTCCTGAACCCCAATGAGTTTAGTGTTAATTGATTGCTCATCAATTATTATGAATCATAATGAAATGGACATGAAGTGCAGTCTTCAGCTATGAGAGAAGAAAATCAACTTTGGAGTTGTTTCCTAATATAATGACACTTGAGGATCACACACCCTAACAAAGTGGTTGACTGGCTAACATTATGTTTTCTAGACACATATCTAAGTGTTCCTTATTTTAGAATCTTGCTTCCTGTGTTTTAGAGTCCATAAAATTGTTCACCTCTCAAGCATTTATGTAAACACTTGGGAAGGGTTAGTTTAAGCCTGCTTACCCAAAAGACAAGTCACCTCTGCCTAAAGACAACAAGGAAATAAACTCAGAAACCACAAGCCTCTTAAGAACTACCAAGAAGCCAGGAGAGGTAGCACATATTTGCAGGTTCCTGCTACCCATGACGTTGAGGTGAGAGTATCTTTTCAGTCCAGAAGTCAAGGTCAGCTTGGGCAACACAGAGGGACCTTCCTTCCAATAGGAAGAAGGAATAGAAGGAAGAGGAAGGAAAAGAGGGAGGAAGGGAGGAAGGAAGAGAGAAAAGAGAAGAAAGAAGAGGAGAGAGCCAGGCAGGCCTTATATACTATGGAGTTCAATGTGGAATCTTAGCTCTGCATGGCTCAGTGCTCCAATCACTCACTGGCCCCAGTCCTAAAACATCTGCTCTAAAACCTTTGGCACCAACTTTTTATCTCCCAAACCCCTGGATCCAGTGAGGTGTAAGCTCATTCCCTATAAATCAGGATGTCTCCAGTCACCGTGAGATCGTAACACTGCCCTCCCAAGTACATTTTGAATGAAGGGCAGTCTCCTTGCAAAAGACTCCTGGTTATGGATCAAGGAAAGGGGAGGTCCTTTGAGAGTTTGAAATTCAGTTACATAAAGCTCTGTAAACCTATCTGTCTGAATGTGCTAGAGATCAGAAATCCCCAGGGAGAGAGGCTGCCAGGTTTTTTTTTTTTTTTTTGGGGGGGCGTTGTTGGTGTTTTGTTGTTGTTGTTGTTGTTTTTTAAAGGTTGCAAAACAAGGCAGGAGAAAGCTTTCAGAGGAAATGACACTGGGTTGGACGAGGGCAAAGCAGATAAGAGGAGCTCAGTTCAGAGCAAATGCACTGAAAGGGAAAGAAAAAAAAAAAGATCTAAAACAAAAACAGGGTGTGTGTCCCGGTCGCCAGATCAGGAAACCTTCAGACTGGGAACTTTCCCAGACCTCACCAGTCCTCACCGGACTTCATCCAGGCATCTGCCTTGATCTTGAAAGCAGGCCGCTCTGGTTCCTTGGTCCAGAAGACCACCTTGGTAGGAGTGCTGCAGAAGGTATGCTTTTGCCTGGAGCATCATTATTCCCCGCAGTGCTGACCTCCTGTGCACTCTGTTTTGGTAGCGCCCACAGGGTGTCTAGTGTATATTCCCACAGCTGCAGGGAAACCTGTTATCCAACTCCATTCTCCTCCCACTTCTGGCTTTTAGGCCCACATGACTCAGCTAAGTAGAGAGCCTGGCCAGGCCAAGCCATTGTAGCCCAATGGGGTTATCTAAGGTTTATCTAGCTATACTTTCCAAGAGATCATGTAAGCTGCACACTGAGGGTACCAGTTTAGGACTAGAAAGGTAGATAGACACAGAATACTCAGTGGAAGCATAAAGATGGGCAGAGTGGAGAGAAAAAGGACAGATTCACTCTTGGACTCTTTGATCTGCTTGATCAAATCAAACAAGATCAAACAGGAGAATTACCCAAGCCTGGGGCAGAGCGAGGACGGGGTGGAGAGGACTAGGTGAAAACGGGTGGGGTGGAAATGAGGATGAACTAAAAAGCAGCAGAGACGCCCAGACTAGCTATTAGGGAACCTACTTGTGATGTGTCCTGACTTGTGATGGGTCCCTTCAGGTTTCCATTCACTGGAGGGCCACAGAATCCTGGCTTAAGAATATTAACCTTCTTTTACAGATGCCTAAGAACAGTAGTGTCTGCAACGAATACTTTTCATAAGTCACCAGGCCCCAGTTACCACTACATGATGTACATAACGCCATTGTCATGACTCAGATTTCATTTAGATTGACACAATTTGTTTACTGGGACTAAAACAGTTAAAAGACATTGTGAGCTGCCTTGAGTCGGGACTGCTTCCTTTAAGAAATCCCCCACCTTATTGTTCATTTGCTTGTGTATTATTTTTAAGACATGATCTTGCTGTATAGCCCAGGATGGCTTTGGGAACTCTCTGTCTCAGCCTCCTGAGTCCTGCGATCACAGACACTCACCCCCTCACAAGGTTTTTTGAGTTGGTTTGTTTGGCTGGTTGGTTGGTTGGTTGGTTGGTTGGTTGGTTGGTTGGTTGGTTTTTCAAGGCCAAGTTTCTCTGTGTAGCCCTGCACTGGTTATCCTGGAACTGGCTCTAAAGATTAGGCTGGCCTTGAACTCTCAGAGATCCTACTGCCTTTACCTCCTGATTGCTGGGATTAAAAGTGTGTACCACCACACTTGGCTTGTTTGCTTTTAATTCACTAATTTTTTTTTCAGATAAAATGTCTTGTGTTGCTTACGATAGCCCTAAACTTTGAACTTAACCTGTTCTCCCCCCACCCCCAACTGTAAGAATAGCCAAGATAACAGGTGTGCACTTCTGGATGTGGGTTTATCGTATTATTTTTGATAGGAGGCAGAACGTCTATCTGTAGATGCTGAAAACACCAGGTGTTTGCTTTCCTGGGGCTCAGTCAAGCAAGGAAGAGGAATGCAGATTGAAGGATGCAGAGGCCATGACCATGACTTTGAATTTGAATTTGGGAGCTCCTGTGCCAAGAAACAGAACATTTCTGAAGAGTAGCAAAGGTCATTGGACCCAATACTTGCAGAGGGCTGCCAGCAGCGACACCTAGTGTCCTTGCAGTGGCTTGAGCAACCTCAAGGTTGCTTGTGACAATCCTGTCCTGTCAAACTTATTTCTGTAGCCTTCTTTGTGAATTTGTGAGCTTCACAGTGTCATATAACCAGTCATTTCCATCCTTAACTGTGCTAGAATTTATATCTACAGGTTTTTAAAAAGACTTATATGTGTGTGTGTGAGTGCCCGTGTGAGTTTATGGACACTGCATGCATGCAGGTTCCTGGGGAGGCCAGAAGAGGGCGCCTGATCCCCTGTAATTCGAGTTCCAGATGGTTGTGAGGTGCTTGCTGTGGGAGCTGGGAGCCTGTCCTCTGCAAGGGCACTGAGCATCTCTCCAGCCCTGCTCGTGGATTTTAAACAATCTGACATAGATTTTAAACTCTACCGCTGGCCATGGCCAGAGAACCTAAACTAAAACCAAAGTATTTCACAGAAGGAAAGTTGGGGCAGAGGCTGCTCTCATGAGGAAGTCAGGAAGGACACAGCCCCTACATACAGACTTAGCATGGCAACAGCGATGGAAAGGGGGGAGCAGGTGAGCGGGGAAAGGATGGAGACTGGATTGGAAGAGGCTGTGATAATAGATTTGGTAGAGGAATTGAAAGTGTGTTCATGTGGGGTAGGACTCCCATCCCAGCATAGGCTTTGGCTGATTCAATTAACAACACCCCCAACTCACACACAACACACGCACGCACGCACGCACGCAATTGGGGCTCAGCCTGGCTTTTTTTCTTTCCCTTCTTCTTCCTTCTCCTCTTCTTCCTCCTCCTCCTCCTCTTCTTCCTCCTCTTCCTCTTCATCCTCCTCTTCTTTCTCCTCCTTCTTCTTTTGTTTTTTGTTTGTTTGTTTGTTTTGAGACAGGGTTTCAAGATAGCCCTGGCTGTCTTGGAACTCACTCCATAGTCCAGACTGACCTCAAACTCACAGAGATCCACTTGTTTCTGTCTCTCAAGTGCTAGAGTTAAATTTAGGCATGTACCACCACGAACCACTCTCAATGTGGCTTTCTATCCAGTCAGCTCATGAGGTCATCAAGCAGACTTATTCCTGTGCACAGTGGGCCTCACAACCTTCCAACATCCTTATCTGTCTCAGCAGTGTTCCTCTGGCCCTGAACCTCCAACCTGGACCAATATGTCCTTACCTCCTCCCCAGGTCATGTTCTTTTGCAGGCTGTGCATCTGAACTCTGACTTCCTGTGACCTGGTCACTGGGTGAGCTGGGAGGGGGAGGAACACTAGGGAGGGAGGGTTGGGAGGCACATCTGTTAAGTTTTGGAAGCCCAAGATTAACTAAGCCGATACTGGAAAGACTCTTGCTTTTGAGTTCATCACACAGTAACATTTCTTGTGGACGACGTGCATACCTTGCTCTTTCAGTCCTAGTCATCTTTGCAGACAGCTCCCCCTGATACACGTGCACAGGGAAAGAAGGGGGGAGCGCAAGTCTTCACAGAGGTTGCCGACAGAAGGCCTTAAGGATTCACAGGGCTCCTATAAAAGCCACTAGAGTTCACTATCGTAGCCATACCCCTAGATCCTGTGTCCCCTTCTCTGGCTCCTCGTCTACCTCTGTGTCTTCTCACATGGGGAAGCATGTCAGGCACCATGCTGTGGTGCTTCAGGCACTGACTCTGCTCACTCAGACAGTCTGTCTCAGGTATGTGTCTCCTTCAGCAACTCATCATTCACCTTCACCATCTTGGGATGTGAAAGCCCCAGAGATTAAAATCCAGTTTCCAAGGCCTCATGGTGTAGGAACAACGTAGTGTAAGGGAATGGGAGCCAAAGAAAAGCAGACAATTTCCTGGCAAGCTAGAGAATTCGAAGGAGGCTAACATAGGCCGACTAAGCCAGTCCTGCTGATGATCCCAACAATCCCAACACATGGGAGGCTGAGGCAGGAGAATCACGAGTTTGAGGCCAGCCTGGATTACATAGTGAATTTCAGAGCAGCCTCAGTTACATAACAAGACCCAACCTCAAGCGAACAAACACATAAAGTAGGCCAGAGGTCACAACATATGGATCTCAACCCCTTTGGGGATGAATGAATTTTTTCATAAGGGATTACCTAAAACCATTGGAAAACATAGTTATTTACATTACAATTCGTAACAGTAACAAAATTACAGTTATAAAGTAGTAACAAAAATAATTTTATGGTGGGGGGTCAACCCAACAGGAGGAACTGTATTAACAGGTCACAGCCATAGGAAGGTTGAGAACCACTGCCACAAGCAGATTTAGTGTAGGTGTGGTCTGGGGAGACTTCCTGGAGGAGTCCTTCAGCTCAGTCTATGGGTTTGTCACCCTTAATGGCAGTGTGCCAGGGCAAATGAAAGCTTGGAACAATTGTGTGCCTCTTCCTGGAGTGTTTTCTTTTTCCTGAAATGAGGAGACAATGTGTAAGCACTAGTTTTCTGTAACTATTCATCAAAGTAAAATGTAAAACTCCTACCGAATTTTGAAGTTAAAGACAATGCTGAGAACTTTCTCAGGTGTAAAAGCCTATTCTCTATATTGTCCTTACCTCTTTGACTGTGGCGTGACTTCTCCTTCTAGTGTCCAGCTGCCCAATTTAGTGATACCTCCTTCCATGGAAACTAGGAGAAAAGTCTTCTGGAAAACATTCACATTCTTTTGCTTGGTCTCAAGGCCTTTCAGGCAGGACCCTGCCTCAAGACTGTGCTACATCAATGCCCTACACAGTAACTTTTTACAGCTCTGCAAACAAGAAACAATGTACCAAGCTTTCAACAAGTACCTTTTGCCTAGAATACCCCCTACCAGGCACATTCATCTGGCAAACTCCTACTGATCCTTCAAGGCCTGGCTTAAGGGATCCTCTTCTGTGGAGCCTCCAAGCAGGCCCAAGCTAAGTGAGCTGGATCTTCCCATGGGCCACTCTACAGAGTGTTTTTCTTCCTTCTTGTGCTAAGATTTCTTTTCTGTGACTATTTCTCTGACTTGATTGTGGGGGCTAGGAGAGGAGAGACATATATTATTCATGCATGTATCCTTACCTTACTCCTAATGCTAGTGATGGACACGATAGATACACACACACACACACACACACACACACACACACACACACACACACACACACGAGAGAGAGAGAGAGAGAGAGAGAGAGAGAGAGATGCCCTGGCCCGTGGATATTCGACGAGACCTTAGGGAAGGGGGCGAAGAGACACAAGGAACGAGAGCAAGTCTGTATGGAGTTCTGATCAAGCTCTGAAACTTTAATTTCGGGTGCAGGTTATAAAGACACAGCAAACCGGGAAGTTTGGGTGAGGGTCATTGCTTAGGGCTATCCCACTATTGAATGCTTATTGCCCTAGACCATCCCACTGTCATAACCAGCTTCCAGGAAATGCCAGACGTTCTTTAAGTTCCTGGGGCCTGAGACCCATGAACGTTCTTTCTTAACCTTGCACTGACTAGGCTTTCTAGAACAGCAGGTAACTTCCTAGGTTCTCTTAGGACAGCAGGTAGTTTCCTGGGTTTGGCTCCCTGCACTGGAATGGATCCAAGACAGTGGCAATAGACAGTCTTGTGTAAGGGACCCACGGGACATCTCTGGCCAACATTTCATAAGATGGAGGCCCGTTTCTGACACTGAGGCTTTCATTCAATAACCCTACAGCATCTAGGAATGCCTTAACCATTGTCTTAACTTAGAGGCATTGGCTGTTGTAAGATCCTTGTCAATCTTCTTGGGCATCACTTATACCTTAGGCAACCACGACCCTCCCAAGTACCAGCACCCTCCTGGCCCTCGCAGCCTGTGTGGACTGCTTCCCACCTTGCTTCTTCAGGCGTGCTTGTGGCAATCTCAAACACACACTCTCTAAACCTGTAAAACATTCTGAGGCTGCCATCACATAATTAAACCTCTCTGCAAACGGTGGACAGGATGTATCTCCACCAAACATTTCAAGCAAATGCCAATTGATCTTGGGATCCGGTAGCTAAGGGATGCTAGAAAATAATATCAGTGAAGTCCAAGACAGCATGAAACTATTCTGTCATCTTGCATCCGCTGTTTCCTCTAGAAGTCAATTCTGGCTCTGGTATCACGGATGAGAGGCACGGGCCTGTTTAAGTTTCTATATCCCATGCTCATTCTCCATAGTCATTCCATTTCCTCACCTTGGGAGTTGGTGCAGTATCTCCCTGCATCTCCTCACACCAGAAGGGCTCAGTGAGTCTGGCTCACACTGTTCTGTTTGGCAACCAGGAGCAGGGTTAGGGTATGTACGTACTACTGCTTGCTACAAAGGTTCTGGCTGCCTGGGTTTCATGGGTTCTACATTGGATGCTGCCTTTCTATTGGTCACGTCTACCTGCCAGAGGGCCCAGGGCTTGATGAGCAGCCTCCATCCTTGGAGAAGAACAGTATGCAGCATGCTGTGGTGAGGTGATCACCCACTCCTGGGAACAACATCTTCTGTCTCACATTTACAGTTCTGTCATTTACTCTTTTATCCCCCAGGAGGCTCACAAGCACTGGCTTTGGCTTCCTGACAGCTTCCCCACCAGGGACTCCAACTCCACAAAAATCTTGCCACACTTCCTTTCAAGTGACCTGGAAAAGCCCGGCGTCTGCTTTTTCTTTATCTGCGTTCTGTATTGTTTGTTTTTGCAGTTTACAGACATGATTTACATGCCAGCAACAGTCACTTGGATCCACCAGCACTTCTATCTTGTAAAGAAAACCGCCCACTACAGATAGAGCTCGCAACATCATCTGAGGTTCTGGCAGTGTTAACCTCTTCTCACTCTCCTGTGCACACAGACCTGTCAGGTCAGGGGAACTTCGCCACCAACACTGCCTCTCCTATGCCCAACTCCCTCAGTAATGCTTCCTTCCTCTGTTATCTTCCAGACCCTGATACTCACAGGGACCTCAGCCAGTAACAACCAAATGTCCTCAACAGGACTGACGTCTCTCTTATTGTGTCAGAGACACAGCTTTGAGTCAGGGATGAAGGATTAGCTGTATTACTTAGTCTCGTCCATTCCACAGCACTCAGACTGACTCCATCCACCTCCATGTCCCATATTAAGTCTTTTCCAGAAACATGGAAGTGGGTCTTTGATTATCGTGGTTTTCTGCACTGGATCATTATTAAAGTTTTATGCCCCCTCTCTCCCCCCACCCCCACTGTCAGATTCACTGTCTCATGGGTTCCAAGTTTTTGGACCTCAGGAGAGGCTATTTAACACAGGTTTAATTTGGATCCTTCTCTTATATGCCTTATATGCCCCACCCTAGGAAACAGCAAGTTGATACCTTCTCCTCCCCCACATTTCCTGTCAATTAAGAGGCTATCAAAAAAGATAGAAACCAAACGTCTTTTTCATGTTCCAATTCCTCCCTTATATAAGCAAGTTTTCCCCTCCCCCGCCAGGGAGACAGTTGAGCCACAGTTATATGTCTTGTGTGTGCAAATGTGTGTACATGTGTCAGAAGAGAGCTGTGGGAGTCGATTCTCTCCTTCTACCATGTGGGTGTAGAAAACCAATCTCAAGTCGTCACGGGTCATGACATGTGTCTTTACTCACTGAGCCATCTTTCAGGACCCTCGAGCCTTATTATCATAGCAAAGGTCACACAACGTCTACCGAAGCTTTCTGATGACCTTGTCCCAGACATGTGGCTTCAGGGGACTGTCGTATGTTCTCCACTCTGTCAGCCATTTGGTTGGGTTGGGAAATGATTCTCATTCTTATGGGGCAGACTCCTTTCGCCAAGGAGGTGTGTTATTCTGTACCACATGGAGGTGGGTGGTCATACTGGGATCCCTTCCACAGATATTCTACCTTGGGATGACACAGCCTCGGATGCATGACAGCAACAATTCAACTGCTACTACAGCAAGAAAGATACCATGACATACTGTGCAGGGAAGAATGCTTACGTCAGGATTGCCTCTGAAGATACTCCACCTTCAGTTTATCTCACGCATATCCTATCACCCACCCATAGTGGGAGACAAGGCAGCTGCTTCTCCCAAAGCAGCTGGGTCCCACTGTGTGGTTGTCTGGGTGCCACCTGGTGCATAATTTTCTTGGACAGATGTTTTAAAAAGAAGAGTCTGCTCACTCCGGCTAGAGCACTGAAGATGGTCGAAAGAAATGCCTTCAACTAGGCATGGCGGTGAACACCTCTAACCCAGTACCTTATCCACAGTTTCATCCTCAGGCAGAGCTCTGAGAGTTTAGAGTCAGCTTGGTCTGCCATGTAGCAAGTTCAGGCTAGCCAGAGCTACCCAGAGTTACATGGTAAGACCCTGCTGTCAACCTCCCTCCTCCAAAAAAAAGTGCCACTGAAATCTAGCTCGGTGAGTCAATGAGTTTAGTTGGGATTACTTACAGAAGCATGGCTGAGGAAGAATCTAAGAAAACTTTGGGCTTCATCCTCATCCCTGTGAAACCAAACCAAATCCAGTGGCACATCCCTGAAGGGATGACAGGGTGACTTACTGACATCTAGACCGGTAAAGAAGAGTCTTTCTCTACAGCAATTACTCAACACTTGCATATTCTCAGGAAGTCATGAGGCCTTTGAGTACCACATAGACCACCTGAGTTTCTCCAGGTGATTTCCCCATGTGTCTCCACAGGAACTTTGTGATGCTACCCACCAACTTCCATAAGGAAATGTTAGTGTACATTTCACACAGGTAGCCACAGCTACTTTGGTGTCAAGATGGCAATGTCCATGTTTATGTCCTGAAGGACATAGTTCCACAATAGTACTGCTGACCTGGAACTATTTATATAGCTCAGGCTGGCCTTGAACCTGTGATCCCTCTATTAATATCCCTTTTCTATTTTGTGCAGAAGACAGACGGGTCAAGAAGAATGACAGTTGAATGTCACAAACCTCATCAAATAGTGATTCCAATTATAATTGCTGTCAGATGTGGTGCTCTTATCTGAGCATATCAACACATCTCCTGGAACCTGGTATGCAGCCATTGGCCTAGGAGTTGCTTTCTTCTTAGCATATGTACACAAGGACCACCAGAAACAAGTTGCTTTCACCTAACAAGTCCAGTAATACACCTTTACCATTACACCTCAAAGGTAAATTGATTCTCCACCCTTGTATCATAACTTAATTTGAAGTGAGCTTGATCACTTTTTTTTTCTTCCATAAAATATCACAGCAGTCCACTCCATTGACAACATTGTGCTAATTGAACAAAGTTAGCAGGAAGTAACAACCACTCGAACTCATTGGTAATGCATATGCAAATCAGAGGATGGGAAATAAATCCAACCAAAAGTCAAGGGTCTTCTACCTCGGTGAAATTTTCAGTAGTCCAGTAGTGTGGGGCATGCAGAGATATTCCTTCTAAGGTGAAGGATAAGGCTTTGTATTTGGCCCCTCCTACTACCAAGAAAGAAGCACAATGTTCAGTGGGTCTATTTGGACCCTGGAGACAGCATATTCCTCATTTGGGTGTGTTTCACCAGCCCGTATACTGAGTAACTCAGAAAGCTGCTAGTTTTGTGTGGAGCCTGGAACAGGAAAAGGCTCTTCAGCGGGTCCAGGCTGCCCTACCACTTGGACCATGAAATGCAGCAGACCTGATGGTACTTGAGGTGTCGGTGGCAGATAGAGATGCTCTCTGTCAGACTCCTGTAGGTGAATCACAGTGGAGGCGTGGCTTGTCATCATCTTCAGACAGCCATTGGCTTGCTACTGGGCCTTAGTGGAAACTAAACATTTGACATTTGATGATGGATTAACCAGGCTACCATGGGACATGAACTGCCCGTCACGAGCTGGGATCCACCAAGATAAAGCTGGACATACACAGCTGCAATCCACTGTTGAATAGAAATGGTATGAATGTGTTTGGGCCCGAGCAGGTCCTGAAGGCACAAGCGAGTGACATGAAGAAGTTGCTCAAATGCCTCTGGTTCCTACTTCTTCTACAATGCTTTCTGTCCCCAGCACACACGAACACACACCTACAGCTTCATGGAGTGTGCCTTATGGTTTGCTGACTGAGGAAGACTAGACCCTTGTTTACAGATGTTCTACATGCTGTGAAGGTGCCACCTGAAAGTGGACAGCTGCAGCATTCCAGTCTCTGTCTGGGACTAGGGAACCTTAAAGGGCACAGGTGAAGGGAAATCTTCACAGTAGATAGAACTTCTGACAATACACATGGTTGTACAATTAGCTTGGAAGAAGAAAAGGCCAGATGTGGATTACATACTGATGCAAGGGAATTACCTTTAATCCCAGCACCTGGGAGATAACTTAGGATCAAAGTCATCCTTAGCTACACAGTGAACTTGGGGTCAGCCTGGGTTTCATGAGCCCCATCCTTCCCACACCCCAAAGAGAAAAGGAGTCACATTTTCCACTTAAAAGAAAACACTTAAATGTTTTCTTAAAAACATTCATACTTGGGGCTGGAGAGATGGCTCAGTGGTTAAGAGCACTGACTGCACTTCCAGAGGTCCTGAGTTCAAATCCCAGCAACCACATGGTGGCTCACAACCATCTGTAATGAGATCTGATGCCCTCTTCTGGTGTGTCTGAAGACAGCTACAGTGTATTCATATATAATAAATAAATAAATCTTTAAAAAAAAAAAAAAAAAAAAAAAAAAAAAAAAACATTCATACTTTATAACCCATGTGATTCTACAAAACCTCACAGGATTGCTGTGGTTTCTTGGCCTTGAGTTTACTACAGCAGTTTCGAGTCTGAAGTGGCCACCTGGCAAAGGGAACAATGCTGGAGAGTCAAGTTGAGCTGCCCTGAGCTACAGTGGTGACTGTGGGGGCAATCACACATCCTATTCAGACGCTGTTCTAAGTCTCTTACTTACACATGCATAAACCATGACGAAGTTAATCCTTACAACAATCCTATCAGGTAACTATTATTATAACCATTTTAAAAAAAACAAGGAAACAGACACTTGTTTGCACTCAGATAGCTAAGCAAAAGTCAAGCTCGGTAAGTCTTGTTGGGGGTCTATTTTTCCAATATTCATTACCTCCATGAAAAACACACGTCAACTCTGGCTAAGAGCATGAGGAAGAAGAGGAACATGCCCTTTCACAACCAATCACTCTAGGCTCTAGATTTTGCATTCTGCCAAAGTACACAGCATTATTTGGTACAACCCAGAAATAGTCTTCTCTCTGGCTGTATTTCTATTTCACCACGGAGACAGCCATTCCTTTCGGCTGGCTGGGTTCCACTTACAGAGAGCAGAGTCCTTCCTTACTGGCCTTCTCAAGAAACCAACCAGTTGTTCCTTGCCTCCCTGGTGGCTGAGTACCTGCAGGCACCACCACTCCAGTGACTTTCACAGGCAGCTCCTGGCTGATGAACCCAGTGAGGCCACTTTCCTAAGGTGTATGTGGCAGGACCTCAAACCTTCATGGTCTTCTATTCTAGGACATTTCAGCAGAAACAGCGTTTATGCTAAAACCTAGAACTGAAAAAAGGGACTTGCCGGTACCAGTCTGTGTATCAGTCTCTGTAAGTGGACTTGCGGAGAAGGGAGGAAGCTGATTCCCTGGGGGTGGGAGAGTGTCATGGGAAGGTAGCCTGTGCTGCTGAAAGTCTGTCTACATGACTTCCGAGCTATGCTTCTTCTTCCCTTTCTAGGGCGATACTTTCTCATCAATTAGGAAACACTGCCATCCTGTGGCTACAGGTTGATATAAACGCCAACCTGCAAATCGCTGAGATTTCACTGACATTGTTTAATGATTAAACCAAATGAGTCAAATGGCTGAAGTGAAGCAATAGCGACTACCAAAGAAGAACGCTCGGTAAACTCTTCAAGAAAAACACCTGCGTTTATTTCTCTGAATTCTTGCTTTGCTTAAAAAAAATATCTAGCCTAAGCCTTTATCGAGTCTGGTGGCAAAGAACTCAGCTCTTCCCAGCCACCCTGGGTTTAGAATCCTACGCACTGTGGCTCTGCATGGATTCTGCCTTTCCACGACAGTTCACATCAATCTGTCTCCAGGCTATTTCCCTCAACTGTACCAGTTTCTGTGTCACGCCTAGGTCTGTTCTCCCTGTATCCTCCCACGATAGGATAAACCTAAATTCAAACATTTCCACCTATTTATTTATTTATTTATTTATTTATTTATTTATTTATTTATTGGAAGCTGAACAGTTTGGAGTAGAACACTTAACTTCTTTAAGGATCAGCTATTCCATTTGTTAAAATGGAGATAGTGTCGTCTTCATAGGGATATTGTAAAGATGAAATGACAAAGTATGTAAAGACTGCCTGGAACATCACAAGTCTTGGTACTGAGACGTTGCCTTTCTTCCCAGGGAGGGCACCCTGGTATTGTCCATTGGAGGCCAGTGATTTGATGTCGGAGCTTTACAGGATCCTCAGCAACAATTCTGAGAATCCAAGAACTCATTTAGGTTTTGGAGACCACCGCTATTTTCATGCGTGGGCAGCCGGCCGGGCAAGGCTTGCAACCCGGCTCTTCTTGCGTGCGCAGCGGTCGGCAGGTGCGTGGGTGTGAGCCCCGCGGCGCCGAGAGGCGCGGGGAGAGGCGGGGCGCGGCCACCAGACAAACTCATTCCTCGCGATTCCCTATGCAGGGCTGGGGGTTGTGTGTGGATAATTCAATCCTCGTGGGACTCGGCGTCAGGCCTCGGCCAGGCCTGGGTGGATTGGCTGTCTCTCTTTCCCCCGCCCTCGGTACTAACCCCCACCCCCACCCCGTGTCCCAGGTGGCTCGGGCCCCTGTGGTGATCTCTGTTTACCGGAGAGCGCGGTCCAAGTTGGGCTCCATCTCTGCACTGGCAAGCTGCTCCGTAGAACCCTGCTTGCCGGAAAGCGCGGAGAAAATCCGGCCGAGCCCACCTTCGCCCTTTCCCTCCCCCCAACGCCGGGAGAGGTCGGGTAAGAGAAAGAGGGTTTGGGAAGGATGAGCCCCTGGCCTGGGGGATCCTACTGCCCCCCATCCCAGGACTTCAAGCGCACCCAGGACTTCTATCCCTAGGCCTGGTTCCCGCGCCCATGCTCCGGGCGACGTGCCCACCCTGGGCGAGCAGCCCGAGGCTGGATCTCAGGGACGTCAGCTCCCTAGCGGAGGCCCAGGCGTGGAGACTTCATTCACAGGTGTTTCCCCACCCCAGCAGACGGCGATGACCCCCAAGCCGGCCGGACCCCCGGACGGGGGCTGGGGCTGGGTGGTGGCGGCCGCAGCATTCGCCGTGAACGGGCTCTCCTACGGGCTCTTACGCTCCCTGGGCCTTGCCCTTCCCGACCTCGCGGAGCACTTTGAACGAAGCGCCCAGGACACTGCGTGGGTCAGCGCCCTGGCCTTGGCCGTGCAGCAGGCAGCCAGTGAGGGGGGGCTCCCCGAGGTGGGAGGCGGGTACCGGGTGGAGAGGCCGTGGATGTAGTGATGGGAGACAGCAGACTTGATTATCGGACAACCTGATACTGGTGGAACCAAGTTCTAGAAGAGTGGGTCTTGAGGTAACAGGGAGGAGTTACCAGGCCAGGCAAAACAGCCAATGAGAAATGTTGCGGATAGTTTGGGGGTCCCGGGGCATGTCTTCGTTGACTCCGCCCCCTTCTAGGCCCAGTGGGCAGCGCCCTGAGCACTCGCTGGGGGGCACGCCCCGTGGTGATGGTTGGGGGAGTCCTAACCTCGCTTGGCTTGGTCTTCTCGGCTTTCGCCCGAAGCCTCCTGCACCTCTACCTCGGCCTGGGCCTTCTCGCTGGTAAGAAGAATGGGGGTGCCCGGATGCTTAAGGGGTGATAATGGGGACAGGGTAGGAGACTGTACAAGGCGGGGTGTGTATGTGTGTGTGTCCGCATGCAGAGGAAAAGCGGAGCTAAGGAATACTAGCGAAGCCATAACTGTACCCTCATCCTGTCCATTTGCAGGCTCTGGCTGGGCCCTGGTGTTCGCCCCAGCCCTGGGTACCCTCTCTCGGTACTTCTCCCGCCGTCGGGTCTTGGCGGTAGGGTTGGCGCTCACTGGTAATGGGGCATCCTCGCTGCTCCTGGCACCTGCCTTGCAGTTCCTCCTTGATACTTTCGGCTGGCGGGGTGCCTTGCTCCTCCTGGGCGCTGTCACCCTTCACCTCACACCCTGTGGCGCCTTGCTACGACCTTTAGCGCTCTCTGGTGACCCGCTGGCCCCACCTCGCACCCCCCTAGCTGCCCTCGGCCTAGGTCTGTTCAAGCGCCGGGCCTTTTCAGTCTTTGCTTTGGGCACTGCCTTGATTGGAGGAGGATACTTCGTCCCCTACGTGCATTTGGGTCCGCACGCTTTAGATCAGGGCATGGGTGGCTACGGGGCAGCCTTGGTGGTGGCTGTCGCTGCAGTGGGAGATGCCTGTGCCCGATTGGTCAGCGGATGGCTGGCAGACCAGGGCTGGGTGCCCCTTCCGCGGCTTCTGGTGGTGTTTGGGTCTCTGACTGGATTAGGGGTACTGGCAGTGGGACTGGTGCCCACTGTGGGGACGGAGGAGGGTTGGGGAGCTCCTCTGCTAGCCGCTGCTGGGGCCTATGGCCTGAGCGCCGGAAGTTATGCCCCACTGGTTTTCGGTGTGCTCCCGGGGCTGGTGGGCATTGGAGGTGTGGTGCAGGCCACAGGGCTGGTGATGATGCTGATGAGCCTCGGGGGACTCCTGGGCCCTCCTCTGTCAGGTAAGGGCTGAGCCGCAAATTTGCTCAAGACTGTCTTCTTCTGTCCCTGGGATGCCAGGCTTCTAAATTTCTTTGCCCTCTCCTCAGGCTTCCTAAGGGATAAGACAGGAGACTTCAGTGCCTCTTTCCTGGTGTGCAGCTCTTTCATCCTCTCTGGCAGCTTCATCTACATGGGGCTGCCCAGAGCCCTCCCCTCCTGCCGTTCAGCCTCACCGCCAGCTACCCCTCCACCTGAGAGGGGGGAGCTGCTCCCAGTTCCACAAGTCTCCCTGCTCTCCGCAGGGGGCGCTGGCTCCATCCGGGATACCACTTGTTGATCATTTTCTTGGTTGACCCCTTCCCTAATAAAGAATTTTTATCTTTTCCTCTTGAGAGCTCCATTAGCCAATCCAGGACCCCAAGAATCTCTACTTAAGATATCTCAAAAAACCAACAGGATCCCAGCAACCCTGGCGGTGAGGAATGATGTCTGTCCAGTTTTTATTTATTCAAATCCTTGCCTTAAGAGGATCTTTGAAAAACTGTCAGCTAGTCAGTTCCAGTTTGTTAAGGGCATACCTAAACCTCATACTTTAACTTCTAAAAGTTACTCTTATTTTTGTGTGTTTGTGGAGGACAGATCTCTTGGGGCTGGGCTTACTGGCTGTCTTGAACTGCTGGGTGTAGGCACCAGGATCCAAACAGATCAGCAGGAAGAACAGCAAGTGCTCTTAGCTACTGAGCTTTCTCTTCAGACCTACCTTTAAAAAGATTTTTATTCCTTCTATGTGTGTGAATGTATACCGTGTATGTGGGTGCCCATGGATACCAGAAGAGGATATCGGATCCTCTGGATTACAGGTGGTTGTGAACCACTTAGTGTGGGTACTCTGGCACACTGGAAGAGCAGGAAGTGCTCTTAACGGCTGAGCTTTCTTTCTAGCTCCCAAACCTCCTGTTTTCTTGCATTTTGATCTGCCTTTGTTGGCCTAGGAGGGACAAAACTCCATCTGGGTATGGTTGTGTGCACCTGTGACCCTAGTGCTTGGGAGGAGGCCAGTTCTCAAGTTCAAGAGCAGCCTGGGCTACACGGTGAGGCTCTGTCTCAAAAGTACAAGGCTCTTAGGTTTACCAGTTTATCAGTTTGACGAATTAGCTTTATAAGTTCCAGTTTCTGCTCACAAGCCACCTTCCTCCATACATGTGCCTTTCTCTTAAAAATCCCCCCCCACCCCGTGTCACAGGAATATCGGAGAAGGGGGAGATAAGTGGACGGGAGGGAAGAGCTCTGGGTCACCAGAGTTCATGGACATCTCCACTCCTTTACTCAGTCATGGCCTTATTAGCTGCCCCAAACACCTGGTCCCCAGCTCTTTTTGAAGTTACAATTATTGTCCAGTTTCCTTATTTGTTTTATAAACAAGTGACACCAGATATCACATATAAAAACATGAGAAGACTCTTGGCCTTTGACTTTCAGATTTGATTCAGAACTCAGTGGAGTGAGATCTCCTGGAGCCTTCTGAAAAGCTCGGGAGAGCAAAGAAGGTGATAGGTGAGTCCTCAACAAAATCAAATGGTTGGCACATAAATTGTAGGGACCCTGGGCCTGCTCTAGAGGAGATGGATCAAGAATCCTAAGGCACTGTGCTTCTGTGGATGCCTTGATGAGGCCAATGACCTGGCACTGTCAAGCTCTAGTTTCCATGGCAACTGTTCTCGGTGGAGTTTAGTCCTCTCCCAGGCCCTCCTCCTTGGGCAGGGGAATTTTGGTATTTGGTGCCTCTATCACAAGGTCCTGGGGTCTGGAGGTAGAAACTGAGATGCAGGAGAAGAAATTCGGCAGGGTGATAAGAACTCCACTTCCTGCGAGTAGGAAGGCCCCGGCCACCACAAAAGAAGCCGTGTAGTTGCCTGTCATATCCCGGAGGTAGCCTGGGTCCAAGAGAGAAAAAGAAACATACATGGGTGATCTGCACACTGGGGCTAATTGCCTAAACTCATTTGTGGGCAAAGGAAAATCCACTGTGTTGGAAGAGATGGAACTCCCGAAGTAGGACTGGATGAATAGGAGACTAGAGTTTCTTTTTTCTTTTCTTTCTTTCTTTTTTTTTTTTTTTTTTTTTTTTGGTTTTTCGAGACAGGGTTTCTCTGTGTAGCCATGGCTGTCCTGGAACTCACTCTGTAGACCAGGCTGGCCTCGAACTCAGAAATCCGCCTGCCTCTGCCTCCCAAGTGCTGGGATTAAAGGTGTGCGCCACCACTGCCCTGCGAGACTAGAGTTTCTTAAACAGCCTCAAAAGGTCATTTTGGCTGCCACCCTCCCTGCAGAAAGGATTTCCAAATCAGTCTGTAGGTGTTGGTGAGCCATATTAAGTCAAGCATATCTGTGTGTTTTGTGCTGGCAACAGTGGCCCTTTTAAGCCTTCAGTTAATAGTTAAGAGGAAGATGTTAAAGATCAGAAGGTTCTAGCATCCTGAGCACGGAGAACTTTAACCAGATGTTTCAGACAATGGGGCAGAGGGCCACTGGGGCAAAGGAAAAGAAAAGACACTGACATGTTAGGCCAAGCCAGGTCTTCTAAAAACCAAGCCTGCAGTTTCACTGTTGTTGTCCCACTCAGACCTTCTTAGACCCAAGTTCTGTCCTCCTGTGAACCCACTTCAGGATTGTTATGATTGGCTATGCAGGCTGTACACTGTTTACATACTAGAGGGCACTATTAACATATACCATCGTGGAAATAGTTCCTTCCCCCAACTATACAACATGACATCCCTGGCCCAGTTTGAAACCCCATTTCTCTTACCTGATAGAGGAGCCCCCAGTAGCCCACCAATACTCTCTATCATCTGCAACAGTCCCAGACCACAGTAAATCCTTCCAGTCCCCACCAGCTCAGGAAGCACGGAGAAGGCCACTGGGGTCAGGGCTCCTGATGTGAAACCATATGCCACAGCCAGAGCCACCAGGGTTGTAGAGGCCTGAGCAACAGGGAACAGAGCTAGTGACACCCCAGTCAGGGTGGTCCAAAGCATCAGAAGTCTTGCCACGGGTCCTGGGACTGCATCTCCCAACCAACCAGATGCCACACGCCCCACAAGGTCTGAAATAGCAGCCACTGAAAGTAGGAAGGCAGCAGGCAGTGGGTCCCAACCCAGGTCCTGCAGATGGGCCACCAGATGGACGTAGGGAATGAAGTAGCCAGTGTTGATCAGGGTGAGGGCAACAGTGTACCGGAGGAAGGGACCATGACGGAGGAGGGAGGTGATCTGGGCCCCGGGGCCACCCACAGCAGTGTCTTCAGTCAGGGAGAGTGGGCGGAGGAGAGCACCACAGGCCATCAGGTGTAAGGAGAGGGCAGACACTAGCAAGAGGGCCCCCCTCCAAGCATAGGTGTTAATCAGCCACTGGAAGAGGGGGGCAAATGCAAAAGAGGAGATGCCCACTCCCGTCAGGGCCAGCCCCATGGCCAGAGATCGACGCTGAGAGAAGTAACGGGAAAGGCAGGCCAGGGTCGGAGTGAAGGTCAGGGCCCAGCCAGAGCCTGTCAAAAGGAAAACAAGGCAGGAGGCTGTGGGCTTTGAAGGTCCACCCAGCAATCCCAACACTACCCTGTAACAGACTAGGCCCTGCTTTGAACTCCCAAAGACCTGGGTATTCATAGTGCTGACTTTAACACTCTCTAGATGTGTGACTTTGTGTGTTCTGCTTACTCTCCCAGGCTCAACCACCTCATCTGCAAAATGGGGTTAACACACTTTATGGCAGTGGTTCCTAACCTTTCTAATGTTTTGACTCTTCAATACAGTTCCTCATGTTGTGGTGACCCCTCCCCCAGCCATAAGATTATTTTCATTGCTACTTCTTAACTGTATTTTTTGCTACTGTTATGAATCGTAATGTAAATATCTGATGTCGGGGTATCTGCTATGCGAGCCCCATGAAAGGATCGTTCGGCTCTCCAAAGGGATCGCTACCTACGTGTTGAGAACCGCTGCTTTATGGGATCTGGGAAGAAAAGAGATAGTGTTCCTCAAGTAACTAACACAGAACTTTGGAATTAGAGCCCCATCTCTATGGTTTCTGGTGCATTAACCTTCCTTTGCTCAGGAGTGTAAGCATCGATAAGCATTGAAAGCTTATTATTTTTTAAGTAGGCAACGATATCTATTTCGGTCGCTACCTAGCACAATCTTAAGGAAATTCTCCCTTCTATACTCCAGTCGGATGGGTTTGGGCTTGTGTTCTCTGAATATTCTCTGATTTAGTCATTCAGTTTAAGAATTCCCTTCAGGGCATAGGTTCTCCCTAAGCCATTTTGGAAAGAGGTGGACGAAGGTGAAAACCCGGAGGCTTAAGATCCAGGCCTTGGACTTCTGCCCTTACCCAGGGTCTCACCTGACAGCAGCCCAATACTCAGGTACAGGTGGGTCAAGGAGGTAGCAAATGAAGCAAGCAACATTCCCAGCGCAGCCAAGATGCCCCCAGTCATCACCACAGGCCTGGGCCCCAACTTCGTGCTCAAGGCACTGCCTATTGGGCCTGGGGAATTGGAATGGGTTCTGCGAGGTGGTCTCCGCCATCCCCCCTCAGCATCCTCCCGACCCTTTCCCCTTTCTGGTCCCCAAAGTCCCTTTTTTCTCCGAGGGTGGCAGGCCACCGCACCCGGACGCAGCACTCACTCCCAAACTGCTGCACCGCGATCCCTATGGAAGCGATCCAAGAGACTCTGGCTGCCTGCTCCTCAAACGCCGCCACAAATTCCACGAAGAAGACACCGAAGGAACGGAGCACCCCAAACACGAGCGCCGACTGGAAGAACGCTGAGAGCACCACCATCCATCCCCAGCCCCCGTCAGGGGGCTCAGCCCTGCGCACCATTCCGGAAGGAACAAAGGGGCAGCTCCTAAGAGCCCCTGCCTGATCTGAGCTTTAAACCGCTCACTTTGGCCCTCCCACCCACCCTGCTGGACGCTTAGCCCTAAGCTGGGGCTGGTCGCTAGGAAGTTACTGATAAAGCATGTGGCGCCTGCGCCTTTCACGAAGAGGAGGGAGGTCTATGAACCCGGACCTGCCACCGACACAGAGCGGGGTCAGCCCGCAGCTGAGACCCAGACTCCAGCCAGATAATTTCTTTAGAGAACAGAAAACAAAACCAGGTTCGGGCCACAACCCTAACGAGAGGTAGTCTGGTTGTGAATTATGTTATCTTTGAGGATTCAACACCTGCCTAAGTGGGACAACATCCAACACTTGGCTCGCCAATTAGGATGCAGGTCTCTAGAGCAGGGGGTGGATCCGGAGGGGCTGGGCGGGGCTTACAGCTTTGTTCAGTACCTGCAGTGAGAGAGGGGCGCATGCGTAGGGAGGGGCATGAGGTAGATCGGTCCCACGTGACAAGGGACCTACCGCGAGGGTTCTGCGGGTGCTGGGTTAATCACATATCCAGACTTACATCAAAGGGCTGATTGTGGATAAACTGGTCCTGGCCAGTCAGAAACTCACTTGCTTAGTGAGGGATCCAAGAATTGCCAGGCAGCGTGAGTACGAAGGGATAGGTTATGAGGTAAGAGTCAAACTGATAGAGCACCTGGGGCGACTAGAAAAGCCCTGGAAATTCTAGACCGCGGAGTCGAGGGCGGCCGAGGAAGAGGGAAGACAGGAAAGCGCAGACTGTGATTCTAGCTGCTCCGGAGCCAAGCTCATGGTCAATGTGGGCAATTTAGCTAGACCCTGTCTCAATTTTTTAAAAAAATAATTAAAAGGGGGTTTACAGGCCCTGTTCAACAGTAGGTCCTGGTTCAATTCCCAGTATTGCTGTTATTAAGGGGGAGGCGGAGAACGAGGATGGGTGACGTGTTGGGAGTCTTGGCATTCGTTTCTGTAATGAGAAATTTTTTTCCTGCCGTTTCTGACCCCACTAGCAGGAAACTTGCAGGTCACTGAGACCAAAAATAACTGGGGAGAGGAAGGGCGGCTGTCACACCATCCGAGTCCCCCATTACCACCTACTTTTTCCTCAACGCTGCTGGAAGCTCTCTCTTAGCCTTCTAGTACTGGCCATTTCCTAACCAGTTGTTTTTTTTTTGTTTTGTTTTTTTTTTGTTTTGTTTTTTTTAATCTTATGCTGAACTACTTAAGAGAGACAAGCTATGACCCTGGTCACTGGAGCAATCAGCCTCTTATCTAACCAGGGCTGTAGCCCGCACTGCCCCCTCACCTCGTGAGAGCCATGATTTGGGCTTCTCTCTTTTTTTATTATACCTCGGGCTCCCCAGGACTCTGACCTTGAAACCTTGGGCTCCTACACAGACCAATGGGGAAAGAGGCCAGCAAGAGGGGGATGGGATAAGAAGATACGCTTTTAAGAAATCATACTGTAGGGGCTGGAGAGATAGCTCAGCAGTCAAGAGAACTTGCCGTTCTTTCAGAGGAACGGGGTTCAGGTCTTGTCAACTCCCACACTGGTCAACACTGTAATCTGTTCCAGGGGATCTGACGCCCTCTTCTGGCCTCCACAGGCACTGTACCCATGTGGATCACTTAAATACATGTAGGCAAAACGCTATGCATAAACATAAATGCATAAACCAAGTTTGATTGCACAGGCCTGCAATCAAACCCCAGCTATTTAAGAGACTGAGGTAAGAGGGTGGCAAGCTCAAGGCATGCTGGGACTACAGACTGAGGTAAAAGCCAGCCTGTGCAATTTAGTGCGATCCTATCTTAAGGAAATAGATGGTGAACTTGGCTGTGTTGGCTCCTGTTACTCCGGTGCTTAGGAGGCAGTCAAATTTGAGACCAACCTGAACTACATACAAGACTGCCTCAAAGCCCAAGGAGGGGCTAGAGAGATGGTGTAGCGGGTGAAGTGCCTGCTTTGAGAACCTGATGACCCGAGTTCTATCCCTGATGAAACTCACAGGAACGTGGAAGGAGAGAACTGACTCCACAAAGTTGTCCTCTAACCTCCACACGTACACGTGCCATGGTGTGTGCACACAAAAGTACCGCACATGCATATACAATAATAAATTACTTAGATTTATAAAATGAAAAACCCCCCTCCCTAAACCCAAGGGGTTTTGACCTCTCATGGAAGTCCCTGGGTTCAATCCCTTACACCAAGCAAAACCAAACTAAACCATGCTACGTTTCTCAGTTGCATAAATGGAAAATAAAATGCCGAAATGCTTTGGTTCTACAGTTTTGTTATAAATAGACTCATAATATGGATATGGCAGTGGTATAGGAAATAGTTGAATCTCAAAAGAGTCCAGTCTTTAGAATCAGATCACAGTCTCAATCTTGATTTTAACACTTTTTACACAGTCAAGATACTTAACTTCTCAATCGGTGTCATCTGTGAACTGGGGAGAACACTCCCTACTTTTTAGAGCTGCCAAGGGTTAAATTAGTAAGTCAGTGCATTTTAATACATGGTAAGTAATAATAGCTGGTCTTATCTTTGATAGGGGCTAAGCTGTAACAGAAGGTGACAGAAACTTGTTTAGTGTCCGTATTTTGCTGTTTTTTTTGTTTTTTGTTTTTTTAAAAAATAACCTAGGTTATGGATTTGTTAAAAAAAAATGAAGAAATACAAGCAGCCACTAAAATAAGACTACCAGGGAGAGCATCAGACTGGAGAAAAAACACAACCACAGCCTGTAGTTGGTGAGGGTGCTTCAGAGCTCGATTTTGTCTTTATGACATCTGAGGAAAGTCCAGAGGGAGGGAACATTAGACTTAGTGACTTTTGGCCGTGGACTGGAACACACTTGTGCACCCTAGACACACAGCCATGGGGAAAGACACATGTACTGGGCGTTAGATAGACTCTAAGATGCTACAAACGGGAGGTGGACACATAGGCACTGACACTCAGCCTTCCCCTTGGGGCTGCTATAGCCTGCCTCTGTTGTTCTGATGAACCCAAGTCCTACCCCTCCTCTTTGGTGCTGGTTGTTTATGAGGAAGTGTAGGTGGGTTGGTCACAAGCATTAAGAACCCAAGCTAGCACAAATCTATTTCCCAGGTTCTTTCCTACTTTCTCCTCGAAGCCTCCCCACCTCAATCAGGAAGTGACTTCAGACCGGCAGGATGCAGGTGGCTCCGGATAAACTTCGTGAAGTCACTGGTTCCTACACAATGAGCCGGAAGGCTGGGGCAGGGAAGGGAGAGCAAGGACCATTGAGGACTAGTGGGATGGAACAGTGCAGTGAACACAGAATCTGAGTTATTAGTTTCCAGAACCTCTTTCCAGGTCCCTGGGTACCCCCCACCCCACAACACACACACAAACCTCGGACACAACAGATGGTACAAAGAAAGGCTTCTTTATTCCAATGATCTGAACTTGCAGAGTCTAACATCTCGCCCCCGGCACTTCCCATGTGCCCATCCAGTCTTCTAAACAGAAATCAAATCACCTTCTCAATCCCTCTGTCGGCGCCCCCGTCCCCCAACATACACAGTTCAAGTCTGCATTCAGGTGATAGGGGAGTTAAATGGGGACGGGAAAAATGAATGGCTTTCTCGCCTGCCCCCAGCTGCTGGCCACCAGGACTGGCTTAATTTTCAGGAGTCTCTGCCCTACAAGTTCAAGTTGTTTTACCGTTTACCCAAGTCCTATAATCAAATAGGTCCCAGGGCAACAGGAGCAGGACTATAAATCAAAGTTCCCAAATACTAACGTCCTAGACACTCCATCTAACCATGGGACTCCATCCCTAACATCTTTATCTACATGTTCTACACCAGAAACTGCAGCCCTCAACCAACCTTGTAACACTACCTGGTAACTTGTTCAAGTGGAAGGGGCTTTGGCCAATCCATCAGGGAAGCTTTGAAGGCTTTTAAATATGTAATTCCAGCAATAATCCCCAATGACAACAAATGCAGCACAGCAGGCAGCTCCCTTCCTTCCCGTGTAAAGTCCTAGTACATTCACCAGTCCCAGACAGGAATGTAATGATGAGCAGTCTGAGTCTCAGACTCAAGATTTTCTAAGGTAAGAAAGCTACCAAGCACCCATGAAAGATGAAGTTTTTGGAATCTGGACACTTGCCAGAAGCTGTCCCAACACAAAACAAACAAACAAAACATATTCAAAGAAGATGGGCATATTGAGTCTCAAGGGACATTCAACCCCAGGTGCTCATGCAATAAAGAATTCCTCAGACTCAGTCAAGGAATGTCATTAATTCTCTCCAGGTCATAGCATTCTCAGAAACCAGAGAGATAAGAAAATGTCTCATAATCTCTAGTAAGGATCTTCAGGTCTTTCCCCATGGAGATACTAAATCAGGCCCCGTGAGAGGATTATGGGTTCAGGGCAAACCCTTAGGCAGGCTTGGTCTGATGGGTGGATATGGTGCATTTGAACCCAGGCAAATAGATCAATGAGGCTGTTGATGCTGGGCCTTCTTGCAGGAGGACTCCAGCCCCCACCTTCCCAGCCTTCAGGAGGAATTTATTATCTACATTTTGGGTTCATCAATAAAGGTTCTCATCACCCTCAAGAGCTGGAAGGTTCTTTCCATGGCTGGCCTGCTACAGGACTTGCACCATCCAAAATACCAGAGGATTCCTTACCCAATCTTACATGTTCTCAGGCTTAGCCCAGGAAAACTAAAGGTTCCAGTTCTAGAACTGGAGGGATAAACCACCAAGCAAACAAAGAGAGGAAAAGAAAGGACAATTCCAGAAAGTTAAAAAAGAAAAACAAAACAAAACAAAAAAACAACAACAACTTAAGACACTCAAGCCAAAGGCGAGTGAGACCGAAGTGCTAGGTGCCTCTGCCAGCAGAGTGGTGCCCTTGCCTTCTGTGTTTCCAGTCTTTCTTGATCACACCTGTGGAAGAGGAAAGTTGGAAATGCAAACAGAATAAAGGCCCTGGTACCAACCACAGGCCTCAATAAATTATATTTACAGATAAACCATTTGAAATGGAGGGAGAAGCTCCCTTAAAGAGAGCAAGTCCCTTGTGTCTCTCCTTTGTGTCCCCAGCCCCTAGCTACCCAACCTGGATTGTGAGGAAGAGGTTTTGACCAGCAAAACAGAGGCAGATCTAGCCAGGATCTGCCACCCCTGCTCTCCCCCAGTACGAAATTAAGGAGTCAGCAGTTTCTGATACCAGGGTGGCCCGGCACACCCCCATATCAAGACCATCAGGGAAATCAAGCCTGAGTATACAGCTTTCACAGCCCCTAAGGAGCGAATGGAGTTTCGATGGGGGGACTCAGCTACGGTCCCCCGAGGATGTGGTAGCGCACTTTAGTGTTGGTAGCAGCCCCGTGTTTCTGACGGAGATGCAGCCGCAGTTGACTCTTGTGCCGGAAATGCAGGCCGCAGGGGTCACACTGTGGGAGGACAGGTCTGTCAGGTCCCAACCCTTCCACAACCACCTTTTAGGGACAGGAAGGGGAACTGTCCAGCTCTCCGCTAGCAATCAGCCTTTTGGCAATCAGGCCCTTCTATTTCCTCTGGGGGCGCCAGGGAGATGGGCCTTGCCTTACTTAACAAAAGCATCAACACCTTGGAACAACAGCATCTAGTCTAGGTACATAACTAACCCTATCCCTCTCCCGGGTGCAAGCCTCTGATTCACTAGGACTCTTTAGGCTGTTGCTCATTTCCAAGAAACCTAGCATCTCTGGCAAGACTCGCCCCAGCGTATATGAGGGATAATTCCGTGATTAGGCTGTGTAGGGTACCCACGTGGTATGGCTTCTCCCCGGTGTGGATGCGAACGTGGCTTTTGAGGGTCTGTAGATGGCGGAAGCGGGTGCCGCAGGTGGGACACGGATAGGGCTTCTCTCCGGTGTGGATGAGCACGTGTGCGCGTAGGTGTGCCACCTGAGGGGCAGAGCCTTGAGATCGCCTCGGGGAGGGGCGGAACCCTCTTTGCTCCTCCTACTCGCCTTCCAGCCCCTCTCCTTACCTGAACAAAACGCGAGCCGCAGGTCTCACACTTGTATGGCTTCTCTCCAGAATGGATGCGGCTGTGTGTTTTTAGGTTAGCAGGTCGGTTAAAACGTGCTCCGCAGATGGAGCAGCGGTAGGGCTTTTCCCCTGCAAGTAGGAAGCCAGTCAGATCGCCCCACGGAGAGTGGTGGGCACGAAGACCAAGACCCCCTCCTACCTGTGTGCACTGTGCGGTGACTAGCCAGGTTGCCCTTATAACGGAAGGAGGATCGGCACAGCTGGCATTTATAGGGCTTGTCCTCATCCCCTGGAGCTAAGGGCTCCAGCCCCGATGAGCACCCAGTCACAGCCTCACAGTTCTGACAGCTGAAAAACTCACTTCCTAAGAAGGATGAGGAACAGTGACAATCTTAGTTATTTACTGAGGACTCCCCAGGTACCCATAAATCTACAACAGTACACTAATAGGGTCTGTTGGCCTTTTTAACCCGTCAATTATTGCGGAGGCTCCTGGGGATCATTTGGCTTGCTCATGGCCATCAGTCAGTAAGATATGTCTGATTTAGTAGCATGCTTCTCATTTCTTTTGTTTTTTCAAGACAGGGTTTCTTTGTGTAGCTCTGGCTGTCCTGGAACTCACTCTGTAGACCAGGCTGGCCTCGAACTCAGAAATCTACCTGCCTCTGCCTTCCAAGTGCTGGGATTAAAGGCCACTGCCCGACTAGCATGCTTCTAATTTCAATAGTGCTGACAGTATGTGGAGGTTCTTACAAGTGGGTGGAAGTTTCTGTTTCTCTCCTGTCTTGCCTCACTCTGGGTGACAGCCTGCCAGAGAGACCCTGCCAAACTCTGGGCAGTTCGTTCAGTCCTGGATTGGGCTAGGCCAGACATTCCCAAACTGTGCTGCTTTTTGGAAGTACATGGAGAGCTTAAAAAATATTTATGATTGGTCCTCACTCTCAGACATTCTGACTGATGAGGTGAAAGTTTCCCAGAGGGGGGTCCGATTGCAGTCAACTTTGCGAACTATGAAGTAGGCCTATTCTGAGGTCTTTTGGTCCAGATCGACCTGGATCAGCTACAGGAGAGAAGCCAGAAGAGAAAGCCTCTTACCTGGTGGTGGATGAGCCTGCTTAGAAGTTGGCAGAGAAGACTCTTGAGCCCGGGGTGTGAAGAGGTAGGAGTTATTTGCTGGAGTTCCACATTTGAATCGTGCAGTGGTATTAGCTAGCGATAGTCTTGGCAGATGGTAAGAGCCATAGAAAAGGTTAGGGATTGGGGGTGGGGCATTGGCTCCCCCCCTTTTCTGGAAAATACAGACTTCAAAGCCTATCTTATGGAAGTGAACTAACACTGATCATTAAGTCCCACCCCACTCTGGCCTTTGGCCAACTCCCGAAGGTGGGTTAGTATCTCTGAAACCTGGCCCAGATGGTGGCTCTGCTTTCTAGAGTAGGCCAGATTCTAAAACTCTTGGGAATTATAGATTCTATACCTGCTCTGGAGAGCAGGCATGGCTCCTTCTTCGCTGCTGCTGCTGCTGCTGCTGCTGCTGCAGGCTTCGTCTCCACTAGGAAGCCTGGCTTGGGGGCGAGGCTGACCAGAACTCTCTCCAACCAGGCTTCCTGCTTGTGAGGTCTGAGAATTTAGCACAATAAATTTGTACTTTTTCCAGTTGCAGGCCTTGGGGTCTGGACTGGCTGGACTTGGGGAACCTTGACTGCAGCTTCGAGACTCAGTAGGTGGGTCTGGGTGTCCTTCTGAGCGCCTGGGACTGCCCGGTGGAGGGACTGTTGGGGGTCTTGGGGGTTCTGCCTCCATGGGTCGCAAGGAGATGCCTAGAGGTTCATAACTAGAAAAAGTACGATGGTCATTAACACTGTTTCCTAATCGTTGCCTTTGCCCTTATCCCGGGCACTACTTCTGCTAGGGAGAACACAAACCCATGGTTCCTTCACCTGGCCTGGATGAAACGGTGACATGCCTGGACGACGTGTTCCATCTGCAAATAGGTGGCAGCTGCAAGGACAGCTGGCGCAGTGGCTGGAGAAAGGCGAAGCCTTGAAGTATACATGAAGTCCAGAAGAGGAGCAAAGCCTCTGGCTTCTGGCCCCCCAGGCAGAGAGAGTACATCCACTCCGACTCCCGCTCGGCCCCGGAAAATTGAATAGAAGAAGCCACTGGAGAGAGGACATGGGTCATGTTAGAAGCTGGGAGACCAAAGGAGGGTCTTACCACCCCACTAGCACTGCTGCTCCTATTTTTGTATGCTCTCCCAAGCTTCTCTTTCCACCCTTCTCCCCACTTCTGACTCTCCAGTTCTGGGACTGCAGGTGTGGACCACTATTCCCTGCTTCCTCATGCTTAGGATTACCTCTCAACGGCCATCTTACTCTGTTCTTTACCCAGTTAGTCCCCGGGAGCCCTACCCACTCGAACCTGCAAGCGATAAGAACTGCCTTGTGCGCTCTTAGGGGTTGCCCGCCAACCAGCAGCGTGACGTCAGTGAGGATCCCGCGCAGGCGCAGCTCATTCAGATTGCTAAGCACGTCGGAGGAGTGGCGGGTGAACTCTCGGACGTAGCCCACAGCTCCCTCTGGGGCCGCTGTGGAACCCATAGCGACCCAGGCCTGCACCAGGCACCGAAAAAGTTAGTGGATCCAGGCATTACTAAAACAGATTCCCTTCTTCTCTGAAGGTTTCTTCCTGGGATACCTCTAGAGCCAACGCCATCAGATAGCGGGCCCAGCATCGCTTGCCCCACTTAATTCCTCTCGTTCATCCTGCCCTAAACGATCGCTTCCTTCCCTTTGCTGGATAGCAGAGATCTTGGAGCAAGTTAGAAATTCTCGTACCTCCGCCTGGAGGGCGAGCGTAAGGAATCCCGCACTCCCATGGGCCGTTGGTTCGACTCTAATAGTTACCTCATCCACTACCTTCCTTTCTTCTGCTTCCCGGGCGCCTGGGTCACAGGTACCTGGGATCTCACCTGGGGACCAAATGTGATCTGTCGCCCACGCCCCTACATGACTCCTATCGCTAGACCCAATACTCCCCATCTTTTTGGTACAATTTCTGGTATTCAAGTCGTATTACCATCAACTAACCCCAAGCCCTCATTGGAGACTCAGAAGTCTGATACCCTCAAGGTCTGGTTCTTACCCCTGTCCTGCAGGGGCTGCAGCGTCTCCTCTCGAGGGGGGCGGGGTCTCTCTCCTCTTTCGGTCTCTGCTCCTTTATTCGGCCGGGATGGCGGGGGCGGGGGTGGAGGTGGGGTGAACCCGTGAGTCCGTATCCTTCCTTCCTCTGTGGCTCTCCAGCTGGTGAGCCCGGGGCGGGGTCTCTGTCTCAAACTGTATCTCAGAATCTCGGGGTAGTCGTATCGTGGATGGCTTTGGTTCATTAAATAAGCACCCGAGGATGAGAATATTAGAATTGGGGAGGAAGTTAGTGATACGGAGAGTGGTAATATGGGAGCTCTGTGTTGTTGGAGGACCTAGGACAGCGAGAACTGGAGTGTTGGGCTTTGGAGGCAGGTGACAACAGCCAGTTGAGGGAGAAAGGAAATATCCTAAAACTCCTCTTTCCAATGTATTGGATTCAGGAAGAAAATAGACAGTCCAAATGATATCAGGTTTGGGGAGGCATTAGTGGGTTCCCGTGGGGTCTCAGATAGTGGGAGAAGGAGGCGTAATTGAAAGGCAGGGTCCAGAAAAAGGGGAGGTGGGGTTCTGACCAGGCGGGGTAAGGAGAGGGCGGATATGATTTCTAGTTCGTTTCCTTCCATTGTCCTGAGACCGGACGGCTCCTGCAGCTGCTTCCCCTCGAGGAGGTGGGGAAAACCCCGGGTGGGGACCGAGAGACGCTCGGGAGACCTAGGCGTCCGGCTTCTTACTCTCGACTCTCTTCTCAACCCTTATAGGGATCCAGAGAGACAGACTCCCGCCTAAAGCCCTGACGCTCTCCATCAGTTCTAGCTCACTAGGGCTTCGAGCACCCGCCCGTCGGCTACGCTTAGTGTTTGGCGGGACGCCGGGGTCCAGCGCGGCAAGTAGGCAAAGCTCCGCAATGTCTGCATCCTTCCACGAGAGGGCGGACGAGCACCAGCCTCGCTTCGCCCCTAGGTCTCCGGGCTGGAGATGTGCTCAGACCAGCTAGCTGGATGCATTCAGTCCAGGCTACAGGAAACCTTTAGCTGCCTTCTTTCTGATAGTTTCTTCTGCACCTCTGTCTCTTAGTAAGGCAGTAGGTAAAAGACAGAAAAGTTAGGGTCAACGCAGGAAACTCAGGCTAGAACTCTTATGGAAGACTTTGGAATGAATATAGTGATTAGGATGAGGTGGGGTCTTGAGCCTGGGAACACAGAGCTTTGAGTTTTTTATTTTCTAATTTGATAGGCACTGCTACCCAGATGTCTGTCGACATGAATTTTCAATGAACATTAATATGAACGTTGGTCGGAGTAAACAGAGAGGACAGAGGAGAAAGGGCAGGGGGAACCTGGTAACTAAGAACTCAATCCAGAAGCTAGGCAGGGTCCACACCCTTAGATTTTGTCTGGGGAGGCTTGAGGTAGGGGTACAAGGTTCCTTTGAAAAAGAGGGGCAGAGCTGAGCCCAGATATGAAGCAGAATCTCTTTGAGTATGGGGTTAAGAGCACAGAAGTTGAGCAAGAATGGACCTGCATATGTAGGCCTGAGGCCTCTCCCTTCTGTTCTTGGGGGTGGGGTACATTTTGTTTATTTTACTGGTTTTGATTTTTTTTTTTTAAGCAGACACACAGCAAACAAAACCACAGACCACCTGGGGATTGGAGATAGCTAGGGTCTCTGGATGATGAGGTGGCTTTACTTCGTGAAGATTATTTGGTCTCCAATTTTCATCTCCAATTTTGAGGTGAAAACATTAAGGGCTCCCTTTGATGTCAGGATGGAGTTAGCTATTCGGAGTTTTGGGGTGTCATCTGCCATAGAAGTTATTATAGTCAATAAGGCTTGTTTTTAGTCTCGAGAGCTGATAGCAAATTGGAAGTGCTGGGCTGGTTTTAAAGTTGTCTTAGTTGGCAGAGGGTGGGTGCGGGGAGGGGTCTGATGCTCACATTTGAGACTGTCCATCTCTGCTACTTTGATCTACTGAGAGAGCATGTGTACTCAACTGATTTGGGGGCTATCGTGTGGTTTCAAGATTTGGATGAGATTGTTTGGTGACATAAAGGTCACTTTGGGGCTTTTTAGAGAGCACAATTACATTGAGTTGGAGGCAGAGCAGGAAGCTAGGAGCGAATTTGAAGACTTTCTGTAGTTGAGGGCTTGATGGGGGCAAAGTTTTATATTTGAACCTTGTGGAAACTAATTTTGAGGGTAGGATATTCCTGTGTACATGTTTAGGTGTGAAACTCCTCCAGAGGAGGAACTGTGAGAAGCTCCCCCCCCCCAGGGTAGAAGGATAGTTTGGGGGTGTCCAATTTCTGGGTGTCTTGTCACTGGCCACATTTGGTGAAGCTGAGAGACGGATCATAAATTGAAATCGATTCGGAGGTTCACCTGTTCTAGAGCACACTTCTGATTTAGGTTATCTTTGGCTGAGAGTCCCCTCTCGACCCAGATTGTTAAAAAAAATTAGTGAACCCCCAAATAAGGCCAGAATTTGAAGGGCAAAGCCTGGAAAAAGCAGTATGTTCCATCATAGATTTATTAGTATTTGGCCTTTTTGAGCTGAGAGGGGGGAAAAGTGGTTTCATACTCTGAACCCCGATTTCTTATGGAAGAAAAAATCCGTTTGGAGGAGATGGGGTGTCTCTTGTTAAAGTGGGTGCTTTCTGACTAACACAGTGCTGCTGAAACTGGCAAGGAGGGGCTGTGGTGGTCTACAAGGGGGTGAATCTTGTACCCTGATTTTTTAGGATAAGAGCCCCAAAGAGAAAGCAGACAGAGGATTTGGAATGAGGGTGAACTGAAGGGGGAGGGGTTCCCAACGGCAGCAGGGGCTAGAGGGTAAGCCAGGCCAGATATTCCCGCCTAGGTCCCTGTTCTCTTCGGCTCTCCTCCCCTCTCTCCCTCCCACCGCCCACCCCCCCAACTCAAGGAAAAAAAAAACTGCCTGTGCAATAGCAATGGCAGATTCCAGTCCTCCAGGCTTTCCTAAACCACCACCGAGACCAGCCAGGGGGGAGGGGAGGGGAGGGGAGGATCGGGCTTTCCTGCTTCCTTGAGACAGGGGCAATGAGCTTGACCTCTTGGCCCCTAGCCCTCTAAAGAGTGTCCCCCGGTCTGGAAGCCAGGTGTCCTGGACCCTAGCCCCCAAGCGGGGGGGCCTGGAGAAACGGGGAGGAGGAAGGAGGGAGTGACTTCCAAAATTGGCATCGGGACAGAGCAGGGCTGGCGGGAGGCAGGAGAAAGACAGAATTTTCCTGAAAAAACGGGGGTATCTAAGGACCCCAAATTTGGGTGGCTAGTTCAGGACCGTCTTCCCAACATCCTAGATTTTTTGGGGATTTTTTGGGGGCCCCGGGACCTCTCTAGATGGGGTGAGGAATGTAGTGTTGGGGGAATCTGACTGGGGCAATGCAGCTGCCTCTCCCGCCGAGTTGGAGACGGATGGGCTGGGACGGGTTTTGGGGGGGTGTCCCCAGTTCTGACTGGGAGTGGAGGAACCCCTCCAGAGCTCTCTTTTGGGGGTCCCCCTCTCCAGGGCACTCCCCAGTCCTTGAGCCAGCTGAGAGGAAGGAGGCCAGCGATGCGACTGGGGCGTCTCTTTTCTCCTGCACCCCAAATGTGAGGGATGCACCCCCAAATTTGCTCCTTTCAAAATAGGGGACCAGGATCTCAGGGGAGAGTAGCTGAGGTAAGTGGGGAGGAAAGTGTCCCCTGTTTTCAGGAGAGACGTGGCGGTTGGGGGGGAGGTTTGGAGGTGCGTGGTGGGGTGGGGTTGCGCCTTGTAACTCTTGGAATTGGGGGGATGACCAGAGAAGCTTCCTCTTGTACCCCTAAGATATAGCACCTCATATTGTAACCAAAGCTTGAGACTCGAGAACCCCCCAATATCCCCAGACATTAAGATAGTGTTTGATTTTTTTTTTCTTACCCCCCACAAAAGCTTTCCTGGGATGGGAGCTGGGGGCAGCAGTTGTTTCTGGAGGCCCTGGAGGGCGCAAGGAGCAGGAGGCCTTGGCAGGGCTTGATATAGGAGACTTGGTAGTCTTGGAGAGGGTCTGGCATACTAGGGGGGCCTAAAAAGATAGCTTACACACACCATCTTAGATCTTTTGATTGCTGAGAGTTTTGGGGGGTGTGTCGGAAGCTTGGTGGAGCTAAAAGGTGGGATGAGATTCGGGAGGTTAATATCTGGGTTTTACAGTTTTGTTTTGTTTTGAAATTTCCAGAAGAAACTTTTGCCTTCTGGGAGGTTCTTTTTAAAATCAAGTCTTGGACAGGAGGAAAGGGCTAAGGGAAGGCCTAGTGTTGGGGGTGGGGAAAGGCATGTTTGTCTTTGCTTAAACGTGGCTCTCAGGGGTGGGCCTGCCTGCCTGGGCCTGGTAAATGGGCTAATGAGTGTTGCTGTGTGGGTGGGGCGTGGGTCTTGGGGGACCATGGGGAATGGAAGCAGCTCTTGGGGTTGAATACTCTGCCCTCTGGTCCAGATGAGGCTCTTCCTGGGCTCTGCTGCTCCCCTCTCTCCCTGGCCTCCATTTCCTGCCTTTGGCCTCCATCTTGTGGCAGGCCCAGGGCCCAGGGCGACTTCCGGCCCCCCTCTCTCAACCGTGTTCCAGCCCCACCACCTCTGGACTGCCAACTCCCAACCCTGCTGTCCTTGGCCCGTCTCTTCTAGCATTTCTCTTGGGTTCTGACCTAGGGAGGGAGGGATGGACACAGGAAGCCTTAGGTCCCTGCCTTTGTCGGGAGGCAGTTTGTTGGGTCTTCCCCAGTCATCCCCTATTTCCTCTGCCACTCTCCTAAGGAGCCCCAGAGCTGAATTCCTACAGAGGTAAAGAATGTTCCAAACTTATCACATTGAACTCATCTTCCAGGGCCCTATCCCCCTGTTGCCTGCTAAACTACTTTTACTGGTTCCTGATTTTTTTCCCAGTGTTTTGGGGGACCATGTTTGCCATTCACACCTCCATCTCACTCTTGGTGGGGGTCTTCATGGTGCTGTCTGTCTTCCTCTCGACACACCCCAGTCCTGCTCCCGCCCCAGCAGCACACTGTGGTTTGTACGGCATTGTGGCCACGTCCAAACCACACTGTGGTGTTAGAGCGAGGGTATGGGAGGCACCGCTGAGGCCTGGCCTTGGGAGGCCACCTTGGAGAAGCAAAACACACACACACACACACACAGAATCACACACACAATCTAGGGTACTGTGATAAAGTTCTTGCAAGGTGGGACAGGAGACACTGGAAAGAGCCCCTCTAAAATCCCCAGGTAGGCTGATACTAGTTGTCAGGAACCCTGGGAATGAGTTCTGGGCCCACAGAGCAAAGTAGAGTCTTTGTTGCCCACACCCAACTCTTCTGGCTCTAGCAGCACAGAAATATTGGCATGGGGAAGTAAGTCTGCCAATATTGGCTGTGCTGCTCCAGGCAGGGTGGTGCGAGCTACTGAGAAGGGGCCGCGCCCCCGAGGGCGAAGGAGAGGAGAGGGAACAGCAGCTGGCAGCACCATGCAGAGAGATTTTTTTTTTAATTATAATTTTCTGTATAAAAACGTCCATCAGACAGAAGTCAAAGGGTGAGGGCACATGGTTATCAGGAACAAGGTGGACAGCTCTGGCAGCTCTCTGACCCTCTCTCATGCAGTCCTTGCTTAGAGTCCCAGGTGATCCACAGGTCCAGGGTGAACAGTGAGGGTCAGAGGTGGCAGGCTCAGCAGGACAGCAGAGGAGCATCAGCAGAGGTGGAGAGAAGGCCAGAGTCCAGGGTCAGGCTGTCTGGAACAGGAAGGAAAATGGACAGAGATGGAGCAAGCACAGAGTTTTCCAAGAAAACCCTTACCTCCTCAAACGTCCTATTACTAACTGACCCAATTCCCTGCACTGAATCTTCCTTCTGAGGCCCCTGCACCAGAAAGGGGCTTCTGCTGGGACCCTCCCCTACCATCCAGGTAAGTACTTTCCCCACCCCAGCCAGAGTGGGAGGAGGAGGACTCCTACCCTTGTCAAAGTTGAGTTTCTTGGCTGGAGGAGTTTCTCCTAGCCCTTCGACATCCACCAGGTCACTGTTGGCGTCGGAGTCGTTCAGAGCACTGAGTGTCACATCTGGGAGGGGGCATAGGCTAGGTTCTAGGTTTCCCTGACTGCTTTCTTTCCCTCCTCCCAGTTTGCCAAAGCTTCATGCTCTACACAACCCTCTACCCGCTTTGGAATCACCAGAGTACAGAAGAGAGGTCTCTCCTCCTTTGACCCAGGCCCACGTCTCTTACTGAATCTCAGATAGGACCTTTAGCCCCTACCCTAGGCAGCAACTCCACAGCCCTCACCAGGCTTCTGTTTCTTTATGGGAGGAGCCCCAGCTTCAGGGACACTGGAGCTGCTGGGTGGAGGGGCGTTTGGAGGTGAGAGGACACTGGATGTCATTTTCTTGGGTCCTTTCTTGGGTGACTCAGCTGGAAGGGGGACGCCGGAGTCTTCATACACCTTTCGCTTCACAGTGGTCTTTATCTGAGCCCTGAAGATGAGAGAGAGATTAGGGTGTCATCAGAGAAGCTGAGGGAAGGGGGAAGGGGAGGGAATAATGGGCCAATCTGAAGAAATTCTAAGAGTTCCTTTGTAAATATCCAGGTCAAGGCCCTAATTCATGTGTAATACGTGTCCTCTTCCCATACACACCTTCAGAACCTTTGCATCCACTTAGGGCTAATGGATTAGGATGACTGGGGTCCCTGAACCAAGTGGCCAGAAAGGCCCTTTTCATGACCCTCTGGGAGAGATGGATGGATTTGTAGAACCACCAGGTATGTTGTGGTGACATAAAGGTAGACTGAGACCTTGTCGTAGAACCTGACCAACTAATTAGTTCAGAATGCATCCCTGGACATGCTAGTCTCAAAGAATTTATATAAACAGCCAGGGAACTCTCATCAAACACACCCACTGAGTATCTGGGTACCATAAAAATAAAATTCTCTGTAGGTCCTAGTGACCACTGCATCCGACCAACTGCCACAATTAAGGTCTTTCAGTCTTCAAGGAAATGCTAACAAAACTAGGAACGAAGTAGGAAAGATGCTGAGCTGGGAGTTCTGAGAAAGAACAATGGGTAAAGAGGAAGAAAGTTGCCCACCCTCCCCGTTCTCGGCCAGCCACCCTCCCTCACACTGTCCGTTCCTTGATGACACAGCTGATGTGATTAAGATCGTCCCCAAATCGCTTCACAGCAGCCCTCAGCATCTCTATCTCCGTCTCCGTCCACTTGGCACTGTCGGAAGGGGAGAAGGGTGATAGCAAAAATGGAAGAGGAATGTGTGGAACCAGCCCACTGGCTATTCCGTCCACAGCCAGCAGCCTCTTCCCCCTAGTCTCTAGGGGCACCTTTCAAAGATTCATAAAAAGGACCTCCTTAAAAAAAATAAAAAGCCCTGGGGACAAACTGCTAGCCACATGAAATTGCATCCAGGGCCACTTGAAAACATCTCTTCATCATGTAACAGCTTCCATAAACAACCCACGGAAACCAATGCAACAAGTAGGGGCCTTACAAACAGAACCCTTGACAGATGTGTAGCAGCAATTTGAGGGAGTCCACAAAGCTTGGGACAGGTGGCAGACAGTATGTCGGTTTGCAGCGGAGGGCTGTGGACTCGGTGGTATCTTTACCTGTCATTCATTAATTCAACAACACCACCTACACTGCGCTGGGCCAGGCACAGGAATTAATATATCTCCCTGCTCTAGAGAGGGTCGTGTCTGTGACTGAGTCCAAGCGTCTGCTCTCGGCGTCCAGGTCCTAGGCTGGTATCACGTACCCGGCAGGGGAAGAGTCCGATACTGGATGCAGCTGCATCGTTAACTCCCCGAGCTTCGTAAAGGCGGCGCCGGCCGCCGAGAAGATCTCTCCAACCTGGGGGCGGAGCAGCATTACGGGGGGCCGGCAGCGCGCCGTCCCACCCCAGCCTCGGATCCGCCCGCCCCCCGCCCAGCGCGCACTAGCCGGGAGCCAGGCAGGGGGCCCACCCTCCCGTGGCCGCCAGGGAGCGCAGTCCGCGAGGGAGGTCGAACCTTGGTGGACGCTGACGTCATGGCCCCGCGCACCTCCTCACGGAGACGCTCCGCCGCCGCCACCACGCGAGCTGGAAACCACGGAGAGCCCGGCAGCCGGCCGCTCTGGCTCCCGCGCAGGAAGTCCCGCCCTTCTTGCAGCTGATTGGCTGAGACCTGACCTCACCCCAGTCACTCAAGTTGCCTCGCTGCGCGGAGGAAGACGAGGTGGAAGACGTCGCTCCACTTCCGGCTTGCTTCATTCCACTTCCGTCGGAGGGTTCGGACTCCTCGTTGAGGCCGGTCTGAGTCCTTCAAGCCCAGGCCCGCCCCCTCCCCGAAAGCACAGACACCAAGCTTAGGAGAACCGCTTCTTTTTATTGTAGTTCAGAACAGGGCGCGGTCACCCCCGGTCCCCTCCAGGGGTTGGGCAGCAGTTTTGCAGGGCCAGGGATGACATCTCGCCAGGGAAACAGTCCCAAAGGACGCCAGATGAGTGGGACAGACGGTCTGAGGAGTCTTTAAATAGAGGAGGGGAATGGGGAGGGAGAGTCGGACTGCGCTCTAGCGCACCATGTATTCCTTGCGCTTGTTGAGACGAACTTGGCAGAAGGAGAAGCCTCCGAGGAGGAGGTAGAGGCCCGCGGCGATGAAACAGTTGTAGCTGACTTGCTCATACAGGTTGTATATGTTCTGAGGGCCGTTCCTGAAGGTGGCGAGTAAGCAGGGACATATCAACCATTCAGAGCATCCAATACGCAAGTCCTATGTATCAGACACCATGCTAAAGCACTTTAACTTCCATTAGTCTTCCCGAGAATCATATCAGATGAGCTCTATCATGGTATCCATTTTACAGAGGTAGACCAAGGAGCAGGAAGGCAAAATATTGGAAGAGGCCACATCTAAGCCGGTGGGCTTGGGGTACCCACGGAAACCTGGCTTGCAAGACTGATCCTAAGTCATATATTCTCTCTCTCTCTCTCTCTCTCTCTCTCTCTCTCTCTCTCTCTCTCTCTCTCTCTCTCGTGCTGGGGATTG
>NW_021620240.1:59820-83608 GCF_004785775.1 Grammomys surdaster
TCTCTCTCTCTCTCTCTCTCTCTCTCTCTCTCTCGTGCTGGGGATTGAAACTAGGCCCCTGCGTGTTGCCACTCAAGTACTTTGTAGAGAGCAGCCCTCTTGAAGTCCCCAACCAGTCTTCAGAAGTGTCCTCCACATAAACCCAAACCATGCTACTTCTCATCTACGCCCAACTCGTCCAAGTACCCGACCACTTACTCAAAATCTTTCTCTGTGAAGGGAACGTCCTCAATTAACACGGCAGAATGGACATTGAAAAATATCCCGAGCATTATCTGGAAGAGTAAGGAAATAAGTTGTCAAATTCTTACCCTCGTTCTTTGGTCGCCCCCTAGGCTCCTCCCATTTCTAATGCTGGCCCAACACCAGAGATTAACTAGAAAGAGCTAGGAGCAGGGTGGGTGAATCTGGATTTGTGTTCAGCCATCTGGAACAGGGAGTGAGGTAGGACACTAGGAAGAGTGACTGGGTATAAAGAGGTATATAGCAAACAGCTCTCCAAGACGCGTCATTATCATGGGAGCAGACGGAAGAGATGAGGGAAACACAACACTTCATATTTCTGGAAGTGGCGGCCGTTAGAGCCCTGGGGAAGCAAGGCCTCCGCTACAGTTTTCGGGGGCAAGCACACTTCCCCCTCGCCTCCACTCAACTCACGCAGGTCTCAGGGACCTAGCTCTTGTTTACCTTGAGGGGTCCGCAAATTTGTCAGAGCTGACTCCCATTCCCAGGGTCCTGCCTCAGCACCCTTTCGCTCCAGTTGTTTGCATCTCAGTGCCGTCTCGTTTTCCAGCGGCTATTTAGCTAGCCCCTTAATCAGTCTGCTGCTTCCTAAGGCCTTCGAGTTCCTCGACTCCCAGCCCTTCAACCCCAGAACCCATCCGACCCGCTCCGATTCTCGCGGGTTAGTCCCCTCACCAACATGATCACTCCCCAGGCGCTGAGGACGATGCCACAGGCGGCCAGCTTAGGCCCACAGCACAGGAGCGACGCCATGGAGGAGGGAGGGAGAGCTCGCTACAGACTGAGCGGAGCGCACCGCAGAGCAGAAGCAGGGAGAGGGAACCCTGGAGTCGCTGGGACGGGAGCTGGATTTGGGGACTTGAGCCCGGCGCAGAGCGACGGGGGGCGTGGCCTTGGGCGCGGACCACTCTGAAGGGTGACTTTCAGAAGAGAATGCTGTGACCCGTGGTGGGCCAAGCCTGGGGAGAGGGAACACGGTGTCGGAAACCGAAGCAGAAACCCTAAAAGTCCTCCTTGAACCGGGTGGCAGAGGCGTGAGTGGTGCAGGAACTGTGGCCTGAGGGTTCTCGCTGGTCGCCTACCCCGGCTTGGAATGGAAGAAGCAGGCTTCTCACGTGACCGACTTTGGCAGATCACATGACCAGGAACCAGCTGTAACCTGGTGTCAGGAAAGAGTCCACAAAACTGTTGAGTTGTGTTAGGATTGTTATGTCAGGACGAGAAGCTTGGGGTCGTCTGGATCCTCACATACCTTCTTAGTCTTGGGTGGTCTTCTGTGATGGGAAAAACGGTAAGCGAGTCCGGGAGATTCGATGTGCCGGCCTATCGCTTCTATCCAGGTCTCCCTTTTGAAAGATGCTTTGACACTTTGAAAAGAAAAAGGAAGAGTCCCCTCCTGAGGCTGAGCAGCCTGCTTTGAGGGACGCTTTTAAATAGTTGACTTTTTGATCCTGGAAATGCTTCAGTTGAAATGCAGTATCGTTATATATGCTACATTCGCTGGGCAGTGGTGGCTCACGCCTTTAATCCTAGCACTTGGGAGGCAGAGACAGGCGGATTTCTGCGTTCGAGGCCAGCCTGGTCTACAGAGTGAGTTCCAGGACAGCCAGGGCTACACAGAGAAACCCTGTCTCGAAAAACCAATTAAATAAATAAAGGCTACATTCAGAAAAAATAAGGGACTAGGAAAGGCAGACGCATTGGATACATGAAGGAAAGCGGCCTTGCTAAGTGTACAGGAGAAGGGAGAAAATAAACAGAAATATTCCTGCTGCTTCTTTCTCCACAAAAGAAGCTGCCTCTACTTTGAGTAAGACAAGGCACAGGCTGTGACTTAGCCACTGTTGCAGTGCTGTAAGGAAACACCATGATCATGGCAACTCTTACAAAACAAAGGATTTAACAGGGGGCTTGCTTAAAGTTTCAGAAATGTAGTCCATTATCATGGTGGGGAGAGCGTGGTAGCATACATGGCATGGCCTGGAGCAGTAGCTGAGGGCTAAATCCTGATCTGGGCGGGGCAGGGCTGGCTGGCGTGGGTTTTTGAAACCTCAAAGCCCACTCTTAGTGACACACTTCCTTCAACAAGGCCACACTTCCTAGCCCGTGTAATCCTTTTAAAGAGTTCCACCCCTGTTGACCAAGCATTCACCTACACGATCCTGTGGGGCCATTCTCATTCAAAGCCCCACAAGATGTAAAAATAAGACTAGACCTTCTTCTCCAACAGAGAAATGTGGTAACTCCACTAGTAAGAAACATTTGTAGTAAGTATTTGGGGTAATTAGAAATGCTTAAAGAACATTCCCTCCCCTCTAGGGCTGGGGTTCCAGCTTAGGGCCAGTGCTGAAAAAGAACTTTGCACTGAGATCGGTGTGCACATCCTAGTGAGGATGGCAGCCACAGAACAGACCCTGGAGCCAGACAGGAACATGGCCATGGACTGGAATCTCATGCCATTTATTCTGTTTATTTTGTGGCTATTGTTCTTAAAATGGTTGGGGTTAGGGAAGAGAACCCATGAAGCACACGGTTGTTACAAGGTGTAAGTGAGCTGGAAGCACAGGCTCCAAACAAGGGTTTCCTACCTCTCTTGTTTTTGACTGTTAGAGAAGGCAGAAACTTGGTGAAATGGTTTTTATTTGGGGCCAGTTACACCTTTATTTAGAACTAACTATTCAGGATATGTGTCCAAAATGGAAAAGTGGGGGTGGAGGGAAGAGTCTGGGATTTACATGCTGTTTGCCATCAAGCATGAGGTCTGGTTCCTGGCAAAGGAGAATTAGCTGAAGTAGTTGATTTCATCCAGAAATATACTCTTCCTCTCCTCAGCCATGGCTCTTGGATGTTTTGAAAATTGGATTTGGGGCTTGAGGCTTGTATGAGGTTAGACCAAATCTAACCAGAAATCATGCAAAGCACTTTTGTTTTTGTATCTGGTTTTGTTTGCTTTGTTTTGTTTGTTGAGACAGGGGTTCAGCCCTGGCTGTCCTGGAGCTCACTCTGTAAGCCAGGCAGGCCTTGAACTCAGAGATCTGCTGCATCTGCCTTCCCAGATTAAAGATGCTGAGATTAAAGGAGTGCATGACCACGCTTGGCTTTGTTTTTTAAATGGTTAAACAAGGACATGTGAAGTTCATATCTCAGTGTCCGCACCTAAAGTTTTCCTGGAACATAGTCATACACCAGTGGTTTAGTGAGAGAGTAAGGAAGTGTGGTGGAAAGTGGGCGGCCCTCCAGACTACACTGTTCCTCTCAACAGCAGATCATGTAGTGCCCTGTGAATACTCATGTGGAGCATTTAGTCAGGAGAGGAATTAGAGTCTCGGCAGCAGACGTGAGAAGGCACAGAATCAAGTGAGTGGGTAGTGGCAGTCCTAGAGCTGAGGAAGTCTTTTGGGTCCCAGCAGCTCTGCCTCAGATGGTGATGCTGTTCTCTATGCGGCTGGGCTTGAGGTATTCATAGGGCAGGTCAAGTTGTTCATTCCGGGCTGTAATCTCTTTCTCCAAATTTTCCAAATCTGCTTGAAATTGGCTGAGCACAGCTTTGGTCCTTGGGTCTGAGAAATATTTTTCTTTGTGGTGTCCTAGAGGTACCTGAGACAGAAAGGACCATTCAGGCTCCAGCCGGAAGACAGAGCGCCTCACGCCCAGCCCCTTGCGCTGACACGCTTCCCCCAGTTGTTACTTCCCACTCCATGGTCGTTACTCACCATGTCTGGCTGGAGGCGACCCAGATGCCACGTGATGGTCATCTGAAGACAGGACTTCTGAGTATCAGGTAGCGATCCCATCACGGTCTCCATCGTCACGTCGTCCTTGCTGGTAGGTGGAGGCATCCTCATTGTGCACGGAGCATTGGGTACCCAACCATACCAGTCCAGCTGCAGAAGGAAGCCGAGGCTTCAGAACCCAGGTGTTAGGAATGGAATCCCCACCTCTCCCTTGGATTTCCTGAGGCCCAAACACTTGCTTTCTGGGGCCTGGGCCCTCAGCTCTCTGTACCTGACCCTGGTTGATGGCAGCATGCTGGGAAGTGCAGGTGAAGATACACATGGTGAGAAAATGGCAGAGCTGAGCCCGGGACTGGAAGGAGACAGGGAATCCTGGGCAGGAAAAGAACAGGATTTAAAGAGGAAAGAAAGAAAGATGGTTTGGTAGGTCTGTATTTTAGAACGGATGTGTATTAGCTTGTTTATGTAGATGTATTTGTATCAGATATGGATTTCAATATCGGCCTCATCACTTACATCTTGGCGACTTTAGACCAATTACCTAACCTCTCCACATTCTAGTTTTTCCATCTGCACAATGGATGTAGTGGTGCATGCATGTAGCCCCAGCTCAGGCAGGAGGATTGAGTTCCTGGTCAGCCCAGCTGCACCATTGTCTGGGGCCACATAGTGAGATTTTGTCTTTAAAAAATAAAAGACAAGCCAGGTGGTGGTGGTGCATGCCTTTAATCCCAGCACTTGGGAGGCAGAGGCAGGTGGATTTCTGAGTTTGAGGCCAGCCTGGTCTACAGAGTGAGTTCCAGGACAGCCAGGGCTACACAGAGAAACCCTGTCTCGAAAAACCAAAAAAAAAAAAAAAAAAGACATCAAAAAGTTTAAATAGTGCTCAGGAAATATAGATATTGTTATTATGGAAAGATTAGGGGCTGGGTGATCATCAGTTATCCCTAGTTGGTGAAGAATTTCATGATTCTTTTTATTTCTAGGCAGTCTCTATGTTATAAAATGAAGAATAAGAGACATCCTGTTCCATGCCTGTAACCCCAGCATTTGGGAGGTTGAGGCAGGAAGAGCATGAGTTCAGGGCCAGCCTCTACTGCATAGTAAGTTTGAGGCCCAGCTAAGCTAAATGACCCTGTCTAAAATAACAAAGTCCTGAATGTACCTCAATAGAACTTTATTTTACAGTGCATGTGGGAGCTTTAATTACACCTGTTTTCTAGATAAGAAAATCAAAGACTGGGGAGATTAAACTGCTAGTCAAGATTTTCCTGAGCAGGGAAAGCAGAGACTGGCTTTGAACTCGGGTTCCTGGCTGCTATTCCATTACCCATTTTAATTTCAGCATACTTCCTCTAAGTCCATCAGGAAAATTAGGCAAAAGTGAGCTCTGAGAGTTGAGAGAGAACAGAGCAAAGAGTGGCCAAGAAGTTATTTGTGGGGATTGAAGTCAACACTTATGGTATGAAATGAATGTTTGTGTTTCCACCCCCAAGTTAGTGTCTTGAAGTCATCCACTAGTGTGGGTGTGAGGAGTCTTGGAACGTTATAAGGTCATGAGGGTGGAGCTCTCATGAGCAATGACAGCGTCCTTATGAGAGAGGATGTAGTGCCATGAAAGTCACCTGTGCAACCTGGAAGAGTGTCCCCCAGAGCCCAAACATGCTGGCACCCGACCTCAGACTTCCAGTCCCCAGAACGGTGAGAAAGAAACCGCTGAAGCTTAAGCTACCCTATCTGTCTCACTTCATTATTTCAGTCCAAACAGACTAAGACACTGAATAGTTACTGTAATTTCAGGCTGTAGATACTGCTTAAGGAGACGGCCAGGGAGAAGAATCTATTTGGACACATGAAGTCTAAGGGTCTAAGAAACAGTAGAGAGATCTTAGTCCCAGAAGGATCCAGGTGGTGAACCCTTTGCTTTCCCAAGGAGACGATCTCTCCAGGGTACAGGTGTCCCTACATTGCAGGGTCTGGCTATGATGGTCCCTCCATTCCATAAGAAGCAGTGGATGGGATGCAGGCTGGTAGTTGTGATGTTTTGTACATGCTTGGCCCAGGAAGTGGCACTATTAAGAGGTGTGGCCTTGTTGGAGTACATATATCACTGCGGGTGTGGGCTTTAACACCCTAGTCCTAGCTGCCCGGAAGTGAGTATTCTACTAGCAGCCTTCAGATGAAGATGTAGAACTCTCATCTCCTCCTGCACCATGTCTGCCTGGATGCTGCCATATTCTCACCTTGATGATAGTGGACTGAACCTCGGAACCTGTCAGCCAGCCCCAATTAAATGTTGTCCTTATAAGTGTTGCCTTGATCATGGTGTCTGTTCACAGCAGTAAAACCCTAACTAAGACAGTAGTCTTGAGTATGGAGGGGGCCTGAAAGCCAGAGAAGGGGAGACACTATGTTTAGATAACCCATGAAGGGATAGTTCTCTCAGTAGGTAAAGGAGGAAACAGAAGTTGACTGTAAATAGAGGTTGCATCCTCACTGCTGGTTGGGAAGGTGGAGATCGAGGGCCAGATTTAGCCAGAGAAACCTGAGCCCCAAGGATCGGGGCTTTGAATTCAGATTTGAGCATGTAGATATTGTTGAGATGGCACCTAGAAATGACCTTGCAGTCTGGTAGACATGTAGCATACCAGAAGCCTCTGTGTGGACGGTAGCAGGCAGGAGGAAAATGGGTAGTCATGGTGAGACTTGAAGGGCTTTGGAGGGAGATTTTCCCATTTGTGTCTTCAGGCAGGGATCTCTGAGTGCAGGACGTAACCCTCAGCAGGGACTGAGCAGAGCTCACTGGCTGTGGCTCTGGACCGGGTGGGCCTCATGCTGTGGCATTTATGGACATGACTGAGGACATGCATATGAGTGATGGGCGGGTCTCTCCATGAGGACGACCTGGGTATGTAGGATGCTTCTGGGGGTTTGGAGGCATGGAGGATGCTTTCACAAGTAGAAGGGAAGATGTGATTGGGGGGTTCCGACCCTGAGGTCTGGGGAGGGGCACTTGCTGAGTCTCTGTCTGAGTACTGTCTCTGGGACAGATCTTACCTCTGTCCTGGGCATGGCACAGCCCCACCTCAGTGATCTCCCGACACCAGGCCTGCAGCTCTGGGTCTCCCCTCACAATATCATCACTCTGGTAGAAGAGATGGACCATCCCCTTCACATACCTGCCCAGAGAAGGAAGCAGAGCTGAGGGCAGAAGGCTCCTGCTTCTCACCTCTGCACCCCTTTTCTTTTTTTCTTTCTTTTTCTTTTTTTTATTTTTTGGTTTTTCGAGACAGGGTTTCTCTGTGTAGTTCTGGCTGTCCTGGAACTCACTCTGTAGACCAGGCTGGCCTCGAACTCAGAAATCCGCCTGTCTCTGCCTCCCAAGTGCTGGGATTAAAGGCGTGCACCACCACTGCCGGCTACTGCACCCCTTTTCTATGGCGGCCTCTCACCTGGCTCTCACTGTGCCTGGGCCAGATCCTACCAGATTTGTGTTTTGAGGTTTAAATTTTCATTTAAAGATTCAATTAGTTTATTACAGTATTGGGATCAAAATGAAGGCCTTGTTCATACTAAACAAGCATCCTGTGATTACACCTCAGGGCTTGGGTATATTGATGTAGGAAATGAGATAAAAGTTAGTAATTCTATGAATTTACACATGCTAGTCACTCCTAACAAAACCCTGACACCTCCAGATCCCCCATCCTCCCCTCCGACAGCCCTCCTCATCTGAGCCCCACCCCTACTCTCAACTTTTTGCTTTTAAACCTTAAAACTGACTCTACCTGGTCCTTCAATTTCTCTCTCTGGGGAGATATTTTTTGCTCCCACCCAGATTTTACCCATGTCCTTTGATTCACCGGCTCCCTCTCACTCACCTGGCAGTGACTTCCCAGAGCTGTAAAGCATCCTGAGCATAGAGAGCACTTGGGATTCTCAGCAAGCCTCGGTTAGCCAGATCATCAGGAGGACAGAGGGAGCGATAAGTCAGCTGAGCCACTGCCCGAGTGAGCAACTGAACATGGCCGCCTCCACCTGTGCTCACTACCTGGGACAAGAGAGTTGACAAGTCTTGATGGATGGAAGCTGGGGTAGAGAACCAGGGCTATAGGGGGCTCACAGGTGGAGTTTCCAGATTTATAGTCATGTACATGAAGGGACAGGATTATAGGTCAAGGCTTGAGATTTTCATGCACATTAGTCTGGCTTCCCCAAGTGTTCAGACTATCAATGGGAGCTGGGAGATTAGGTTCCTCAGTACCTTCCTTACCTGATCAAATATTCCACCATCTGAGATGAGCTGGGTCCGGCTTCGTGTGTTAATTTCCATAGTGTAACGGATGTGCGGAACTAGGAGCTGGGTGGAGAATAAAGGGGGCTGTGCTTGAATACCTTCCTTGTAGGACCTGACACCAAGGTGACACCCGTCACCAAGCGTAATGTACTTCTGTCCTCTGGGTGCTTTCACTCAGGCTGAAGTCAGACAGGCTGGTCTCTTGCTTCTCGGATCACTCATTCGTATTCTCTAAACTCCTCAGGGGTTGTCCTCTAGAGCCAATAGTAACCAGGATTTCAATCCACACCTTACCACTCAGACACTTGGCCAAGATAATTACCATCTAATCTGCATTATCCTCATCTGCCAACAGGGGGCAATAATAGGCTCTAATGAGGGGAGCCGTAGCAATGTGTGAGACTATGTAAGTGATCTGTGAAGTGTCTGTCCACAGAAAGGATCCCCATTAACAGATGTTATTCATTCCCTTTTGCCTTGAGTGGGATGTCTGTTAGGGACTCGTGGCCTCCCTTATATTTCCTTATATTCTATCATTTATATCTGCATAGCTTAAATTAGCCTATATATTCCTTACCAAAACTGTACCGCCAGTCTTTGGTTATTTGACTCTTGGGTTTCTTCAGGAGTGCCTGGAGGGGAGGTATATGAAGCTGTCTGCTTACACAGCAGAGGTGTCGCCACCCATCCTGTCCCCAGCCTTGCTGGTACTATTGGCCTCCCCTCTCCTTCTCCTTGGCTGTTAAAAAACGCCACCTCATTCTCATACGCTTCCTCTGTCTTCTTTTTTACACAGTTAATATTCATGCTTCATCTACTCTTGGTGTTTATCTGAATTGCTTATGCCAAACATAGGAGTGACTCAGGGCTCTCTCTGATTTTGAGATATCAAAGCACTTCACATTGGTCTGAGATTACTTGGAAAATTCACACACGATTCAGAATGACATAGATTGCCCCAAGTTCACATGAGAAGAAAAGACTCCTGGAATCAACCCCTAACAGCGATTGATAGAACTTTTTGGATAGCATTTAGTATGTGTCACATTATACTTTAAGTCATTCATCCTTTAACAAACCTACCAGAGACCTGACATCATTTAAAAATGTGCACATCTAGGCTGCAGATGGAGCTCAGCTGGCAAAATGCTTGGATGGCATATATACAGCCTCCAGGTTCAATTCCCAGCACCCCATAAGCTGGCTGTGGTGGTGCACACCTCTAATCCAAGCATGTGGGAGATGGACACAAGAAGACCAGAGAAGTTTAAGGAAATCTTTGGTTTGAGGCCAGCGTGGGCTGTATGAGCCCGCTGTCCTAAAAGCAAAACAAAACAAAAAACTGGACATTGGGAAAATATCAGGGTAAGATTTGAAATTTAGACTCAACAATCATAAAGTTCCATAAAGTGAACACTAAGGAAGCCCTTGGGACATTTGCATATTTAGCCCTCCTCTGTGTCCTGTGGTATAAAGCATGGGATGTAGTTGTTAGGATGGGTGGGGACAATAGGAGGCTGAGCCAGAGAGGAAGATTTCATGTGTGAATAGAGGCCTTAACCATACACATTGGCCGGGAGGTGGTGGCGCACGCCTTTAATCCCAGCACTTGGGAGGCAGAGGCAGGCGGATTTCTGAAGTCAAGGCCAGCCTGGTCTACAGAGTGAGTTCTAGGACAGCCCGGGCTACACAGGAAACCCTGTCTCAAAAAAACAAACAAAAAACCCCCCCAAAAAACCAAAAAAACAAAAAACTATACACATTGACTAGAAGACACAGATGCAGGTGGTCTCATGCGGGAAATAAAATCCAAGATACTATTCATCAGACTGTGTTACCCAAAGGGATAATTCCAAAGGGGTCACAGCTGGCCAGGCCTGGGCAGTCAGAAGCATCCAGGTGGGGTGATTTAATTGTTCTTGCCACACACCTCCCCACCAACACTTTATACACCATGTGACTAAAACCAGACACCTTTGGCCCTTGAACTAGCTCTGACAATCACATTCTTGTGATAGTTGTGACTATACCAATTTTGTGATCTCTGGCATATTCTCTACGTGTGAAATGTCATCAAGATTTTCCAGATCTTTTCATTTGTATTATTGTTTTATTTGCTTGCGAGTATGTGTGAGTGGACATGTGTGTGTCAACGGTGCCCATGTTGGTTCCCTCCTCACTCTCCTCCCTCCATCACACTGAGGGAGCTAAAGATGCATCACTACATTTGGACTCTTCACGGGTCCTGGGGATCTGAACTCAGGTCCTCGAGTGTGTGCAGCAAGCATCTTATCCGCTAGCCACCTCCTCCATCCTCGGGTGGTTCTTAGCCACTTGTCTTCCTGGGTAAATCTTAAATCTTCTAACGTAGGAATAAAACCCTCCAGCCCATCGGCAATATTTCGGCTATGTTGTAAGCCCGTTGTGAGACTGCCAGATATTTGAGAATTTCAGAGACCTCACTTATAATAGTCCCAAAGACACATTAAAGGACTCAGCTCAATTAAAATAAATTCCAAGATGTTGATACAGCTCTCCATCCCCGGCTTCTCACTCACAGATTGCTATGAGGATTTTTGATGCTGTATCCACCTCCTTTGTGTTGTGGGGGGTGGAGAGAGGTGGATTCCAGGAACTTGCTGGCCAGCCAGTCTAGACAAAATGGTGAGCTCCAGGTCCAGTTAGATACTCTTTCTCCAAATAGCTCATTTGGGACTAAGGGAGATGGGACAGAGGATCAAGCCTGTACCTTGAAGATAGGGTGCAGTCCTGGGAGGCACCTCATGGTGGCAACAGCGATGACCTCAGCCACCAGATGAGTGTTCAGCAAATGGAATTGGAGCTCCTGCAGCTGGAAATCTGAATTTCGGACCCAGATCTTAGCCAAGAGCCAGGCAAGTGGAGGATCTGAGGGCAGGAACAATGTTGGAGCTGGGGAGCTGGGACTGGGAGGCTGAATCTGGGAGACATAGAAATTGGGTAGTTACTGGACTCCCACTCCATGTATGTCACGTGTATGTCCATGTAGTCACAGTTCCTGAGGAAATTGATGACTAAGCAAAACCGTTGCCTTCCAGTGGCTTACACTCAAGTAGAAGGGATTCTGCTTCCCTAGGTATAATGCCATGGTGGGCAGGCTGGGCTCTGGAGATGGGAACCAGGGGTCCAGAAAGGAGGTCCTAGAAGTGGTGTGGGGAAAATGTAGTGGGGCTCCGAGATCAAGCGATGAAAGAGAAAGCAAAGGCTGGATGGGTGAGAGCCTGAGTGGTGTGCAACACTTTAATTCTAACCCCCAGGAAGCCAAGTCCGGTGGGTCTCTGTGGGTTCAAAGCCAGCGTGGTTTACATGGTGAATTCTAGGCCAGCCAAGGCTACACAGTGAGGCCCTTCCTCAAAGGACAACAAAAACAGAACAAAGATGGATGTGTAAGACTATTGAGGTGCTGCTCCTCAATGGTTGATGACAGCAGTGGGTGAGAAGACAGGTGACAGTGGGTGTTTGGAAGCAGAGGACACGGGGGATTAAACATGGTTCCCCGTGTGGCCCTCAGCTACTTAGTCTCCACATTAATCTGGAATGTGTAAAGAAAGCGCTGTCTTACATCCCACTTCAGATACAGTGAAAGAGAAATCCTTAGGGTAGGACTTAACAAACTTCCTTCCCCTTCCTGCTCCACCCAGGGCCTTATGCATGCTGGGTAAGTACTGTGCATGAAGCTACACCCCCAATGCAGAAACCTGTGGCTTTAACAAGCACTTGAGGTGATTCAGAAGCACAGTAACATTTGAAAGCTGCTGATAACGGGATGAAGACTCAAGAGGCCGTTTGCTTTTTGTTTGTTTTAAGATCTTACTATGTCACTCAGGCTGGCCTAAAACTTGTCATGTATCCTTGGGTAGTCTTGAACTCAAGATCCTCCTGCCTCTAAAGTATTGGGACTATGGGTATGCACACAGCTGCTTCTGTGAGTCACGAATAAGCACTTTCATTTGGGTGAGTCAGTGGGACTGGATTGTGAAATGAGGGTGGGTCTCAGTAGAGATAGGGCCTGGGAGCCAAGCACCCAGAAATGGATGTAACAGAGACCAGCATCAGGAATGAGATACCTGGGAAGCCTTACCTGGATAGCCATGGGTAGCAGCTTCCCACCGGGGTCCATCCTCAGCATGACAAGAGGGGCAGCCAGGTACTGTTGTTCTCCTCGGATCACATTAGCTGGAATTCCATCCAGCAGGATAAAGTCAGCTTCAAACAAGGATCCATTCTGGAGAAAGGAATGCATCCATCTTAGAGTGCAAAGTTCACGCACAGAGGGGCCCAGACAAAGGTTAAGGCATTTACAGACATTGATTCCAGCCTCTTTCACTGCCCTTCCTCTCAGCAGAGCTACTGTACCTGGTTGGTCCAGTTCTTCCAATCTTAAGTCAAAACCAAACTAAACTCAGCCTGATGAGATATCTTGTAGCTACCTTGTGTGGGGATACATTGTAGAACTGGGTACAGAATAGGCCTGCTCAATCCAGTTGCCTCACAAGCACTATCAACCTGACTCAGTGTCTAGATGGCCAGTCCCCCTCCTTTTCCTCCCTAAATGGTCTCTCTGCGCTCAGCTTCCACCACCTCAGCATCCCTCATCAGCTCTGTAAGAATCTCGCCTACCCTGAGGAAAACTCCACCGAACTTCCCGAGCCGCCACTACCACTGACTACCGTGTACACAGGGTTACCCTCCTGGCAGCCACTTCCCAAACTCAAATCTTTAAACATTTCCCAGAAAACCTCCTGTATCTCCCCGAGCCATGACACGGGCTTTTCCTTTTCATCTGCCAACATCACTGGAGTCCAGGAAAAAACAAACAAACAAAAAACCTCTACAAGAATGTCATTGTTCCAGCTAACATCTCTGGACCCAGCCTGTGCCCTAGGAATCCATCCTCTTTCCCCAACTCATACAGGAGTTCCTTATAGCTTTTGCACACAGTGCCATTTTTCGGGGCCTTTTCTTACTAGAGCACACACACCCAGGGATGCCTCCTTCCCCATCATCTCAACCTCACAAGGTCTTACGCACTAGTAACAAGAGAACAGTGCCGGGCAGGAGGAAGGTACCTTGAGTTCTTTCTCCAACTGAGCTTGAAGCTCCTCTGTCCCAGAGGGCAGAACCAGTCTGGAGGGCAGAGAGGTGGAACGTCTCAACACCATGGGGTTGGCACCATTGAGGAACTGGTAGCCAAAGAATTCATCATCCTTCCAACACTGGTGAACCTTCTCTGGGATGGGAGGTGGGGGGAGGAGGCACAGAAAGGACGAGATTTACCACAGCTTGGATATTTCTGTTCTTCTCGTTGAACCTCGGGGATTTAGACTAGCCTATGCTCAGCCCATTTTTATTTTTGTCATTTTTGAGGCCTCTGTGAGAATTCAGGCATACTATATCATACTTTGGCAAGGACCTATGGGGACCATGGATTCTAGTGAAAAGGGGCCACTAGGAGGTAATTGGAAGCCACTGACCAGCCAAGGCACTCTTCTGGCCCCAGAAGATCTGATCAAAGTCTTCCAGACAGTTCCAGCTTCTCAGGAGGGTATAAACACGTTTGAGGCCCATTTCCAGAACCCTAGGATGGGTGTTAAGACATGAACCCATCGTCTGACCCTCAGCCCCTCACTGTGTACCTCCATGCTTGGGTCTCCCAGCCCCCATCCCATGAGTGTCAACCCTCTCCTTACCCCGCCTTCAGTGTCCATTCAAAGTCCAGTCTCTTCTCCTCATGGAATCTCATATTTGGAGGTAGGTCATCCTTACAGTCCGCTGCTATTGTCTGAGGTAAGCCTTCCTTCCAGGTGGCCCAGCTACAAGTTGGGGACAACACTTCAGAGAAAGTGTTGAGATCAGTGATGGGTGCAGGGTGGGGAGGGGGAGGACAGTTGGGAGGCCTGTGGGTAAATGGTTACCAGTAGGTCTGTTGTCTTTCCTTCAGTTCCTTTTCTCTATGCTTCTGGAAGACATCCAAGGCATTGTCTGCTGCCAGGCGGGCTGGGGAAAGTTACAATTAGCTACACATCTTGTCTGGTTTTAAGCCCTCTTCTGCTTGTCCCCATCTCTCTCTTTGTAGCCAGACTTCATGTTTTCTGCTGGACTCTGTTGCCTTTGTCTCTGGCTTTGCCTCCCTTGACTGATCCCCGGACACATTCATCTGGTTCTTGGGGCTTGAGCTCACAATTTCACTTACTTCAACCCACATCTTTCTCTTTCAGACCAGAATCCCATATCTGCCTCATTTCCGTTCCTTCAGCTCATAATCTCCTACCTGACTCTATTTCATCAATATCTAAAATGGGGGTGTGTGGGGGGGGAAAGTCATGCTAATTAAAGTGATGAAATCTTCGTCACCGACACCACACCTATAGCTACTTGTTGCTGTGGCTAATCTCACACCCTAAACTTCATCTGTTCACGTTCAGCCGTACTTTCATTGCCTGGCGTCGCCTCCGGAGCTCTACAGCTACTGACTTGTCTCCCGTGCCACCTCAGCGAGATCCACCTGTCTCCAAGTGTTCCCGCCCTCACCACTCTGGCTTTCCCCTTGCCTCTGCACATCTCTTTCTCTTGTTTCTGACCGGTAAAAATGTGAAGTTTTACAGTTCTTTTGCATGCCTTCTCCTCCCAGGTGGTCCCCACTATCCAATCAAATTAGCTGCCCATCAGCCCTTCCTCGCTGCCCGATGTTCATTGGACAGCTCTTGTTCTGTGAGCCCCCCTCCCACCTGTCTTGTCCTAACTCATTCTGAATCACGGAATTCTCCGTTTGTGTCCAGGGCTCCATGACCTACTTCCCATCTAGAAAAACAGTCTCCAGATCTCTTACTCCCTGTTTAATTCATTTGCGACATCACTTATTTCCGGGAAACATTTGGGGAATTCACAGCTTCTCACTTCCTCACTTGTACCCTGGAAACTCACTGTCCGGTGCCTGCCCATTCTTTCTTTCTCCATGTTCTTTCCCTCCCCCCTTCTTTAGCCCTATCCCCTCGCCCCATCACCGCCAGCACTCCTCTTTCCACCTCCGTTCACCTCCCCAGGGTAGGACTCTGTCTGCTCACCTGTCCCCTCGGGCAGGCTCAGGATTCCCTCTCCCTGCACCCAGCGATAGCAAGGGAACACAGCCTCTGCACTCATCCCGGTCCCCTGAACAGTGATGAGGTTGCAGAACCAGGCGTCGTCCACAACTGTATGCTGTTTGTGTAGTTTCACAAACTGCAGTGGCCCCAAGTTCTCGGGAACGTCGAAGTCAAACTCCTCCTCCTGCGGGGACCACACTTAGTAGAAGGGATTGGGAGAATCCTCCCCTTTGTGGGGCCTCAGTTTACCACAGCGGTTAAAGAACATCTCGCCCCTGCTCTCCTTCCCACTTCCACCCCTAACCTGTCTGGTGGGTCTAAGGTGTCCCATTTCTGAGGGAAGACCAGAGTTTACCGCGCTGACAAGAGATTTGAGCAGATGATGACGATCATGACCTATCTCATCCTGTTCACTGAGCGCCCACCCCACTGGAACTTGGAGGAGCTTCGACTGACCACAAGTCCTGTATTTATATTAGTTCTGGGACTATGAATGCAGGACCCAGAGGCTGTCTGGGCCGGGGTCTGGGAAAGGAGACCACCTCGGCCCCTTAGTTGACATCACTCCTGGTGTCCTACCTCCACAAAATTCCATCGTGGTCGTGCTATCACAGTCCCTAGCCTCCTGTCCCTTGCCAACCTCCCACTCCTAACTCTGATATTAGAGGGCCCCAGCTCTTGCCCACTGACCTTGCCCCGCGCTGGCCGCAACTGCAGCTCCAGTTTCGCCTCTTGGTGCGCCCCAACCAGCCACAGACGCACTAGGTTGAGGGATCCCGAGAAGAGCCAGGCCCCAGTGACCACGCGGACGCGGTAGCGGCCCATGGCGCCCTCTGGCCTCTCAGGAGGCGATCCAAGTCAAGTTCAATTCGAAGACCGCCCAGGGCCACCGTCGCCTCAGGGCCAGGTCCGAGGCTTTAAAAAGATGGATCTGTGTCCCCGCCCACACAACTCCTAGGCACTCCCAAGTCCCCGCCCCTGACTAGCCTGAACCTGCTAGCCCAGCCCACGAGCAGGCTTTGGGAAAAGGCTGTGCCTTTGGATCAGCTATAGTACGAGAGAAACCAAAGAGACCCTGGCTGGAGGGTTGGGGATGGGTGGATGGGTGGATGGGTGGATGGGTGGATGGGTGGATGGGTGGATGGGTGGATGGGTGGATGGGTGGATGGGTGGATGGGTGGATGGGTGGGGGTGGGGGGGCTTAGAGCTTAGATATGGCAGGGGACTAGCGCAGGAGCTTCCAGCGGAGCTAAGGAGGCTTAGGGCCCTTCCCAAGGTCTCTGGGCTTTTAGGAGAACTTGCAAAGGGGTTGAAAACATTTTTCAAATGGAGGAAGGAAAAGTGTCTTTTCTGGGCTGAGAGGAATGCTTGTAGCAGGTGAGCCCAGGAGGGTCTGGGGGATGCCCAGCTGCTAGACCATCTGTGGTCCCCAAACACCCCAGTCCCTGCTCTACTGCTTTTGAAATCATCCCTTCAATAACCCCCCCAGGGATTCCCAGACTGCCTTGAGCCTGAAAAGACAGACTTAGAACCCCACCACTCCCTTCTCCCCACTCACCTGAACATCAAGACTTTAAGACTTCAAATATACAAAGTGTCCTGGGGTACACATCTTGAGGGAGGCCAAGGACAGTGAATGCTTCATTTTGTCCAACCTCCTCCAGACAGTGGGTTCAGAGTACCAGTCTGGGTATGAGGGTGCAGTATAGAATCAGTTACGTGTCCAGCATGTAAGGAATGAGTTTATTTCTTCCAGGTAAGGAGAGTGAGCCTTTCTTTAGTGGATCCCAGGTTGGATTTTCTTCCCAAGTTATCACCTGGTCTTGGGTCTCAGAAAAGGAAAGTCATAAACAGCAGTTAGAACTGTGCTTGGTAGGGACTTTGTGAATAGTGGGAAATTCGTTCAGGACTCAGACTTTGTCACATGTACAAGTCCCTAACTAGGTTTTTGTGGACTAAGATGTTATAGTTTGGAGGCTAGGCCAGGGCCAGGGCCAGGAGGATCTGTTTTCTGGACCTAGGATGCTGCTGCTTTTGGGAAGGGAAAGTCTATGACTTTCTAGGTCACACCTTTAGGCCTCCAAAACCCTGAGGCACATCAGGTCCTTAGTGGATTACCATTGCAAATTTTCCAGACCCATTTCTGCCTAGAAGTTCTGTGTTCTGGAGTGGGAGTCTGTCAAGTGACAGCCCCCCCTTCCTTTCAATGTTTTGGCATCACCTTTTTCTATATGTTCCCCTTGATTCCTGACAGCAGGCTGCATGACACGCATTTCCATAGGTCATGTTTCCCCTTCTAGGAGAGTTTGATACATATCTTACTAAATGATTCCATAATTCAAAACTTCTTCTCTGGTGCATTATGACAAGTTTTCTGCCACTTTGGTGTGCGGTGAGGTTACGTGTGTGTGTGTGTGTGTGTGTGTGTGTGAGAGAGAGAGAGAGAGAGAGAGAGAGCACTAAGAAAAAGAACCTGAAGTGTTACATCTGCTTAATGATGTGATGTGTGCAAATACTTAGCATGATGTCTGACACATAGCCCTCTGCGTGTTAACTTATTATTATTCATGATGGACTGTCATGAATCCCTCTCCCGTTTCTTATCACCCATTGCTTCCTCAGTTTCTACCAGGATGTTCACTTCCAAGACCTACTCCCCCCTCATTTTTCAGTTTTTAACCACGTGTAGTATATTGAAAAGATACATTTAATTTTTAATTGTTTTCTGTAGTGCTGATTATTGAACTCAGGCCTAACGCATTTCTGTCTCTGAGGAACTTGTGCCAATCTACAACTCTATACAAGCCTTGGGCCAGCTTCATTACTCAGAAACAAATACGAACTTACATGTTTCCTCACACATCCTCTCAGATGTTTCTCTCCCTCTCTCTCCTATCTATCTATCTATCTATCTATCTATCTATCTATCTGAGAGAGTTTTTACTATGTAGGCCAGGCTGACTTAGAATTCACAGATTATGCCTCTGCCTCTGCCTCTGCTTTTGGAGTGCTGGAAATAAAGGTACATGCATGCCACCATGCCCAGCTCCGTTCCTTACTCTTTAATAGAGAGAATTCAACATCATATTTTAAATCTGTTTTCTGATGCTATCATCTACCTACATATGGCACAAGAAGGAACAGTGCCTTCTCTTTGTCTAGGACCTTCAAAGCTAACCTCTCTTGGTCCAGACTTCCAGTGCCTGCTGTCTATGCCAGCAGCCAACTCCCACTCTCCCATGACTTGTCTCTGCAACTTGTAACTTCTGGATCAAAGCTTTTCTCCCTGGGTTATGCCCCGGGGATGTGGACAGAGCACGGTGACCCTTGCATTATACCATAGCCAAGATGCTTCTCAAGACGTTTCTAAATGTAACAATGTAACAATTCCATCCCTTTTCTTTCTCCTGCGCCAAACACCTCACTTTGCAGTCACTTTCTTTGTCTTTTTTCTTTTCTTTTCTTTTCTTTTCTTTTTGGATGATGTCTCTACTGTCTTTGTTGTGTTGCTTTGGAGCCTGTGTATGGGACAGGGCTATATAGACTCATAAGTTTCTTGAGGCATTTACTCATAAGAAATTATCATTACATTATCAGCCATGTAATTTTAAGTGTGTGCTCATAGGACATGATTTCAAGGCAGATAATGTAACATTAACTTTTCTAATTAGTAAGTTGGATATCCACCTGTCTCTACTTGCAGGAAGGCCAGGACTTTCCTCTCTGAGTGTGGTCATTGCTATCTGGTGTTTTCTGATGTGACAGGAGGAACTCTGTCCTGTGAAATCTAGTAAGTCATTTCCTAACGCTTCCGAGACGCCTTGCATAGGCCACAGCAACAACACAAACTAGAGCTCCCAAACTCTGGGTTCACACAATTTTGGATAAGGTCTCCAAGCGTGGCTGTGGTGCTGATGGGCTGTGCCAAGGCTCTGTCCATCCATAGTCTCCTGTACCCTTAGGCTTGGGGTTGAGTTCTGGTCAGTTCTCCTTTGAGATCATGGGTGTTCTTTCCCTAATGCAGACCTCTCCTGAGACCTTCTCCAACTTTCAGAGAGAATTTAACACTGAACAATGTAAAAGAATGCCATTGGCTCCATTTTCTCCTTTTCCTTTACCACCAACTCTGTATGACAGGAGTGTCAAAGTGGAGAAGGGACATGGAAGAGGGGGACCAGGAAGGAGGCCACTGTGTGCCTTTGAAGGATGTGCAAAGTGGGAGTGCTTAAGTCTCAGAAAAAATACCAGGAAGGTTTGTTCAGGATGCTTGGTTTCAATTGTTTTAAAGAAACAAACCTGTTCTATACTGTGTGTGGAGTGTGTGTGTGTGTGTGTGTGTGTGTGTGTGTGTGTGTGTGTTCCTGGAGCTTTCCTAGAAAGCATGGTTGGTTCACACCTTTAATTCCAGTAGTTAAGAGACAGAGACAGGCTTGTCTCTGTGAGTTCAGTACCAGACTAGGCCTTGTCTCAAAGAGAAAGGGTGTGTAAGGCCTGACTCATCTCATAGAAATCTCTGGAGCTTTGTAGTTAGATGTCTGATTCACTCTTTTTTCTTTTTTAATTGGTGTGTGTGTGTGTGTGTGTGTGTGTGTGTGTGTGTGTGTGTAGGCCAGAGATTGACACCAGGTAATCTTCTCTTAATTGTTTTCACCTTATATGGGACCTGAAGAGAAGTTGAACATCTAACAGTGAAATGGTGGCTCCTGGGAGCTGGCTTGCCCTGGTTTGACTTGATGTTGTTGAAATGGAACTCTGACCCAAAGCAGCTTGGGGAAGAAAGGAGGTTTTGTTTTTGTTTTTGGCTCATATCCACCAATGAGGGGAGTCAGGTTAGGAACTCACACAGGAGAAGAGTCTTCCCACATCAAATCATCAATGAAGAAAGTGCTCCAGAGGCAGGCAAAGCTCTGTGAGTTTGAGGCCAGCCTAGTCTATAGAGTAAATTCCAGGATGGCCAGGGCTACACAGAGAAAACCCCTCTCAAAAGAAAAGAAAAGAGAAGAGAAGAGAAGAAAAGAGAAGAAAAGAGAAGAAGAGAAAAGAGACAAGAAGAGAGCCTCAGAGAAATGCCCTCAGAGCAATCAGATGGAAGTGATTATTCAGCTGAAGTTCCCCTTCCCAGATGAGTCCTCTTTGTACCATGTTGACAAAAACTAGCCATCATTTAGAGGAGTTGGAAGAGAAGGGTAAATGTTGGTCACTGATGAGAATAGCACATAGGATACAGCACAGTTTATAATAATGTATATAGTAAATTTACTAAGAAAATTCAAGTGTTCTCACATCGAATAAGTGTTCATTATAATGCAAGGTGATGGTGGCTCACGCCTTTAATCCCAGTACTTGGGAGGCAGACAGAGGGGATCTCTGTGAATTCGAGTCCAGCCTGGTCAGCAGAGCAAGTTTCAGCAGGGCTATACAATGAAACTATGTTTTGAACACCCCCCCCCGAAGTTTCCATTATAAAATAATCATAATAAATATAAATAATAATAGGTATAGATAGAATAAAATAGTAACTAGATGAGATATAGACACGTTAATTGTTTGTTTGTTTTAAAGATGTATTTATTTCATGTACATGGGTACACTGTAGCTATCTTCAGACACACCAGAAGATGGTGGCATCAGATCCCATTACAGATGGTTATGAGCCACCATGTGGTTGCTGGGAATTGAACTCAGGACCTCTGGAAGAGTGGTCAGTGCTCTTAACCACTGAGCCATCTCTCCAGCCTGACATGTTAATTGTTTAATTACAGTGATAATTTCACAATGTATACATAACCATCACATGTGCCATAAAATGTACAATTTTCATTTTTCCATCCTGCCTCCACAGGGCAGGAGCAAAGTTTCATCCAGCACCAGATTTTCTTTCTCCTGGCTAGCATAGCTAACATTCCTTCACCTGGGAGCACAAGTACACTTCTGTGCGGGTGATGGGGAGCACTGAGCTCTTCCATGCATGGAGGAGCACAGCTCAGTGGAGCCGGAGGCAGAAGCATAATGAGCCTTGCAGGTATTAATGACATGATGGATAAAAAGAGGGCTGGAGCTGGTGACAGCAATCAGGAGGGCCAGCAAGAGGGAGAGCCTGAGCTGCCGGAGAAGGGAAGACCCTGGAGAGCAGCAGGTCTCAGCCCTCCTAACGCTGCCACCCTTTAATAAAGTTCCTCATTCTGTGGTGACCTCAACCATAACTTTATTCTCGCTATTTCAAAACTGTAATTTTGCTATCATTTTGAATCATAGTGTAGATACCTGTGTTTTCCGATGGTCTTAGGTGACCCCTGTGAATGGGTCATTTGACCCCCAAAGTATTCTACACCCACAGCATGAGAACCCCTAGTGTAGAAGAAGAGAAAATTCTGAGAATGTGTGGAAGAACCGGGGGGTGGGAGAGAGGACACAAACATCATACCTGTTCCAAAGGCTGTGCCCCCCCCAAGGAGCTCAGTATGTAAAGTGTATGAAAGTATTAAACTTTTATGAGGCAGCACACATAGCAATTAGAAAATAATGTCTTACAGACTCCCAGAGCAGGGCAATAATAAAGGAAAGGTGGAGAAATGTGGCCCTAAGTAGCAGGGACACCTCCTCTCTTGTGATTGGAGAAAAAGAAGACACCCAAGAGCCACAGTAGGTAGGAAATTAGGTATGGGTACTTGTAATCTATCTGATGGCTTGTGGGATTTTTTCTGTGAGATTGACAGGAAGGTAGTGACACCATGCCCAGCTACCCTCTGTATACTTAAAGTGGTTTGAACCATTCCTGTAAGCAGAACCGTCCCTTTGCTTGACGTGATCTATTGCACCCACATCCCCAACACCATGGATGCCTTGTCCTGAAAATGCTTTACTTCTCTTGTTTGTTTTCAGACCTTCTCCTCAGTAATGGTGTACTGAAGGCAGTTAACAGTCTTTGGGAGGGGGGTGCTGGGGACCTAACCCAGAATCTCATGAATGCTAAGTACGTACTCTACCTCTGAACTATATCCAATCCCTAATATTATTTTACTATGTTTAAAAAAAACTTACCTTTAAAGTCTTATTTCTTTGTTAAGGTCTGCCCTGCTCCCCATGTTTCCAAAACCAAGGTGGTCTTCAAGGTAAGTTACATATTGCCATCTACTTAGCTCATTAACAGCTAACTCAATGAGTTTCCAAAACGAAGTTCTCTGATGTTAACTGTCTTCTCCCAGTGTCTATACACTAAACAAGGCAGGGTATGGTGCTGAATATCTGTAATCCCAGGATTCAAGAGGCACAGACAAGGAGGATCAGGAGTTCAAGGCCAGCCTGGGCTCAAGACCTGTCTTAAACACAAGCGAACAAAACCACATACTGCCTTCTCTAAGGGACACTGAAAATGTGTTTGAACTAAGAAATTTAATGTGTCTAATTTACTCCTACAAATTTCTGACAAGAAATGATCATCCTAGCTTTATACTTAGACACCGAAGCTCAAAGAGGGGGACCAAGTCCTGATCATCCATGGCAGGGACAGTGTGACAGAGTTCCTGCCCCTGGAATGGAGCCAGCAGCCATTCATGGATGTCAGTAGATGCTGTGAGCATAAGGCTTATGTGTGTGTGCATGTGAGTGTGTATGTGTGTATGTATACATACATATACATATATACATACATACACGCATACATACATACATATAACTTTATGTTCCTCCTTAGGAAGAATGTCCTCTCTGCCAAGGTTAATGAATCCATGATAATCAGAGACAGCATGAATCTTGGAGGTGAGGTTGTGTCTCAGCAAAATCCTAGAATACTATGACCTACAGGACAGCCCTTAAGGCTGTGGGAAAGAATGCTGAAAACATGAGTTCAAAAATATATAATTTCTCAATTATGCAAAATATAAGGATTCAAATGAATTGTATAAGAAGCTTCACAGATCTAAAGGAACAGAGCCAGCTGCACTATGAGCCAGCTTATTAGAAGGATACTAAGGAAGGAAATAAAGAGATTTTGGGAGTGGTGATCACTGGCAAGATCCAACCCAGCTAATTTTGTTTCTGCTTATAAAGACAGGCAGATTCCTGAGTTCAAGGCCAGCCTGAGTCAGAAGGAGTTTAGGTCCAGGCCTAGGTGTGTGGTAGGAATGATAATTTCAGGGTGGGATCCCGCCTAGCTATCTTATTGTCTGTGCTTGTGCTTACAGTCTCTTCCTAAGAATCAAGAGGTGGTCATGGATGCTGATTCTTGATGTAATCAAAAGAAACCTGGGGTAATGACTGAACTGATATGTAAATAAAAGACTGGGCTTTTGATCTGCAAGAAGTGAGCTATACAGAGAGTTTTGAGAATAACAAGAAAAAACTGTCTCCAGCAGAGCTCTCTCTCTCTCTCTCTCTCTCTCTCTCTCTCTCTC
>NW_021620240.1:84008-124926 GCF_004785775.1 Grammomys surdaster
GAGGGAGAGGGAGAGGGAGAGGGAGAGGGAGAGAGGGAATGTAATCTGGAAAGCTGTCTCAAGTAGAGCATAGACCATCAGTTTGAGCCCACAGTTTGACTTTGAGCTGTTTGTTTCGCTGATCCCAGACATCCTTTCTCTCAGAATCCCTTTTCAAGCTGAGGCTAGTCCTTGGCAGAAGGGATTCTGTCAAAATCTTACAACACAAAGGTTGAACAGCCTAGACAGTGTCATGAGCTTGGTTCTTTGTTTGTTTTTTTGTTTTTTGTTTTTTGTTTTCAAGGCAGGGTTTCTCTGTGTAGCTCTGGCTGTCCTGGAACTCACTCTGTAGACCAGGCTGGCCTCAAACTCAGAAATCCGCCTGCCTCTGCCTCCCAAGTGCTGGGATTAAAGATGTGCGCCACCACTGCCCGGCTTGATTCTTATCATTCATTCTGTCTATAATTCTTCAGTGTTGCTTTGTCTTGTCACTATAATAAATCTACTCCCAGGGTTACTTCTAAGTTACTCATCTTTAAATTAAAAAAATTTTAGGTCAGCATACAAAGTAATAGGAACCTTACCAATTTTTAATTTTTAGGTAACTTTGTTAAAAGTCACTTTGCCTAAGATTATTCTTAGGGTATGTTGGGTCTCAAACAAATATATTTTTGTAGGCCCCTTATCTGTATAAATGATTTTTTTAAAACTTTTTTTAATTTTAGATGTGTAAGTGTTTTGTGTGTGTGTGTGTGTGTACCTGGTATCCACATCGGCCAGAAGACATCAGATCCCATGGAACTGCGGTTACAGAGGGTAACTGTATGTTTGTGAGGCACTGTGTAGGTACTAAGTATTAAACATGGGTCCTCTGCAAGAGAAGTGAAGTTCTTAACTTCTGAAACATCTTTCCAGCCTATATATAAACGACATGCTTAAATTTTTATGACAAAATTTATTGGCCTATACAAAGTATGATGACTTATTAATGAATATGTAGAACAATATGTCTTAAGAGGTGAAGTACTATTTATATCTGCAATTTTCAGATGCCCGTTGCACCTGGTGCTTGGCATCCATACTTAATTCAGTAATGTCTTTGAGAGGAACATTTAAGGAAGACATTTTGAGATTGTTCCTATGTGAAAATGCCTGCACTCAAGTCTTGTTTTATTGGAAATTTTGTAAGGGAACTATGGGTGAAAAGTAAAATTCCTACAGAATTTGGAAGGTAGTTTTGTAGATGGAAGTGTAGTAAGGCTTTTGACAAGGGAACCTTAAAATATGACAACTTAGACAAGTTTCTTTAAGTTGAAACAAAGAAACAAAGATGTTACAAAGGAATGTGACACAGTTCCTTTGTAATCTCTTTGTTTCTTCTACTTGTCACCTGCCTTTGCTCACCTATCTGTTGGTTTTATTGATTCTATTATGGAATCCCCTCTGGCTTATGTTGAGTTGTTTTAAACCTCACTATCCTGTCAGGAATATGTCAAGTCTTCCCTAGTAGTTCTTAATGCAGTAGTTATGGTTAAAGTTGGCTCCTGCTTCCTCAGAGTCCCTTTTCGGCCCTCTTTACTGTCTGGTGGTCCTTAGCTTTCTCTTTGCACTTAGGAATGAAATGCTGAGCAAGCTAACTGTGTACGGTGGGACTTCTGGGCAGGGATCCCGTCATTTGGCATGAGATCACTTGTGGCGGATCAGTAGGCCGTCTTTTCATTTGATTTCTCCAAAGATCTACTTTCTAGATGCCTGTTTGGGCCCCAGAAGTTTGACCATCATCACTGGGAGGAAGATGACTGAGGACTCAGCAGTCAGTGCGGGGCTTTCCTTGGGTTCTTTGTGTTCAACAGGACACATCTGCTGACATCGGGAACCCAGAGTCCTTTCTGTATCAGAAGATAAACTTCTAGTCCTCTGTGAAGGAGGAGGAGGAGGAGGCAGGAGGAACAGGAGCAGGAGGAGCAGGAGCAGGAGAAGGAGGAGCAGGAAGAATTGGCTGACCGGGTAGGATGATGTGGGCATTTGACAGACATTTGCTTTTCTGGCACATTTTCGGCCAGCCCCGCTATGCACAGCTATAGTTCCACCTTCCAGGGTTAACGGAACGCCCATTCCTGTCTCTGATTACAGATACTTATTGAACCACCATATGCTGCAAGCACTTGATGTTTAAATGCTTTATGTTGTGTATATGGTGTCTCACTTGCATGCATGTCTGTGTAACATATATGTACAGTGCCTATAGAGGCCAAAGAGGGTATATGATCCCCTGGAACTGGAGTTACGGGTGGTTGTTAGTCATTATGTAGGTGCTGGGAATCAAACTCAGGGCCCCTGGAAGAGCAGCCAGTGCTCTTAGCCTGCGAGCCGTCTCTCTGTCCATAGCATCTGACTTTAAATGTTCTCTGATATGCTGAATCAACTACTGCTGGCTCATTTGCTTTCAGCTTCCAAAACAGACCTCATCTCTTATCTACTGTTGTGCAGAGCACAGTTCTCTGTACTGTGGTCTGTGTCCTGCCTTTTAAATCAGTTAGCCCATAGTTCAGTTGGGAAAGAGAAAAGTAAAACCGGAAGGAAACTCTCTTCTTAGGATGGATACAGGAAACTCTCTTTTCTTCCTTCTTTCCTTCCTCTCTCTCTGTTTCTCTGTCTCTGTCTCTCTGTGTCTGTCTTTGTGTCTCTGGCTGTCTCTGTCTCTGTGTCTCTCTTTGGTCTAGTGTAGCCTCAGATTTGCCTCAAACTTACTGTGTAGCCAGCCAGCAATGACCTCCAGCTCCCGATCCTACTGCCTCTACTTCCCAAGTACTGGGATTATGGGCTTGGGCCACCATGCTCAGCGATGACATTAGTTTTTAAAACAGTATCTTACCTCCCGATACTTTTGATCTTTTCCTTTTGAAACTTTAGAGTGATGTTAGAACTCTTGAATGTACTTTCTGTATTTCTTGAGAGTTTTCTTCCTCCGTTTATAAACCCTTAACCTCTGGGTGTTGCATTTTCTGAGAGTTCTGTGGCCGAGTCTTCCACTGCAGAACTTGAATGTTCAGCTTCGCCCCTTCCCATCCCTACAGCTGTCGTCTTTTACTTCCAAGGCCATTTCATCTAGTAACTTCCAGTTCCTGTGTCATAATTATACTGTCCATTATTGTTTTATTTATTTATTGTTATTTTAAATATTTAAAATACTTTACCCTTCCATGTCCCCTCCCTCCAGCCCTTCCCATGTACCCTCCCTCCAGCCCCTCCCTCCAACTCCTCTCATGCCCCCTCCCTCAAACCCCTCCCATGTTCTCTTCCTCCAACCCCTCCCATGTCTCCTTCCTCCAACCTCTCCCATGACCTCTCCCTCCAGCCCCTCCCATGTCCCCATTCTCAAATTGATATCTTTTTTGATTATTATTGTTACATACATGCATATATGTGTGTAAATGTGTTCAGAATTAGATAACTATAACCTGTGGAATCTGTTCTTGCTGTTTGCATGTACATGATTTCCAGGTTGACCTCTTTGTATTGGATAACCAATAAGGGGGCTCATCCCTGGCAGAGGCTAATTCTCTTCTCCCAGCAGTCATTAGTTGCCAATAATTCTTTGTCTAGGGGTGAAAAGAAGGGAACATGGGACAATCCCCCCTCCATATCAACCCTTATTTTTGATGATATGAGTTACATTTATTCTAAAGTCCTATTCTGATTCCTTTTTTAGTTCTTCTTTTGGGTTTCTGAAGAGTGTGTGCTTGTGTGTGTGTGTGTGTGTGTGTGTGTGTGTGTGTGTATTGTGTGCTTACAGAACACTACAGAGCCCATGGATGTTCCTTCTCACGGCTGATGCAATTATGAATAGTGTCCTGTTGTCCTCAGCCCAGGAGGGTGGAGGGGCGATGCTCCTGTCAGTTTTTAGAGTCATCTTTGCTTCCACTGACAGTTGAGACTAAGTGAGCTGTGCTGTAGGACACTTGAGGAGTTTGTGTGCAGGGTGCAGTTGCTCCTACTTCCCTGTGGGTGGGGCCTCTGTGGTCACATAGTCCTGTCTATGAGCAGGAAGTCTCTTTGTCTTCCTTTTGATGTGCTGGGCTCCAGTTCCTTGTGCCAGCCTTATCTAGATGCATCCTGGGAAGCATCTCTAGTTTGGTAACATACTATGGACTTGTTCATAATATTCTTTTTGTTATTAAAATGTCCTAAAGCTCTTTTTTTTTTTAAAGATAATGTCAGTGCCTGTATAAGTGTATACCATGTGGGCAGGTGCTATGGGGACCCAGAGGATCCCGTGAAGCTGGAGTTACAGGCACTCGTGGGCTACCTGACCTGGATACTGGGACTTAGGAGGTCCTTTGCAAGGGCAGCACATACTCTCTCCTTCCTAACCCTGTTTTGCTGTTTCTATGGTTAGGAGTTGGTATACAATGTATCTTGTAATCAGTATTAAAGATTTATTCTATATTAATCTGTATTCCTGATTAAGAAGACTCTTCAAAACAGCCTTGTGGTTATTGAACTATGAATCAAAACAGCAAGAAGGAGTTCAGCCAGCATATCTCGTTTTTCCAGTTTGTTACAAACCAGGTCACACTCTTTTTAATATTTAAACTCTTCTGTCTTCCACACTCTCTCTTAGGAGAGGCCACTTTCTTTCATTTTGTTTTTGTTTTGTTTTGTTTTGAGACAGGGTTTCTCTGTGTAGCCCTGGCTGTCCTGGAACTCACTTTGTAGACCAGGCTGGCCTTGAACTCAGAAATCCGCCTGCCTCTGCCTCCCAAGTGCTGGGATTAAAGGCGTGCGCCACCACTGCCGGGCTAGGCCCCTTTCTTTCTTCAAGGGCCTTTACTCATGCTACTAGCTCCAGTTCTATGGCACTTATGACTCTCACTTCGGTTGGTTGTTTGAGACAGGATCTCACTACGTAGCCCTGGTTATCCTGGAACTCACACGTGCACCAGTTTGGCCTCAAAGTATCAGAGATCCATTGGTGGTCAAGGGCAACTGCCACCACTCATGGCCAAGACAATCTTTCAAGTGCTTTTAAAAAAATTAACCCATGACTCAGGGCTGCTTATGAGGTTTAATGGAGAGGTACTTACGACCTAGGGGAGAACGAGGAAGACTGCTCAGCCAGCCAGCCAGCCTCTCTTTGTGTTGCCTTTGCTCTCTTTATTACTGAGGTTGACTCTCAGGGTGCTTGGTGGGCTTGCCCACCCACTGCTCAACAATCCACAGAAACCGGCAATGAAGGTGCCACACCCTCTTGGATAGTATAAGGTGGATGTTTGGTCAGCATGGGCTAATTATAGCCCAAGAGGCCTTTTCTGGAACTGTAGTGGAAACAGAATGAAGTGTTAGTTTCTGCTGTGGCTGCCAAGCTTGTAGACTATAGACCTGCTGAGACCAGTTGGCTCTCTCCTTACTCGGAGCCTGCCAAGGAGAAGAGAAGGAAGAGGAGAAGGAAAAGGAGGAAGAAGAGGAGGAAGAGGATGAGGAAAAGGAGGAGGAGGAGGAAGAAGAAGAGGAGGAGGAAGAGGAGGAGGAGGAGGAAGAAGAAGAGGAGGAAGAAGAGGAGGAGGAAGAGCAGAAGGAGGAGGAGGAGGAGGAGGAGGAAAATTCTACCTTCTTCCCCTGACTCCAGTAGAAGCAAGACTGGCACCTTGTCTCTGCTTTAGTGGAAATGGAAACCCCATGTGGTTTCCCCTCACATTTTAAAGGTGGATGGTGTAAGAAGGAAGGGAAAGAAATCATGGAGGGAAGGAAGGGAAGAAGGAGGAGGAGATGATTTCATTTGAACCCCTTGATCCTGCTGTGCCTACAGACAGGCCTGCCCTAGCCTTTTAAGTTACAGAAACCCATGCATGCCTTAAAGAAATAAAAAGTCACTTCAAATCCACTCTCTGCTGCACATGCGTAGGAGCCGTGGTGAGAGGATAGTCTCCAGGCTATAGCACCCGAGAGAGTGTGCACTCGGGAGACAGAGGCAGGGAGACCTTTGAGTTTGAGGCCAGCCTGGTCTACACAGCAAGTTTCTGGCCAATCAGGGCTACATAGTGAAACTTTATATAGCATAAAATAAAATAAGCAAAATGGTAAGATATAGACATTTAAAATATTGAGATTGTTTGACTGTCATCTATAAAGGTCACAGAAGTTTATTTCCTGCTAGATTCTGTGAGCTGCCCTGCCTCCTCCCAGATGTGACAACTGAGCTGCCCCTGAGTGGCATTCTTCCCAGGTAGCCCAAGATCTGGACAAGCGAGTTTGGCTGTGAAGTGACTTGTGATGTAACTTAAGTTTAATTTGTCACTCTATTTTGTATTTTTTTGTTTCTTTTTCTTGGTTTCCTGTGAGCCTCTTTAATAACCCTAGAATTCAGTTTTGGTTATTTGTGGTGCTTTGAGGGATTTGTCTTTTTATGACATATCACACATGTAAATTCTTATACATCACATATCACACATGTTAGTTCTTACACTTTACTGGAGTTGGTGTCAGACCATTTGATGGAAATGTAGAAAATTTCCATTATCTTTCCTCATGTACAAAACTATTGTTTTAAACAGTTATTTTACATACATGGCAAATAATTGTATGTGTAATTCTCTCCTCTTCATACAGACTCTCTCTTTGTTTTAAACATGTTTGTGTTTATTGTTTAGGATTAGGTCATTATATGTCTTGGTTTAGATTTCTTTAAGTTTTTTCCGTGTGAGGCTTTATATACTTTTTTATATGTTAGATTTTTTGTTTGTTTGTTTGTTTGTTTGATTGATTTTTTTTTGTTTTTTTTTTTCTTGTTTTTTGTTTTTTTGAGACAGGGTTTCTCTGTGTAGCCCTGGCTGTCCTGGAACTCACTCTGTAGACCAGGCTGGTCTCAGAAATCTGCCTGCCTCTGCCTCCCAAGTGCTGGGATTAAAGGCGTGCGCCACCACTGTCCATGTTAGATCTTTTAATCATGTGTTTTAGCCTGAAATTTACATTTTAAATCTTTATTTCTGGCTGGCATGCCCTGCATTCATTCTCTGTCTCTGGCTCTCTTTCTCTGTCTCTCTATCTCTGTCTGTCTATCTGTGTGTGTATGTGTGTTGTGTGTGTATGTGTATGTATGTGTGTGTCTATGTCTCCCTCCCTCTCTCCTTTACCCTCTCCATCTCATACTGGGGATTGAAGTCATGGTTTCATGTATGCTAGGCAAATATGTATACCTTTAACCCCACAATAAAGCTCTCTGAAACCAAACTGGAGATGTCAAAGCACCTAGTCATTGCTCTCCACACGGTCTCCACTGATGCTGCAGTGGTTGTAAGAGGCCTCTTCCAACCACATGAAAGCTTCAGTTTCCTCCTGGACCTCCTCTGACCCCTGTGAGAAGGACAGAAGTATCTCCTTTCTGCTTAATGGGACTGAAAGTCAAGGCTCCCCAAGTGGTTTGCCCTGACCTTTTGCAGGATGATGCCTCGTTATTACCAAGTGGGGATAGAGTGAGAGATCTCCACTCAGTCTTACCTGATATCATCCTGACAAGGAAAACAGCACATTAGATGTGTTGTAGGGGGTAGGAGTCTGACTCCCCACTAAGCACTGGCTGGTGGGGTCACAGGGCTCTGGCCGCTTTCTGGTATTAGCTGGAACAGGATGATTATTATCTAAAAGGGGTTTTGTTTTTTAAATCTTTATTCTTTGAGAATTTCACACATGAGGGCAATATATTTTGACCATATCACCCCCGTTCTTTCTCCAACACCTCCCCAACTCCTCCTCTCAACTTCACGTTCTCCTGTGTTGTCGTTTTGTGCATGGATGTAAGACCATCCGTGGGAACATAAATGTCCTAACAGGACACTTCTCTGATCAAAAGCTGACTCTCCCTACCCCAGAAAACTTCAACTGCCAAAACTCTCATGGACCAGCCTGACCCCACCTTAACATTAAAAGCCATCTTGTTACAAGGTCACAATAAGTTCATTCCTATTTTCTGTAAAATTTGGGGTTGACCATGTCTTGACTAATTTTCTGGTATGTTCCATCCCCTATACTCTAATCCCCACCCTGATAAGTGAAGATGCCCTGCCGAGTTCTTATGTAACCAAACTCGCTGAGCCCCCCACCCCCAGCCTTGATGCTTTGGGGCTAATGTAAAGCCCACTTCCTTCTGTGTTCAGTACTATTTTCTCAAACCCTGCTTTAGGGAGATACCCTACCTGACAGAAAATAAAGCTTCTGTAATTTGAGCAATGAATTTAGGTAATGTTCTTACTCTTATTCAGTGGAATTAACAGCTCCTCAGCTAGGGGTGGGTTTGTGAAGCTTTCCCCCACTCTCTGATGAAATGTTGACCGGACTGATATTGAGTAGGTCCTGAGAAGGCAAACATAGGCACTCTAAGTTCAAGAGTGCAACGGTTCTGACATATCCAGAAGACACTTTCTCAGCAGTTGTTGTAACCCTGGCTCTTGCAATCCTTCCACCCTCTCTGCAATGTTCCCTGACAACTGCAGGGAGGGCCGTGAAATAAATACATCATCTTGGGCTGAGGACTCTAAAGTAATTCAACTTCTGCACTGTAATCACATGAGGGCCTCTGTTTTTAATTGGTATTTGCTGCAAAATGAAGCATCTCTGATGAGGGTTGAGAGCTGCATTGACCTGTAGATGTAGAAATAAGTGTTTAAAAGGATATTTAGTAGTATGCCCATTTAGCAAAAATAATAGTAGTAGATACTCCCTCCAGCCATGGTTTCTGGGCCAGGTTTATAGCTGTAAGCATGGTTCTGTTTTGTAGAGTGGGCCTTAAATCTAAGTAAGAAGTAACTGTTTGCTCCCACAGTATTCATGCCACTTTCTCAGGTCAACAGACCAGGAAAGAGATAGTCTAACAAGACAAAGGCTTTTAGACATGCCCATTAGACTATCCCTTTCCTGGTCTGTTGATCTGAGAAAGCTTCCTAGAATTTTCGCTTGTGCCTACTTGTCATTGGTGTCTACAGAAACATCTCTAGAATCCAATCCCAGATATGTAGGACCCAGACAAAGGCCCGGAGAGATAACTTTCTGATTAAAGGTGTTTGCTGCTCTTCCAGAGGATCCAAGTTTGTCTCGTAGCACCAACTTCTGGTGGCTCCCAATTACTGATAACTCCAGCTCCAAGGACTTCAATGGGCTCGTGCATAGTGACATATAAACACACAAACATAATTAAAAAAAACTTAAGATCTCTGAAGAATATGAACAAACATTTAATGATTACCTGCTCTGTATACAGTTCAAAGGGGAGTGGATCGAGATACCTGTGGCATATACAATAAGCCATTAAAGTGTAAACAATTGTAATCAACCAAACAGCAAAGAAACAAACCACTTGACAATCCAGGGAACTTAAGCCAGGCCATTCCTGAGATTTTCAGGTCTCTATTTGTCTTAGTTAGGGTTTTACTATTGTGAACATAAACCATGACCAAGGCAACTCTTATAAAGACAACATTTAATTGGGGCTGGCTTACAGATTCAGAGGTTCAGTCCATTATCATCAAGGTGGGAACATGGCACCATTCAGGCAGGCATGGTGCAGGAGGAGCTGAGAATTCTGTGTCTATATTTGAGGGCTGCTAGGAAAATGCTGACTTCCAGGCAGCTAGGACAAGGGTATTAAAGCCCACACTCACAGTGACACACCTACTCCAACAAGGCCACACCTCCCAATAGTGCCACTCTCCGGGCCAAGCATATACAAACTATCACATCATCTCCTCTTAAAAATTTAAAGAAAAAAACCTTTTCTTCTTTTTTTGGTGACAGTCTATATGACAAGGGTGGGCCTAGGCTCACTATGTAGCCAAGGGTGACTTAAACTCCTGATCTCCCTGTTTCCACCTCCTAGGTTCTATAGTTATGGTATGTTCCATTATATCTTTGTTCCTGTCTGCTATAATGTCTGTACTTTTAATTTATACTTAGTAGCAGACTTAGATAGGAGTGCTTTGATTTCACTTATAGCTCATTTATGTTCATCTCCCTATGTCTTGTTACTTTATTTATATCATCTATCTATCATCTATCTATCTATCATCTATCTATCTATCATCTATCTATCTATCTATCATCTATCTATCTATCATCTATCTATCATCTATCTGTCTATCTATCATCTATCTATCTATCATCTATCTATCTATCTATCTATCATCTATCTATCTATCTATCATCTATCTATCTATCTATCTATCATCTATCTATCTATCTATCATCTATCTATCTATCTATCATCTATCTATCTATCTATCATCTATCTATCTATCATCTATCATCTATCTATCTATCTATCATCTATCTATCTATCTATCATCTATCTATCTATCTATCTATCATCTATCTTTTTTTGTGGGTTTTTTTTCTGTCATCTGTCTTGAGAACAGTTCATACTATGTACCCCTGACTCGACTGGAATTTGCTGTGTAGACCAGGCTGTCCTTAAACTCACACAGATCTATTTGTCTCTGCCTCCTAAGTGCTGAGATTAAAAGTGTGTGCCCCCATAACTAACCCTTAAAATGTTTTAGATGTATTTATTTCATTTTTTTATGTGTGAGTATTTTACCTGCGTATATGTATGTGTTCCTTGTGCTTACCACCCTAAGAGGTCAGAAAAGGTGTCAGATCTTCACTCACACACCAGAAATAAACTTGAACTTGCTCTGTATCTCAGACAGGCCTTAAACATGTTCATAATCCTCCTGCCTCAGCTTCCTAAGTAGCCAGGGTTACAGGCCGTACCTTCATTCCTTATATAGATGGACACAATTGCACCATATAGAAATAGTGCTGTTTGTCCATTTACCTGTTAGGATCAGTTGGACCGTTGCCAAATTTTGGCTTTATGAAATGCTACTGCTTTGAACACTGTTTAATGCTTTATGAATACGTGTCATCAGATCTCCGTGTGGGCATATGTTTTCATTTCTGTTGGATAAACACCTACGAGTGGAATCACTGAGTCATGTGGCAATCCTGTTGAACTTTATGAGAAACTGTCAAGTTGTTTTCAATAGATGTTCATTTCACTTTCCCACCGGCTGGGTTCCAGATGTACCACAGCCTCAGCAACATTTGGTTTTGTTCTCAACAGTCTTCTGTATTTTAGTCATTCTACTTTTTGTTTGCATTTCCTTGGCAGCCAATAATGCTAAACATCCCTTCATAGGCTACTTTATCTTTGTTGGTCAAGGGTCTTTTATTAATAATGTTTGGCTTAGTTTTTGTTGTTGTTGTTTGTTTTGTTTTTTTTTTTTGTTTGTTTGGTTGGTTTTTTCAAGACAGGGTTTCTCTGTGTAGTCCTGGCTGTCCTGGAACTCACTCTGTAGATCAGGCTGGCCTCGAACTCAGAAATCCGCCTGCCTCTGCCTCCCAAGTGCTGGGATTAAAGGCGTGCGCCACCACCACCCGGCAGCTTAGTTTTCTTTAATTGGGTTGTTGATCTTTTTCCTTTAGAGTTTTAAGTTCTCGTTCTCTCTCTCTCTCTCTCTCTCTCTCTCTCTCTCTCTCTCTCTCTCCCTCTCTCTTTCTCTCTGTATATATGTATATATACATATACATGTGATTTATTTATTTTATATATGGAGTACACTGTTGCTATCTTCAGACACACCAGAAGAGGGCATCAGATTCCATTACAGATGGTTATGAGCCACCATGTGGTTGCTGGGAATTGAACTCAGGACCTCTGGAAGAGCAGTCAGTGCTCTTAACTGCTGAGCCATCTCTCCAGCCCTGCAAGTTCTGTATATGTTTGGAATACAATTTATTTTTTGAGGCAGGGTTTCTCTGTATAGCCCTGGCTGTTCTGGAACTCACTCTGTAGACCAGGCTGGCCTCGAACTCAGAAATCCCTCTGCCTCTGCCTCCCAAGTGCTGGGACTAAAGGCATATGCTACCACTGCCTGGCTTGCCTTCATGCTTAAAAACTGAGATTCTCTTGTTCATCCTTACAAAATAGCCACCTGGGCTTTTGTCTGCTGTGCTTGTCTATTGAAGGAAAGCAATAATACACTGGGCCCTCTGATCCTTTCACTTACTCAAGTACTCTGAGTGTCTATGGTTTTGAAGATTGATTTTCAATTTGGGTGTGTGGTTTTCAATTTGGATGTGTGTGTATGTGTGTGTGTGTGTGTGTGTGTGTGTGATTTTAAACATCAGTTTCCCCTCCTCTTTCTACTTCTCTCCCTCTGTTTAAAAAAATCCTTCTTTCCTTTTAATATCACCTCCCTACCTTCCCCACCCCTGCACTTTAAATCCAGCTATATTTTACACATCTTGATCTCTACTGGCATGTCCTGAATTTAATACATCTGAAAATATGTTATATACACAAACAGAGGTCTGGATCCCACAAGTTGTTCTCTGGCTAAATGTGTGTCCAGTGCATGAGCATGTGCTGGTGTGTATACAACAGAGACACAGACAAATACATATAAAAAGGAATTACAATTGAGGCCCAGGAACCCTGAATGCAAGGATCATGACAGTTTCAATGGGATGCTGGCTTTCTATATCTCTCTCAGTGTGTCTTTGCTCCTCTGTCTGTCTGTCTGTCTGAGACCCACCTCTTTCCTCCCCTCCTGTTGTGGGTGTGTGTTACCCAGACCACTCTGGCCTCAAACTTCGGCTGCCTCAGTTTCCCAAGTGGCCAGGCTTAGAGGTATTTCAGCCATGCCTGGCTGTTGGCTGTCTCTGTTGAGTGTCTTCTGTTGCTTATGTATTGCTTTTGTTGGTTTTACACAGTTGTTTTTCTAAGTTGTAGCTCACTGGGCTTTTTAAATGACAATTATTTTGGAGTCTCTTTTCAGGAAATTCATAAGGGTCAACCAGTGGCTTTGTTTGAATTTCCTCCCTTTTGTGGTGTCAGACTGCCTTGATTCTGCATCCTGTCCTCTGTCTACTTTCCCTGCTCCTAGTGGTTCCCAGGTGTCCTGACTTTGCTTATCCTAAGGTCTCATGTCAAGGGAGGCAGCAAAGGGTCTCCTCACATGTTAAGAAACCGTTATCTTCTCCAGGCCTCACTGGCTGACCACAGTGAGCCCAGCCTGGCATTGGGTGGGATGTCTCTGCACTACACTGTGTCTGCCTCTCCACTCTACTCCCCCTCAGGGAGGATCTCTTAGGATCATGTGCCTTTTCTTGATCTCGAAAAGTCAAGGATGTCCTGCAGAGCCTCCATTTCCTGGTCCCCAGGGCAGCCCTCTGAAGTTTAAATGTTTCCATTTTCTTCTAACTCTACAAGGATGACGTAGTTGTTAAGATATTCTTGTAAGCTAGGCATGGTAGGCTGTGTCTCCAGTCCTGATGCTTAGGAAGCAGAGTTATCATGAGTTTAAGGCCAGCCTGGGCTACAGAGTAAGGCTCCATCTCAAAATCAATCAACCAACAATCAATCAACCAATAATCAATCAATCAACCAATCAATCAATCAAAAACAAACAGGGAAGAATGAAGAGAAAGAGGTCTGCTGCTGCTGTGGAGGTTCACATGACATCTTGGGAGCAACTGTGGGTGACACGTGGCGATATACTGGAGCCTGTCTGTAGGTGCCAGACATGCGATTGTGGGGTGCACATAAGCTGCTCGGAACATGGTTGACCATGATTTATGTCAAGAACAGGGAGAAGGGGAGGAGTGTACACCGGCCAACATGGTTCTCAGAAGCCCACCACCACAGACCTGTGGAGGAGCCTCCCATAGCCATAGGCCCACCCACAGACTCTGCCAGAAAGCTCGCCCAAGCATCCCCACCATCATTCAAGTGACATCTGCTCACCCTGGTGTGTCTCCAGCAAAAATCCTGTTAGGGCGATGTAGCCAGAACTTCCCATAGCATTAATGTTTCCTCTTAGCAATTTTCGAGTCATGGACTCCAGTGGTGTTTCTTGGCTACAGAGCCCCACTTCCTGTCCTGTATTTGAATTGAGCCCAGTCCCTCTGTCACTTTAAGACTGAACTGCAGTGGCCCCTATACTTACCACACAGTGGTCTTAAAGAAATTCTTCCTTACTGTACCTTAACAAGCATCCATTTAATAGAGTGTTTAACAGAAGAAAGGGATTACTTAGAGAGTGTTCAGTATTCTTTTGGGGTGTCAGTAGCTCAGCATGGTCAAGTTAAACAGGCTGGAAACAGTCCAGTGGTGGTGCCTTCTGGAAAGAGACACTGACTAGTACTCTTTGGATGCTGGATGGCAGTGGAGCCACTGACAGAAGCCAACAGTCTGATGGAAGGTTCACGAAGCTTGAGCTACACCCTGTGGGACCTGGGGGGTACTCAGAGTGACGGCTGATCTTTGTCCCTTCCCTGGCCATCCTTCTGTGCTGACTCTGGAGGAGACAGAGAAGACAGATAAATGAGAGAGGGAGGAAGAAAGGAAGGAAGGAGATGAAGAAAAACATTAGACACAGATCACTCCTCTGGATGTCCTTTTACTGGGTTCTGTCAACTAGGTCTGTGCTGGGGATGGAGGAGTAAGTTTTGAACTGAGTAAAAACTGAAAATCTGATAACTCATTAAGCAATAGAATGAGAATTTGTTTGTCCGTTTTGAATCCAGGTCTCATGGAACCAAGGATGGTCTTGACAATCTGCTTTTCTCTTTTTTAGATTTTTAAATTGTATGTCTGAGCGGTTTGCCTGCACATGTGTATGTGCACTATGTGTGTGCTTGCTGCCCACACAGATCAGAAGAGGCATCAGACTCCCTGGAACTGGAGTTACGATGGTTGTGAGCCACCACATTACTGTTGGGAATCGAACCTGGATCCTCTGCAAGAGCAACAAGTGCCCTTAGCTGCCAAGCCATCTAGTCTCTCCAGTCCTGATCTACTGAGTCTCCAGCTTCCTTTTCCTAAGACTGAGATTACAGGCATGTGCCATCAAGCCTGGTTTTATGAGAACTTTTATACCTGAAATTTTCATTGTTCTGATAGCCAAAACAACATGAAAAGCTTTAGGGTCTTTGATGTTAATTATACAATTATTTTAAGCTTGTGACCATTTATTGAACTGTATGCAAAAGATACGGACAGTTTTCTGTGTATACATTATATTTTAATTAAACTTTAAAAGAGAAACAGAGATTACAATGGAATCCAGGTGCACAGGTTTGAAGATAGTAGCGAATCACAATCAAGTGTTTTGATGTCTTTTGCCAAGTGCTGCCTGTTTGTGGCAGAGACAAGCTAACCGTGGCTTGGCCTGTCATTGCTAAGAAAGCATATGTGATGGTTTGGATATGCTTGGCCCAGGGAGTGGCACTATTAGAAGGTGTGGCCTTGTTGGAGTAGGTGTGTCACACTGTGGGCATGGGCTTTAAGACCTTCATTCTAGCTGCCTGGAAGCCAGTATTCTGCTAGCAGCCTTTAGATGAAGATGTAGAACTCTCAGCTCCTCCTGCACCATGTCTGCCTGGATGCTGCCATACTCCCACCTTGACGATACTGGACTGAACCTCTGAACCTGTAAGCAAGCCCCAATTAAATGTTGTTCTTATAAGAGTTGTCTTGGGCCAGACAGTGGTGGTGCATGCCTTTAATCCCAGCACTTGGGAGGCAGAGGCAGGTGGATTTCTGAGTTTGAGGCCAGCCTGGTCTACAGAGTGAGTTCCAGGACAGCCAGAGCTACACAGAGAAACCCTCTCTCGAAAAACCAAAACCAAAACCAAAAAAAAAAAAAAAAAAAGAGTTGTCTTCATCATGGTGTCTGCTCACAGCAGTAAAACCCTAACTAAGACAGCATAGCTCTGTATTTTTTATTTTAGTTTTAAAGTTGATAGAATGAGTTTAAACCATGTTGGAACATTTAAAGAATTTCACTGCTACTGCTGAGAAATGTGGTCACAGCATTTCATGGGGAAAGGGAATAAAGAGAGCCCCACTCCTCTCCACTCCCAGACCTCTGCTTCAAGGATCAGACCCTCTAATGTGTGTTAACTTCTTAGTTATTTATTCTGGTTTTTGAGGCAGCCTGTCATCATGTATTCCTCACAATCCTTCCGTCTCAGCCTCCCAAGTCTTGGGATTACAGGCATGTGTCACCACATCACACAACTTGCAGACAGTATAAGCCACCTCAGACTTAGTCTATTCAACCCTCTGTCATGATTCCCCTCCTCAAACCTAATCCCATTCCAGCAGCCTCTGTCACCCTGAGTCCCTTCCACCATATATCTAGTTACATTGAAGTCATCCATCTCTCCTCTCTTCATTTCCCAAGCTTCATGGATTATATTTCTTTTTTGTTTTGTATTTATTTTATATGTATGAGTGTTCTGCCTGAATGTATATACATGAACCATCTGTGTGGCTGAGGTCAAAAGGCAGCATCAGATTCCCCAAAACTGGAGTTACAGGTGGCTGTGAGCTACCATGTGGGTGCTGGGAACTGAACCTGGATCCTCTGCAGGAGCAGCCACTATGCTCCAGTGTCTCCAGAGCTGGTCTTATTCCTTATATGGTTCTCAAATCCTTTAATTTCTCTACTTTTTTTTTATCTCTTTTTTTGTGCCAAAGCTGCCTAGAAATTATAATGAGATCCACTTTTACCTGGTGTATCTAACCCATCACATTCAGCCTAGCCCTATACGAAGGGTTTGGGATTCTTATGTCTGGATCTGGCCAAGGGTGTTCTTGGAATGTGGTGGACCCTAATACACCACTATCGGCGCGCAGAGAGCATCTGAGGCACAGGATTAGAAAAGAGGAGAGATGACTGAGACAAAGAGATGAACAGCTGCCTGTATACACCCAGCCGGCAGATATGGAAAGAGTCAGGATGCTTGTTAGTTCTAGGAACAAATTCTAGCTTTGTTCACCCAAAAAGGAGCATCCAGAATATTCTGCCAGATCAAGAAGTCAGGCCCTCCCCTATTTTTGTTCCTTTCCTAAGTTTTATATTTGAATTTTCAGAACTCCCACTCATCCAAAGAAGCCACTCCTCCACCACTTCTTCACCTCCCCCAGGTTTTTAGGAATCTTCCCCACTGACAAGTGCGAGAGCCCAGTTCCTGCCTTTCTGTCACCACCTGAGCTACATCTGTAGAGATGAGCAGCAAGGCAGTCATTCAGAATTAAGTAAGGCCAAGATTTCAGTTCAGAGAAATCTTCCCTAGATTGGTGAGTTACAAACTTGGGACTACTGGTGGCACTGATTTTTTTTTCCTCCCCAATTTACTCTTCATTGTGGCGCCTTTATCACAGTATCAGAAAGTAAACTCACATAATGGATTGGAAAACACCAATTTATGTTGCAATAGAAAAATAAACACAGCAAATACAAAGAAGCGTAGATACATGGTGAGACAAGACAGGTTTCCATGTGCCTGTGTGGCTCCAGTCTCTGGTCAGAGCCTGTTCCTGGCACACAGGCACACAGTTTCAGCTTTGCCCTTGGGTCCTCTCAGAAATCCCAGGATCTCTACAGTACAGCATCTCTGGTAAATTTAAACTACTTTAGGTTTTTCTCTATTATCAGGACTTAAGATACTACCGTTAATGGCTGTCAGAGAACACCATTTAAATTCATTTTCAGAGCCTAAAAATTACTTAGTTTTAGTCATAAAATTGTGGGTGTCCTTTGCTTTGTAAAAAAAAAAAAATCTGGAGGTCACATAATATTTGCTAAATATTAAGCAAATTATATAAGGTTTCCCTGTTCTCACGGAAGCCCAAGGGTAGACAGGAGGACGCCCCTTGTCTGAAGAGCTCTGACAGAAGCGTTGACACTGAGTCACATTCTATTCTGCTCGCTCGCCTGTACTTCACTGTTGCTGCCAAAGAATATGAGAAGTCTTGCTTAGAGCAAGCCCCTCAGTGTCTCAAATGGAGGAATAACTGTGAACGGGTGTTCAGACATGGTGTCCCAAGGGCTGTCACTGCTACCATTCTTGCCACTGAAGGATTGACAAGCCTAATCCTTAGGAGCTCATGGACAGTCTTCAAGAAACATCAATAAAACACGAAAGGTCCGAGGAGGGGAAAGCCACAAAGGGTTAAAACTTGTGAGGGTACTATTTATTTTTTGAACACCTGTTCTGATTTAGCATATAACAAATAATAAGAGAATACTGGGGAGAAAGGCTTGTGACTTGTAAATATGTCCCTTTTTTATCTTGAAATATTAACTACAGATTAGAGGAAGGGAAGAAAGCAAACCACGGCTGGAATTGATAGTTGACTGGCTTGGGGCTAAAGCAGGCAGTGTTAGAAAGATAGGAGGAGGAATGCTGGGAGATTCTGCCTTTCCGCACTCTCCTTCCCTTTCTCTGTCCCTCCATCCCTTCCTCTTCCCTCCTTCCCTTCCTCTCCCCTTCCCTCCTTTCCCCTCCTCTCCTCCCTTCATTCATCTTTTTGCTATGGGAGTTGTATTGGTTTACAGACAATTCCACTAGGCTCCACCCAACAGCTACCTAGCAACAGCCTGCTAGAAGGCTGCTAGTTACCCCCTACCCCCACCCTACTCTCTCCTCATCTTCTTTCTCTCTCTGTTCCCACGTGTTCCCTGCTGGTCTCTTCCTTCCCCCTTTCTCTTTCTGTCCTTCTCTAACTCCCTTTCTTTCTCTACCCTTCTCCTGCCAATAAATCTTTTTTATATTAAGTCTGACTCATAGCTTGATTGTTCAGGGAAACATCTTGGCCAGGTTGCCAAGTTGTTCTGCACATTATACCACCGTTTTATAAAACACAAGTTGAGTTCATCATTTGATGGCCACTGTCACTTAAAGCATGGTGAGGAGAAGTTTGCTTTATCTTTTTTTTTTTTTTTTTTCAAGACAGGGTTTCTCTGTGTAGCCCTGGCTGTCCTGGAACTCACTCTGTAGACCAGGCTGGCCTCGAACTCAGAAATCTGCCTGCCTCTGCCTCCCAAGTGCTGGGACTAAAGGCGTGCGCCACCACCGCCCGGCATCTTTTATTTATTTTTAACGTAATGGTTCCTGGCTTTAAATATTAGAATCTAAAACATGCCCACGGGAGAGTGATTGAGGAAGGCACCCAGTGATAGTCACAGACTTGTGCCCAAATGTAAGGGTGTGTGAGACACATACACACACATGTGTTCCTTCACACGTTCCACACACACACACACGTGTCACACACACGCATGCACACACACACACCCATGTGCGCACTCACATATCCAGATGCTTGCCACAGTGCATACACACACATACATGCCACACACACATACACACGTGTATACACGCAGGTGCCCACAGATATTGTAAGAAATAAATTGTTACTGTCCATCTTCAATATGAAGTGCACTTAACAACTCATCAAAAAATCTCAGGTGAACAGGAGGCACTAGATCCCTCTGTCCCCTGCTGGTGCCTGGCACCTGCTGTCTCAAAGCTCTGAATTACAAAGTTGACTGAGCTCAGGTTCAGAACAGGGGGCAGTCTGAAGCCTAGGGATATCTGTGTCCTGAACCAACAGGATGGGGACATGGAGGGGGCATGCTATAAGAACACACAATATTGTGCCTCTCTCAGTTCCAGCCTATGGGGAAAGGGGGTGGGCAGAGTTTCTCCTGATCTGGGACTTTAAAAACCACTGCCTGGCCTGGTGGTGGTGGGGCTCTCCTTTAATCCCAGCAAGCTGTGAGTTGGAGGTCAGTTGAGATCTCTGTGAGTTGGGGTCAGCCTGGGCCACAGAGCAAGTTCCAGGACAGTCAGGGCTACACAGAGAAACCCGGTCTGGAAATACCAAAAAACAACCTAAAACTGTTATGGGGTCCACTTAGACCTAACACAACTCTAACACTGGGTCCAAACAGACGACAAACTTTACTGTATAATCAAGCTGCTGTTGGTCAGGGCTGCAGAGCTGAACTTTGGCCCTGAGCCAGAATGTTACACAGCTTTTAAGCTTGAAAATCACAAACATCTGGGCCAAGTTACAGCTACATTTTTCCATCAGTCAGGATGTAGGGACGGGGACTTCCTTCAGAACATGTCTGTGGTACACATATCCTGTTCCCATTGCTTGGTTTGTTCAACTATGTCTGGGTGACTTGCTTAGCATTCATGTCTCAACGTGTCAACCTGAAGTCAGCTCCTCATGTACATCTCTTTCTCTCTGCCAAGGATATCAGTTACCCAGGGAGGTCTTGGGAACTTAAACTTTGTGTGACCCCTATTCAAAAGGGAAGCTTTACTCAAAATCAAAATGGCTTCAGTTTGGTTCCTTCTTAAAAAACAAGAAGCATCTCTCTCTCTCTCTCTCTCTCTCTCTCTCTCTCTCTCTCTCTCGTGTGTGTGTGTGTGTGTGTGTGTGTGTATGTGTGTGTGTGTCTGCAGAGCAGTATGTTAAGGACTACTTCACTTTCACTAGTCTCTTTTTTGCAGAGCAGGGGTCTTTTTCCCACAGTGAACACCCTGTACACTGAAAAGTATGGCTTATGTCTTCCCTTATCCCGGAAATGTCCACTGTGGCATTTACACCAGACTCTGTCAGAAACGATGAGTTTGCTGAACACTTGTTTGAGACTCTCTGAGCTGTGAGGTGAGAAGTCTAGGCCCGGGACACAGACGAGAGGCATATGGCTAATGGAAGGTAACTCAGGTTCTCCCAGTTAGGATGTGATACCACTGCCGACATGAATCCAGCCTCCTTTGGCAGTCCGGTCCTGTTCTTCCCAGATGAGGCCCTGGATGTCATGGAGAGAGGGGACTTTCTACTGTGTCTATACTGCAGTCCTCATCCTCAGAGTCCTTGGCAAAAGCAAACTATTTTTAAAGCCATTTTTGTTGTTCTTGTTTTCAAGACAGGGAGAGTTTCTCTGTGTAGCCCTGGCTGTCCTGGAACTCAGAGATCCCCTTGTCTCTGCCTCCAGGGACTGAGGGTGTGCACCCGCACTGCCCAGGGGTGAGTGGATGTGCTCTGCAGCAGTAGCAAGCATGCTCTCAAGCCCCACGACAAGCTGACCTGCTTTGCTGATTAAAATTTATCAACTTGACACAAACACAAACTCTTGGAAGGAAGAGACTTCAACTGAGGTATGTAACCACAGGCTCCCCAGCTCCGGAATAACAACTTGGAAGCTTGTTATTCATTAACACATGCCCAGACCTTATGCTAGGCTTGTTCCCCAGCTAGCATGTAACTCAGTTAACCCATTTATACTATTCTATGTTTGCCACCTGGCTCAGTTTCATACATCCAACTTTCTCTGAGTCTGGGTCTCGAATCTCCTGTTCCCTGACTCTTCCCAGAGTTCCAGTCTCTTTACCAGAACTCTTATCTTCTACTTCCTGACTTTTTCTAACAGGCCATCAGCTTTTGATTGACAGTTGATGCTTTTACAGAGTGTACAAGAAATTATCCCTACAGAGGAAATGCCTGCATCAAATTGGCCTGTAAGTACCCTTATGTGTCATTTTCTTGATTATTGATGGAGGGTCCACTGAGGGCCCACCCCACCATGGATGATTTCACCCCAGGGCAGGTGGTCCTGGAAGATATGAGAAAGGTGGTTTTGGCTTCATGTATCACTTTTTGCAGGACCTCAAGCCCCTACTGGCTTGGTTATTCCAGGTTCTTTGGAGTCTCACTTCCTCTGGGTGCCCCCCTCACCTCAGGACGAGGATTAAGTTGGCCAGAATGAATCCACACCTATTCATCTTTAAATCTCTGCATGTCCTTTTATTCTTTTTTTTTTTTAAAGATTTATTTATTTATTATATATGAATACACTGTAGCTGTCTTCAGACACACCAGAAGAGGGCGTCAGATCTCATTACAGATGGTTGTGAGCCACCATGTGGTTGCTGGGATTTGAACTCAGGACCTCTGGAAGTGCAGTCACTGCTCTTAACCACTGAGCCATCTCTCCAGCCCATGTCCTTTTATTCTTAAGACTTATTTATTTATATATTTTATGTATATGAGTGCTCTATCTGCATGTCAGAGAGGGCATCAGATCCCATGATAGATGGTCCTAAGCCACCATTTGAGTGCTGGGAATTGAACTCAGAGCCTCTGGAAGTGCAGCCAGGGCTCTGAACTGTTGAGCCATCTCTCTAGACCAAATATCTGTGTTTCTATTTTGCAGAACTAGAATAAAGCCCAAACAACCTCAGCAACAGAACAAAGAACCAATTACCAGGTCCTAGAGGTAAACCCACAGCACAGTATGTACAAATCTATGCATGACTGGTGACTCACATAAGAAAGGAATACAAAGTAAAATGAGATACCATTTCACAGAGTCTATGATTATCCAGTAGACTATAAGAAAGGTATTAACCACTGCAGGCGATGACAGAGGAAAACAGGTGTTCTCTTATGCTCGTGGCCTGAGGGTGAATTGATTTTACCTTTCCAGGGGATCGGTGCCAAGTTTTCTCTGTGTAGTAAAATTCTTAATATCTTGCGCAACTTTTGACCCGGAAGGTCCCCTTTGGGAGTTTATTTTAGGGAAACAGTGAGGCTATGCACAAAAATTTAGTGGCATCCTCACTCAAATGTTATTTATAGTGTTAAAGTTTTAGTATGTAATCTGTCCGTTAATATAGGCATCATTAAGCAAATCCCAGACATAAAATGGTGTTGGAGATTAATTTCAATAAGACAGAGTATGATGATATCATATCAAATTTAATACCTAGGCTGGAAAATGTATGTTCTCAATTTTTTAATATGACAGGAGATTCTTCTTGTAGCAAGCAATGAAAATTCAACAACAACAAAAAAATGGCTTAAGAGAGAGAAAGAAAAGGAATGTATTGATCTAAGTGTTGGAAAGTCCAGGAGTCACAGTGCCTTCAGGAAGGTGGATCATGACTCGGCAGGCCTCCCTAGCCCCCTCTAGTGGAGCAGTACCCCACTAGATCCCCAGCCCTCGGCTCAATTTTATTTTGTATTGGTTTTACTCTTGAGAGACTTTATTTTATTTATCTTGCATCTCAGCCACAGTTTCTCCTCCCCACTTTCCCCCATCCCCCCTCTTCCCCTCTTTTTCCCTCCCCATCCACTCCTCCCCTTCTCTTCTGAAAAGGGCAGCCCTTGATGGGTATCAGCCATCCATGGCATATCTAGTTGCAGTATGACTAGGCACCTCCTCTTCTTTTAAGCCTAGACAAGGCAACCCAGTAGGGGGAAAGGGTCCCCGAGGCAGGCAACAGAGTCAGAGGCCGCACCTGCTCCCACCGTTAGGAATCCCACCAAAGGCCAAACTGTACAACTGTAACATAAATGTTTTTACACGTGGTGCTAAAGATAACTGTCAGCAGTACTGGGCTTGTGTTTTTGAGATAGGGTCTTCTCACTGTCCCGGAACTCACTATGTAGAATCAGGCTGAACTCACAGAGATCTGCCTGCGTCTGCGCCCAGAGTGCTGGACTTGAAGGCATGTGGCACCACAGCCCAGCCCTGCGGTTGTCTTTTCACTGGTTTAATAACCTGATGAGAAAACAAAGACTTTCAAGCTCATTCCAGCAAGAACCCAGTGTTGGATCGAATAATCGTGTCTTCAGCTGAGAAGGGCTATGAATCCCACCTGAACTGTGTGGTAATGATTACAATTGAAATTTATTGACCCAGTTGTGTCCAATTATGAGTCTGCGTTCCACGATGCAGGGTGTAGCTTGGGCAACCTTCATGAGACAACTTCCACTGTTCCTGTTTTATTAGTGAAGAAACTGAAGCCCATACAGGTCAAGTATGTTATAAAGATAAAAGAATCAGCACATGGTGAGTTCACCCCTGTGAACTGAGAATGTGGGGCGTGGCAGGTCTTCAAAGAGACCAGACGTTGCTTCACACAGTGAAGATAGAGCCCCCAATAAAAGCAAACCCCCACTCACAAAATACATTATTAAAATGCTCAGAAAGGTAAGAGAATAAGTTATATCCATAAGAACAGGACATGATTGTGATAAGACGGTTAAAAAAATCTTCCCTTATTATTAAAGAAGGATAGGAACACTGAGAAGAGAAGAGCTGGAAGAAGGGCCGTCAAGATGATTCCAGGAACCCATGATGGCAGGACAGAAGTGACTCCTGCAAACTGTCCTCTGACCTCCACATGTGTTCCATAGCATGAATGCACCTGCATGTGTGCTCTCTCTCTCTGTCTTTGTCTCTCTGTCTTTCTGTCTCTTTGTCTCCTTGTCTCTCTATCTCTCTGTCTCTCCCTCTGTGTCTCTGTGTCTTTCTCTATCTCTCTGTCTCTGTCTCTCTCTCTCTCTCTCTCTCTCTCTCTCTCTCTCTCACACACACACACACACACACACACACACACACAGTAGTTGTAAGAGAACGATGAGCTAGAGGACATTTACAAGAAGACAGAAGAGACAATGGCGAGAAAAGATAAGACCAGAGAATAATCCTGGGAGGCTCAATATCTGAGTGACAGGTGTTCAAGAAAGAGAACGGGAGGGTGTTTGTCACACAACACAGCCCAGAAGTTGGGGTGGGTGATGGCAGAGGATGGATGGGAGAAGCTGCTGTCCTGAAAACACAGCAGCATGGTGGCCATCATATAATTCCAGGCAGAGGCAGAGGGATCTCTGTAAGTCAGCCTGACCTTCCTACATAGTGAGTTTGAGGCCAGTCATGGCTACATAGTGAGGCTGTGTCAGAGAGAGAGAGAGAGAGAGAGAGACAGAGAGACAGAGAGACAGAGAGACAGAGAGATGGGGGAGAGAGACAAGACTTTTCCATGAAAGGTCTTTGAAGTGCCTAGAAAAAAAAATAAATGAATCTAGACACACTGTCTGAAATTTCAGAACATAGTTGGGTAGAAGATCTTAAAAGGGCAGGGGGAGGGGACAGAGAACAGAGGTCATATACAAAGGACAAGGACTCAGTTTTGGCTTTGTGTTCTTAAACAAGAAGACAAGGGCAATGCTTTCAAAATTCTGAAGAAAAATAATCCTCTAGAATTTTGTTCCTAGCTAAATTATCGATCATATGTAACCACAAAGTAAATACATACGTCCATATGTGAGCGTTGCTTCCATGTAGTTTTTCTCAAGAATTTCCTGGAGGCTGAGCCTTTTGGATGAAGAACAAATCAGAAGAGAGTCTGGAATCAAGACATTAGGCACAGACAGCAGTAAAGAGAATCCTCAGAGTGAGGTAAAGAGAACCCGGGATGACAGCTATATACTGGGATCAGACTCTCAGGATGCCAGGTATATGGAGGTGTATAGATATATAGAGGGATGGAGGGCCTTCCCGTCAGAATCTCCTTCACTGTTACCTTCCTTCCTTCCATCTTTTCTTCCTTTCTTTGAGACAAGGCCTTACTATACAGCCCAGGCTGTCCTTGAAATCATAGTCCTGCCTCTGCTTCTTGAGAGCTAGTCTACAGTCATGCACTACCATTCTGAGTATTAACTTTCAGACTCTTCCTAGAGTGTGACTCAGAGTGTTCTCTGCTCTACAATCTACTTTCACCGTAGATTGACAAGGCCCTGTCTCTCTTCTAGGCTTGCTGTGCTGTCCATATTGTCAAGAAATATTCAGCTTTGACTATCATGGGAGGGAGGGGGAAGTCACAGTGAGCAGCCTTGTCTCTCTGACTGCAACCTGGCCAAACATCTGAAGCCTGGCCCATGCTCCTCAGTCACTGCGTGTCTCAACGGTGCCCGGCCCTGTCTCCAAGCTTACTCACTGCCTTGCTCAACGCCTTTCCCATAAAAGGCTCTAATAAATGCTGAGAAGCCCAAGCCAGACAACCACCCAGAGACCGACTGCTCAGTTTATTTGCCCCATTCCGAGCCACTTTCTGCCAGCATCTCTCCTTTCTCTCTTAGGTCAGGGCCTACCGCTGTTTTGTAAAATTAAGTGCTATGTTGCCTATAAAGAAAAACTGGCAGTGGCTTCACAGAGGTCATGATGGGTCATCACCGACGGTAAAGAGACAGTAACTGAGGAGGACTGAACCCTTCTACAGAGCTGTCATGGTTTCTAAACAAAATGGGAAGAAACCTGATATAACACCTTCTTATCCTGCTTAAACGGTGCCTCTGATTTCATTCCACCTTCTGTGTGGTGCAATTCATAGCACATCATTCTGAAATCAGGTGCTTTTACCCACTGCAGGGTGAATGAGCAGAAGACAAAAAGAAATAAGAAGTGTTCATTCAAGGGCAGAAGGGATGGTTCGATGGTTAGAGCACTGACTGCTCTTCCAGAGGAAGCCTGGTTCGATTCCCAGCACCCACATGGTAACTTACAGCCATTTCTAACTCTAGTTCCAGGGGATCTGATGCCCTCTTCTGCCCTCCACAGACAGTGCATGTGGTGCATACAAACATGTAAGCAAAAACACTTGAATATAAAATAAAACAAATTTTTTTTAAAAAATGTTTGTTTAGAATCTGTAGCAAATAATAATATTTGCAAGAAGAGAGGACAAGAAAGGCCACTTGTTGCTGATTCTTTTTATTTAGTTAGTTAGTTGGTTAGTTTATTTTATTTTGGTTGCAATGAATACAAGCCTAGTCAGTGTTGACCAAGAAACGAGTGGAAGCTATTTTGAGCCAAAACAGGATTAATGAGAATACTGAAAGCCAGGGCTTACCAGTTTCCTCACAGGCGTCTCTGTATGTCCGTCTGCTCCCTTTGGCTTTTGGCTGTGTTAGGAATCCCCCCACCATTCACTGGTCTAAATAGCAAGCAGCCTTTTTTTATTGGCACACGGTGCTGTAGTCTGGGGAGGGGTTAGTCGGAACACCTTGTCTCTGCTCTATGAGGTGATGGCTGGGTCGGCTTCACTGGGGTGTGGTGGGGATCTAGCTTTGGCTGAAGGGTGAGAACAGCTGAGGACACTGGCCTCAAACTTTCCAGTGAGACAGCCTTCCTCAGAGTGTGGCTTAGACTCCAGCAGAGGGAAAGAGGAAGATGTGAAGCCTGCACACGGTCAGGAACTAGCAAGTGGCCAGTTCTGTTGCATTCTGCTGGTCAAAGCAAGCTACGGGCCCAGTTCAAATCAGACTTCAGTCTTGGTGGGAGAAGCTGCAGGCCTGAGGTTGCTTTCAAACAATGTGCTGGCTTCTGTGTTTTTCCTTTTACTTATTCACTTTGCTTTGATGAGTTTTCCCTTACTAGTGCCTGGTTCTACTCATTTTCTTTCCTGTTATCTCCAGACTTTGCTGCTGCCTAGCAAATCCTTTTACGAATTTTCAGTCTCAAATTTCCAAGAATGCCTTAGTTCAGTCTTGTTTCCCCTTCGTGCAAGCAGGTGAAGACCTGGTACCAGCCCCTTTCTCTTACTTTCTAGGCTGAAAACATCAAGCCCCAGGATAGGTGCAGACATAGTGCCGTGAGTACCTGGGCCAAGCGCCGAGCTTTGCCAGTCTTAGTACCCGCTCTTTGCTCAGCCTGGTGTTCTGTGTCAACCCTTATTTGTGTGGAGCTGGTTGGGAGAGCATGATCTTGTCCCTCCCCTTAATTCTTCAGATCTTCCTCCTGAGATCAAGGACATTGTCTAACATAACCACAGCCAAATTATCACACACAAGAAACATAACTTTTATGTTTCTATAATAGCATCTGATGCTGTACTTACTTTTGTATTTTTACAATTGCCTGTAATACCCTTTGTATGGGATTCCTTTTTGACCCAGTATTCAGTCTGTGGTCTTGCTATCTCTCCCCAGTGACCTTAAGCTTAGATAAGTTCTTTGGGCTTTTTTGACATTAAAATTTTGGAGAATGCAGGCAAGTTGCTTTGTCTATGTCCTGTTTAAAAGATAGAGTCTCATGCAGCCCAGCCTGGCTTCAAACCTACTCTGTAGCTGAAAATAACCTTGTACTTCTGCGTCTCCTGCCTCTGCTTCCCAAGTTCTAGGATTGTAGGCATGTACATTAGTCAGAAGTTACAGAGTGCTGCCAGGGAAACCCTAGGTCTTAAGGGTGCTAGGTAAACCCTCTATAGATTAAGGCACATCCAGGTTCCTCCTCATCCTGCTTACGTGTGTATGGCAATAGTAGCGATTAACCCACCTTCTTTAAAGATTAATTAACTTATTCACTTTATATCCTGGTGGCAGTTTCCCCTCACACCTCTCCTCCCAGTCCTTTATGTCCTCCCCTTCCCCCACTTCCTCTCCTCCTCCATTTCTCTTCAGAAAAGGGGAGGTCTCCCATGGATATCGGCCAGCCTTGGCAAATCAAGTTGCAATAGGACTAGGCACATCTTCTCCTATTGCGGCTAGACAAGGCAACCCAGTATGAGGAAAGGGCTCCAAGGGCAGGCCACAGAATCAGAGACAGCCCCGCTCCCAGTGTTAGGAATCCCACAAGAAGACAGAGTTGCAGAACTGTAACCTATGTGCACAGGGCTCAGGTCGTGACCTTGGCACCTTTGACAGTTGCTGGTCAACTGCTTATTTTGGCTCACTCCTATCCCATCCCATCCCCTATAATTACCCAAGTTCCTCTGGCCAGTGGCTTATGGGTAAGTTTGGTTAAGGAGACAATGGTGGTTATTGGAGTGCAGGAGAGGAAGGGCTGGGTCATTCTCTGCTTCCTCTGAAGTCTTCAGCTGTGGCCATTCCCTTCCATGCCTCCAGAACCCCCTAAACAGACCCTTCCTGTGGGGTTCCAGTTACAGTTAGGAAATTCCCCCTTGTCAGTTCTGTTCCTTTTGATTGGCCACAAGCGCGCTTTGATGCAGCTGCTTTCTTGTCCCTTCAGCTCTGGGGTAGCGCTAGCCTCTCTGAGTGTGGCCTCTGGATGCCTCTCTGTTGCCTCATGCGCCTCAGTGTTCCTACTTCCTGTGTAACCACTTTCCTTATTAAAGTTCTTCTTTATTTGGCTTGAAGAACCTAGGGTGGTGTCTGTTTTCTTGACTAAACCCTGACTAATGACAGGTAGGCATTCATCATTGTTTTAATCCGTGTGGCTTGTGGAATAGGGTCACAGGCCACCAAATACAGCCACATAAGCAGTGGAGCGATGAAAGGGGAATCTTTTAGAAGGCACAGTCTATAGGCCTTCTTTCCAGTTTCACAAACACACAAAAAACACAAAAGGAATTAGTTTTAGGGTAGTAGAATTTTTTTGTTGTTGTTTTTTTCCGAAACAGGGTTTCTCTTATAGCCCAGGCTGTCCTGGAACTCACTCTGTAGACCAGGCTGGCCTCGAACTCAGAAATCCACCTGCCTCTGCCTCCCAAGTGCTGGAATTAAAGGCGTGTGCCACCACTGCCCAGTGGTAGTAGAATTTTTAATGACATATATCAATTTTTCTTTTTTATTTACTCATGCTACCTGAAGTTTTTCACAATGGATGTAAACTTTTTGGCATAAAGAAGTTTTGCTGGCATGCCATATTTAGTAAACCAATAAAGAATAATGTTATCCGTGCTGTGCACAGTACATCCTATCAGACAGGTTAGAAGCAGCCATACCTCCTGAAATATCCCAAATATTCTAAAGTGGACAAACAAGAGGGTCATGATGGGCCAACCTGAAGGTCGAAATGAGTTCATCCCTGTTTTCTGTAAAACTTTGATTTAAACAAGTCTTGACCCATTTTCTGGAACTTGACACATTCCACACCTGTACCCTGACCTCCACCTGATATAATAAGATGTCCTGACAAACAATTTTGAAATGTTCTGGCAAGTTCCCATGTAACCAAGACCGCTTGAAAATCTCATAGCCTTGCAGTTTAGGGGGGGCTTCATAAAACCCCATGTCTCCTATGTTTGATGCTATTTTCTCAAACCCTACTTTAGGGAGACACCCCTGTCTGACAGAAATAAAGCTTGCTTAATTCAACCAAAGAATTGGGTAATGGTCTTCACTCTCGTTCAGTGGAACGGGCAGTCATTAAGATAAGACTTGGGAGCAAATGCTCTCGTTTTTGTTTTTGTGTGTTGAGATACCTCATCACAGAATAATTTTTAGAGCCTGATGCTATCATAAGAAAGGGAGTTGAGGCATGAAGATCACCAGATGAGAGGTTGTTACGAAACGTAAGGAGCTGGAGAGATGCCCCAATGCTTAAGGGCATGTGCTGCTTCCAGAGGACCTGAGTTCAGTTCCCAGCATCCATATCAGGAAGCTTGCAAGAGCCTGTAACTCCAACTCCAGGGGGGCTGTCTGGCCTCCAAAGACACCTATGCTTACGTGCACACCCTCTATCCACCACAAATACACATAATTTTTCAAATAGATCAACAAAGCAGTCTTGTCATTGAGCATGTCATTGGAGAGACATAAGGTAAAGGACTGCATGTCTCCGTGTGGGTGTGAGCTTCTGGAGGGAGGGCTGTCAGTTTGGGTTTTCGTATGATCACTATGTCCCTTGAACGGGTTCTTATGGGAACCTGTGCCTCAGCTATAACAAATATCATATTGACTCTATATGATAGATCTATATGATAGATCTTTTTCAGGATCTTTGGCAATTTTACTATAAAGAATTTCAAGGTCCATTAAAGCAGCCGAGGCATGGGTTAGGATTGAGAAAAAGTGAGCAAAGAACCCTAAGAAAGATCAAACAGGGTGCATGCCTGAAATCAAACCATGGGGAAGGAAACTGTTGAAGATATAGTGAACTCTTAGTAATGATAAGAGCAGGGGGAAAAAACCCACAGAGTCCATCGATGCTCAGTAGGCTTGACTAACTAGCAATCAGTTCTAACAGCGGAGATGCGCATAGCCAGTAAAGACATCCAACAGCCTGTGCACTCCGTCACAAGCAGGTACAAAGTCTTCAGGACCAGAGGAGACCTTTCCTACAAGTTTCTTTCCACGGCCATGAGGAAGACATAACCCCATCTTCTAGTTTCAATCTGCTGTGCCTGCAATGACTGTGCTCTAAACAGTCTGTCTACTAGGTCCATGACCTGTCTGCTGTCTGTGACAATAAACTCATAGCTCAGTCTGAAATTAAGCATATTAATAAGAAGACATGGTTTTGCCAGGCAGTGGTGGCGCATGCCTTTAATCCCAGCACTTGGGAGGCAGAGGCAGGTGGATTTCTGAGTTCGAGGCCAGCCTGGTCTACAGAGTGAGTTACAGGACAGCCAGGGCTACACAGAGAAACCCTGTCTTGAAAAACAAAAACAAACAAAAAAAGAAGACATGGTTTTTGTTGTAGGGATTATGACCATATTGATCTAGTATTGAGTATTCGATGTCATTCTCCAAAAACAGAAAGCGCCCCAGAGCAGAGAAAGGAAACCATTTAGGCCACACCAGGAAAGCATTCCTCTCAGAGAAGCCTCTCACTCTGGAAGCATCCTCTTGTCTGGCTCCCATTAGCAGATTGTAGATGATCCAGATCATGAAATGCATGTGTCTATGTAGGCTGTGAGGTCAAAATAGTAACTTTTATTAATAATGGGTTTCATTATGCTATTTCCCATACATATGGAAATTATATATACATATATGTGTATATTAGATTACACATATATGTATATCATTATATTTGGCCTATACTTGCCTTCCTGCCCACCTCTACACTTCATCTCCTTCTTGTTTTTTTCTATCCACCAAATAACCCCCTTCTTTCATTCCATATATATATGTGTGTGTGTATATGTGTGCATGTCTAGATTTGGCACATGAAGAAAAATATGGCATTTCAATCCCCTCCCCAGTATATTTCTTGATCATTTCCTCTCTTCATTCCCTCACACACCCTTGATTCTATTCTCACATCATATCGTGTGTGTGTGTGTGTGTGTGTGTGTGTGTGTGTGTAAAATCTAGATTCTGCATATGAAAGGAAATACATGTTGCTTGTCTTTGCCAATCTGGCTTGTCTCACCATGAGGATCTCCAGTTCCAGCCATTTTCTTGAAGTGACTTAATTTCATGATTACTCGGGGCTGAATAAAACTTGATTGTGTATATATGCCATTCATCTATCGACAGACTTCTGAGCTGATTCCCCATCTTGGCTGATGTGAACACCATAGATGTGGATGTGTAAGACTCTCTGTGGCACGTTGACTTAATCCCTTTAAGAATGCATTAGTCAGGGTTTTCTGGAGGGCTGGGACCATAGAATGACTACGTATTACAAAAGAGGATTTATTAGATTAGCTTGTACTATACAGCCTAGGCAGTCGAACAACGGCTGTCTGCATGCTGGAGAGCCTAAGAGCAGATAGCGTCTCATTCTGTGAGGCTAAACAAGAATGTCAGCAGTCCCACACTGAAGCGGAAGATCTGGAGGCTTCCCCTCTGCTAATCCTTCCTGAAATACCTTTGTGTTCCTGCCCAGAGGCACATCTCCTGGTTGATTCCAGATCCAATCAACTTGACAGTCAAGATTAGCCATCATCGATAGATAGATTCCCAGGCTCCCCTCACTTCCTACAGTAACCCCGCCTGTCGTTTTTAGGGGAACCCCACACTGGTGTCATAGTGGCCATACTTGTTCATGTCGCTCCCAGCTGTGCATAGGGCTCCTTTGCCCTGTGTTCACTTCAGCACTTGTGATTTGTTCTCTTGCTGACACAGGTTGCAAGTTGGGGGATTATGGGCACGTACGGTCCCACTTACCTTCCCCCAAGACAGGGTCTTACGATGTAGCTCTGGCTAGCCTGGAACTCACAGAAATCTGCTAGCTTCTGTCTCTTGAGTGCTGGGATGAAGACGTATGATACCATGCCCATGTATTGCAGTGGTAGAGATGGAGAACTAGCCCAGATGGCTGCCAACAGACAACACGCACAGATTTCCATGTTGTGCTGGGGGCTGCCTTTGGAGCCTCATTCAAGCTGAGAAGTCCTTGCTTTACCACAGAGCTATCCACAAGCCAAGTGTTACGAATCTTGGCAGAAATTTCCTTGTTACTTACTCTTTACCTACAAATTCTCAGAGCTATAATGACATTTTTTAAATAACAGATTTTTTTTTTTTGAGAAAACATGTCTGAGAGGAAAAAAAAATTCCAGCTGGTTGCCCCTTCTCAGTGGTTTCATGTCATTCAAATATTTGAGAATGCCAAATATTTGAAAACATTCAAATGTAGATTATACGTTACTCTGATTCTTTTCTCTTTCTTTCTTTCTTTCTTTTTTTGTTTTTTGTTTTTTGTTTTTTCGAGACAGGGTTTCTCTGTGTAGCCCTGGCTGTTCTGGAACTCACTCTGTAGACCGGGCTGGCCTTGAACTCAGAAATCCGCCTGTTTCTGCCTCCCAAGTGCTGGGATTAAAGGCATGTGCCACCACCGCCCGGCTCTGATTCTTTTCAAAAAGTTGTTTTTACTGTTATTCATCATCATCACCACCGCCACCGCCATCATCACCATCATCACCATTTTTATTGTGAGGGATGGGTACATCTGCATGTGTGCACAGGGCAACCCCATGGAGTTGATTCTTTCCTCTCTACCCTATGGTTCAAACACAAGTTGTATAGAAAGCACCATACCTGCTGAGCTAGTTTGCCACTTCCAGATTTTTTTCTTTTAAAATTTATCCTTCTTTTCAAAAATTCTAGGTCATGATTGCCTTCTACATTTTCAGAGACACTCTTTAAAAAGATTTCATTATATTTATAGGTATGGACAATAAATAGAGATGTGACCACAAGATTCTGAGCCGGGTAACTGGTATTCTTAAAAAGAAATCTAAGACATCTATCATTTCTGAAAGTATCTAAGGGTTTGGGGTATCAAACAGGAATCTGCATGGGAAAACATGTTTAAACAGACTGGAGGGCACCTGGGTTTCTTTAGAAATTACTGACATATGGTTGTATAAAAAAATCAGTTGGGGCTGGAGAGACAGCTCATTGGTTAAAAGCACGTATTGCTCTTGCAGAGGACCAAGGTTTGGTTCCCAGCACCCACGTGGTGATGCATAACTGTCTGTAACTCTCATTCCAGAGGATCCAGCGCCCCCTCTTGGCCTCCATAGACACTGCATGAATGTGGTGCACCAACCCACAAGCAGATGAAAACACCCATAACACATGAAATAAAAATAAACAAATCTTTTTTAAAAAAACACAGGAGCTGGCAGGTCTGTGGTGGCACACACCTTTAATCTCAGCACTTGGGAGGCAGAGGCAGGCAGGTCTCTGAGTTCAAGGCCTCCTTGGTCTACACAGTGAGTTCCAGGACAGCCAGGGCCACACAGAGAAACCTTGTCTAAAAAAACAAAACAAAAAACAAACAAACAAAAATGTTCAATATCCGTTTATGCCTTTACTTGCTTAAGAGTAATCACATACAGTCAACACCCCAATACATAGCCAATACCCCAATAAAACTACTCTTCTGTTCAAGGCATTTAAATTAATCTTGTAAACCCAACCTACTTCTAGAGTAGATTTCCCTTTGTTATATACCTTAGCTACATTCAGTTGAGTTAAAAAAAAAAAAAGAGTGTCTTAGCCAGGCACAGTAGCATACAGCTGGAACCCTAGCCCCAAGGCAAAATCATGCATTCAGGTCCAGCCTGAGCTACATGGTTGATTCTGTGTCAAAAGCCAAGGAATTAGTAAACAAAACAAGAAAGGTTGATCTACTTCTCAGAGGCCCTGGTCTCCCTGTGAGCACAGTCTCACTTCCTCTTGGCTCGTCCAATCAGGAACAGTGATCCATCTCCACTGCACTTCCTCTTGGCTCGTCCAATCAGGAACAGTGATCCATCTCCACTGGGGGATAAGCCATTCCTTATGTCCCCTTTGAAGATACATCTAACTTAGTTTGCGCCTATGAATTAAGATAAAGCATTTGATTCTACATGTTTCTTGAGAAGAATATTACCCATTTATAGTCTACATTTAAAAAGTTAAATTATTTTCAGAGAAAAATTTAAGCTTACAGAAAAACTAAGTAGACAGTAGGAATCTGTTGTTTCTTTTTTCTTTTTTAAATTTATTTATTCTTTCATATATTATATCTCAACCTCAGTTTCCCCTCCTCTTCTCCTCCCAGTCCCTCCTCCACATCTGTCTTCCCCCTTCACCCCTACTCCTGTCCACTCCTTCTCAGTTTCCCTTCAGAAAAGGGCAGGCCTCCCAGGAATATCTCCCAGATGTAGCACAGCAAGTTGCAATAAGACTGAGCACCTCCCCTCATGATAAGGCTGGGCGACTTGTTCCAATCAGAGTCATCAGGACTGAGTCCACTGATGCACTAATGAGTTGCTTGGCAACTACTCCCAGGTTCTGACCAGCAGATTTCATCCTTTATGGATTTCTGAGAAATGTTTAGTTTGTCACTGTCAAATCTCCTGGTTTTCTATGCTGTCCTATTTCCAAAGACTGGCTTTCTGTGACTCCACGGCTATCAGAGGTACGTTGCTCCAACTGACCACCTTTGTGGTTGGTCCATGTTCAATCTATTGTGCAATCAGCTCAAATTGAAAAAAAGAAGAAGTCTGGCCCTTGGTTTCTAAGCCATGATCTTGTAAAGTTGTTCTTCATACAAATAGAGACCTTAAGTTCACAGCCTTTATAGCTAAGTTTTCCGTACACATCCCAAACATCGTCTTCATTGTTGAGTTTATGTGGATCTTCTAAATTCTATCCAAATTCCCTGTAGATGTATTCTTTCCTTTATTTCCAGCACATTCTTCAAAACTGATGTCCAAAGATTAAATGTTTGATCAATACATTTTTTCTTATGTCCACCAAGTAAAATATGAAATATATATTAGTATATGTATATTTATACATATACAACTGTACATGTTCGTATCAAAGAATAAGCCCCCAAAATGTAAAATCTTGTGTGAATTTCTCAAGGATGTCTACTTAGAACTAGAATGACTCATTTGCTAGGGTCTGAGCAGGTTCATCCTTGTGAGAAATAGCAAATGGCTTCCCTCAGTGGCCCTAGGAATATAATGTCTCACTAGCAATGGATGAGCAGCCCCAGTGGTCTACAGCCTTGGTAATCCTTGGTATTATATTTTAGTGCTAGCTACTCTAGAAGAACATAGCTGTTTGTTGTTGAGTTTTCATCAGTACTTTTAAAGCTGTTAATGAAGATGAGGATAGACTTACTGGCTATCACATAAATATATAGATCTTTGTTCCCAGTTGATCTAATTTTGGTGGTTTTTGGTTTGGTGCTTTTTACCCCCTCCCCTCCCCTTTCCTTCTCCCTCTTGTTCTGAGCCCCACTCGCTCTGGCCCAAAGTACACTGTAGCCATATGAGACACCCATATGAGGGCATCAGATCTCATTACGGATGGTTGTAAGTCACCATGTGGTTGCTGGGATTTGAACTTATGACCTCCTGAAAAGCAGTCAGTGCCCTTAACCGGTGAGCCATCTCACCAGCCTGGTTTGGTGCTTATATTAAAGATTTGTTTTATTTTTAAGTGTGTGTGTGTGTGTGTGTGTGTGTTAATATGTGGACATGGGTGCCAGCTGCCTGAGGAGGCCAGAGGTATCAAGACCCCTAGACCTGCAGTTACAGAAAGTTGTAAACCACTCAATGTGGAGCTGGGAGCCAAACCTGGGTCCTCTGAAAGAACAGTGTATGAGCCCTTTTAACCAGCGAGCCATCTCTCCAGCCACCCTTCCCTGGAATGTCTAATTTTTTTTAAAGATTTGTTTATTTAAGTTATATGAGTACACTGTCACTGTCTTCAGAACACCAGAAGAGGGCATCAGATCCCATTACAGATGGTTGTGAGCCACCATGTGGTTGCTGGGAATTGAACTCAGGACCTCTGGAAGAGTAGACACTGCTCTTAACCGCTGAGCCATCTCTCCAGCCCTGGAATGTCTATTTTGTTAAGAGTTTTAAATCAGCACTTTGGTGATACTTTTCTTTGTATCTGTTTGATTACTGATGAGATGGAACATTTATTCTTTACATGATTTCTGGTGGTATTTCATCCTCGATGAAAGATGTATATCTAACTTGGTCATTCTTATTTTTATGTTATTAAATTCATTATCATCATCATCATCATCATGCAGCAATAACCGTGTGTGTAATATGTGGAGGTCCTTGTACAGTTGGTGCCTTCTTTCTATCTTGTGTGGATTCTAGGACTGAACTCAGATGGCTGGGCTTTGTGTTGAGGATCTTTGCTGAGCTCTGAGGATCTTCGTTGGTCAGCTCTGATTTTTTGGTTTTTTTCTTTCCTGGAGGTCAAACCCCAGCCTTAGTCAAACAAATTGGGACTTCCTTACACATGCTAGGCATACGCTCTGTCTCTGAGCTTTGTCCTCAAGCCTGCAACAACTGCATTAACTTGCAAAATGTTTCTTGTATAAAATATGATCGTTGGGATTGGGCTAGGGTTTTTAAATTAACTTAATGTGCACTTGCTCATCCGGGAAGAGGAATCTTAACTGAGAAAATGCCTCCCTCAGATTGGCTGGTGGACAAGACTACGGGACTTGATTAAAGGCTGAAGTGGGAGGGCGGACCCCATGGTGGGCGGGCCACCCCTGGGGGCAGATGGTCATATAGGAGAGGAAGCTGGACGCGAGCCTGGAAGCAAGCCAAGAAGCAGCATCTTCCATGGCCTCTGCTCCAGTTCCTACCTCCAGGTTCCTGCCTGAGCGGCTGCCCTGGCTTCCCTGTAACAGAAACATCTCCCCTCCCCAAGTTGCTTTTGGTCAGAGTGTTTGATCACAGCAGCAGAGCCCCAAGCCATTGCTCCCTGGCAACTGGACTCTCAGTGAATCTCAGTTACCCTTTGTCTGACCAATATTCAGCCAACCACTCCAAAGGAACATTTCCATGGATTGCGCTGGAGAACTCTCTCTCTCTTTAGTATTCATTGCCCCCGACTTCTGCCTCAGTTTCCCTAACTCTGAATCTGTACTCTCCATGTACTGAAGCCCAGTTTGGAGAGTCCTTTCTGTTTTCTTCAAAGCAGCTGCATTGAAGAAGAAAGCCTGTCAGTCATTGGGTCCCTCAGCACTCTCTGTGTTTGAATAAATTACTATCCTCATCTCAGAAAGGGTCCTTTAAAGAAAGGAGGAGAGGGCAGGGAAGGAATGAATTTATAATGAAACAGGAACAAATAGCAGGATCTGTGTATGATGTGTAGTGTGGGGTGTGTGTGTATGTGTGTGTGTGTGTGTGTGTATGGTGTCCTGGTCATGTAATAAAAGTACCACTTAATTTTTATTAAGATGAAGAAAACGCTGGGCGGTGGTGGCGCACTCCTTTAATCCCAGCACTTGGGAGGCAGAGGCAGGCAGATTTCTGAGTTCGAGAGTTCAAGGCTAGCCTGGTCTACAGAGTGAGTTCCAGGACAGCCAGGGCTACACAGAGAAACCCTGTCTCGAAAAAAAAAAAAAAGATGAAGAAAACATGAAACATAACAATGATGAATAACAAATTATATTTAAGTATCATAAAAATAATTTTAACATTAAATACCTAAAATGTCACATTAAAGAAACACGTGTGATATCACACACACACAGACAAACACATACACACAGACACAGACACACACACACACACTGAACTTGGAATCAGAAATTCTGAGTTCTAGTTCTCTCTAGGCCTGTGCAGCTTGCAGCTCATCTGAGCCACAGTTTCTTCGTTGCATGGGGAAAGTAAACCCTTCAGACCTCCCAGGAGAGGAGCACCTCCCACCACACAGAGGGAGTTACCACTGAGTATGTGTTACTATTTGCTTAGAAGATATCCAATTGCAGAGGCATGGGCCCAAGACTTGATTGAAGTCACACATTTGGGGTCTTCCTGAAGCTGACATCTTTAAGGATGCAACCCATAAGAAGGGAGGGAGGGCTGGGTGTGAGAGCCACCATCTACAAAAACCTCAGAAGCAGAAACAAATTTCCCAGGCTTTCATTGTGTGGTCCAGGCTAGACTTGACTTCTCCATCCCCCTGCCTTGACCTCCTGAATGGATCAAGCTCACTTTGACCCTTGAAGAGTTTGCCCTTCCATCTAACAAACAGTAGCCAGCTATCTGACACTTTGAGGAAATTAGAGCAGGCTGCAGTGGGGTGATTAGGGATGCTGTGTGAGCACTGAGGGTACTGGCTAAGGGGGGATAAGACGGGTGGCTGGAAAGAATGACAGAAGCAAAATGGCTTATCACCAGTGTTCTTTGGCCGCGATGGGGGAGAGTGGTAATTATAAGCACAGTGTCCGCTAACTAAAAGTTTACACACAAGCAAGGGAGTGCCCGACTCTCTCCCACAATCCCTAAAACTGTGCTGTGTGTCCTCACACCCCGTCTCTCAAGGTTTCAATCATATATAAGACAAACTCACACTTAGAAGATAGCAGTTACCAGCTGTGTGTGCCTTTGACTTCACTGTTCTTGTGCTGGTGCTGAGGCTCACCCGAACTCGTTCCTTCCTGCCCCTCACACAGAGAGAGGGTGTCTCCAGGCTCAGTCCTCGGATGCCTGCTCTCTCCTGTCTTACGAGCTTCTCCATGCAGATGATTCTCTAGTCTCCCTTCCAGTGTCTGACTTCTCTCAGAAATCTGAAACCCCCAGCGCCTTGAACTTGCTATGTAAAAGGGGCTGACCTTGAACTTGTGATCTTGCTCTACCACCCGAGCTCTAGGATTACAAGTGTGTGAATCACCACGTCCAGCAATATTTTAATGTATAACCATCCATATCGAGGAAGCTAAACATGGGCTTATACTAACATCTCAAACTAATCCAGAGACACGAATCCTCTTCCTTTAGCCCCCTGATTAGTTTTAAGCATGTCTTTTATGCGCACAAGAGCAACATCAACGTATTTTTCTAGCAGTAGTTCGATAAGTTGATTTACATTTACTGTCATATACGTCTGCTCCTGGAGGCTGTAATTCTCTTTATGTGTGTATATTGATTCCATATGTCTTTATGTTTGTTTACACAGAAAATATTTAAATTGTTTTATAAATGGACTGCTTGCTTTACATTTATAATTTTTTTAATTTAAGATATCATCTTACACTGGGCGGTGGTGGCGCACACCTGTAATCCCAGCACTTGGGAGGCAGAGGCAGTGGATTTCTGAGTTCGAGAGTTCGAGGCCAGCCTGGTCTACAGAGTGAGTTCCAGGACAGCCAGGGCTACACAGAAAAACCCTGTCTCAAAAAACCAAACCAAAAAAAGACGACATCATCTTACTATGTAGCCCTGGCTAACCCAGAACTTTGTATGTAGATCATGCTGGCCTTGAATTCACAGAGATTCACCTGCCTCTGCCCACTGAGGGCCAGGACTAAAGGTGTGTACCACCACACCCAGCTGCTGGCTTTACTTTAAATCGTTTTTTTTTTTTCTTTTTCAAGACAGGGTTTCTCTGTGTAGCCCTGGCTGTCCTGGAACTCACTCTGTAGACCAGGCTGGCCTCGAGCTCAGAAATCCGCCTGTTTCTGCCTCCCAAGTGCTGGGATTAAAGGTATGTGCCACCACTGCCTGGCTTAAATCGTAATTTTGTATACACTCAGGATGGCTGTATATTTAGCCTCACAGTGACTAGTAATCATAATATCTTGATCAACTCAATTGACAGCTCCTTCTTTCCCAGTTTTCTCTACCACTCAGCTTAAAACGCAATCTTAACTTCCTTCTATCCCTTTCTTATTAAACATATTTTAGTGCCAGAGGCTTATTCTAATTTCCACCCCTAGTCCCTGCTTTCCCCTTTGATGCTTACGCAACTCCACATGACTTCCTCCAAGCCCGCATCACTCTTCATCATGCTTCCGCATGTATGTGTGTGCATGCATGTGTGCGCATGTGCATAGGCATGTGTGTGCTTGTGTGTGTGTGTGTGTGCATGCGTGTATGCATGTGTGCGTGTGTATGGATCAGTGTGTACACTCAGCCCCTTGGACAGAATGTGTCTTCGTTGGCTGGAATGTGTCCCCTGTGGCTCGCACAGAGGTGGGGAGTTGCCTTGATCCGTGAAGTCCCTATGCAAAGGTGAGGGTCTCACGCTTCGATCCGCAGCGTTCCCTTAGAGCCCAGGGGTGGCCCTGTGACCTGTAGCCCAGCACTGTGGGGCAGACACAGGCGGACC
>NW_021620240.1:124936-131167 GCF_004785775.1 Grammomys surdaster
GCCCTGTGACCTGTAGCCCAGCACTGTGGGGCAGACACAGGCGGACCTCATCTTCATAGCCAGCTAGCCTAGCTCAGCCAGTGGGCTTCAAGCTCAGTAGGAGATCCTGTCTCAAAATTAAGGTGGAGAGGAATTGAGGAAAGATGGTCAAAGTCAACCTCAGGCCTCCACAGTCATGTACATGTATGCATACCCACACTAACAGGTAATATACCACACACACAAACACACACAGGTAACACCCCCCCACATGCTAACAAATAACACAGAGAGAGAGAGAGAGAGAGAGAGAGAGAGAGAGAGAGAGAGAGAGCTAATAGAACAGTGTTCCTCTAATTCTTTTAAAGTTTGTATTACATTTGAACTTATCTTGTGTTCACATGCATGTGTGGGAGACTGTGAGGGTAGGTATGTGCATGCCACAGAGTACATGTAACATGTTGAGGTCAGAGAACCAGTTGAAAGAATCTGTTCTCTCTGTCCATCATGTGGGTCCTGGGGATTGAACTCACATCCTTGGGCTTGAGAGCAAGGGTCTTCACCTGTTGAGTCATCTTCCCAGCCCACATCTAGTTCTTTTTGGTATGTGTATGTATGTGTGCTCTGTGTGTGATTTTGTCCTCATGTGTGCAGGTGAGCACATACATGCGTGCATGCAGAAGCCTCTCACTGAACTTGGAGCTAGGCTGGCAGGCAGCAAGCCCCGCCTTCTAACTCGTTTTTGAATGAGTTAGGTCCTTTATCAGCTGTTTGCAGGAACTTCCTGTGGATGCCGGGTTACAGAGGGGCAAGACTTGCTTTCCTGTCGTGTGTAGTCAAGGATGCCTTTCTCTATTTCTGGCGAGACAAGCATTCTTCAGATCTGATGCTTGTGCATAGCCGTGCCTTCTCAGTCTCCCCAAATCTTTTAGTTTCAAGGCATCTTGGCTCATTTCTTTCCTTGTCTATCCTTGGAACCGTGTCTAATGATCACGGGCATTGTGTTCCTCCCGTGTTTTCCTCCTGTAGTGCTGTAGTTTCAGGCATCCTTTTTCCATGCTGGGTTGTGTTGCATGTGCTGTGAGCTGAGGGTCCGATACTCCTTTGCAGGGAGAGGTCCAGTTTTCTTAGCATCATTCGCTGATGAAGCGCCCTTTCTCCCAGGATGATTTTAGCCTCTTTTCTGGGAGCTAACTAATGTGTAGTAACCATGTAGTCGTTTCTGGACTCTAGTCTGTTTTCAACAACAGCAGAACCATTTTACCTTTACCTGTACCAGAAAAGGATCAACCATTCAATTTCCTCAGACTTACACCAAAGCTTGCTCTTTCTTTTTTTTTCTTCTTCTTCTTTAAACTATAGATATCCCAGGCTGGCTGTGATGATGCATCCTTCCAATTTCAGCATCTGGGAAGCAGAGGCAGGAGAATCCCACATTCCAGGTCAGCATGGACCATGGAGTGAAAACCTGTCTTAGAAAACCAAAACTGAAACAGTGGACACCTTAGTTAGTGTGACTTGGAACCTCATTGCATTTTGATAACTAATCCTTTCACCGTGTGTTATATGCTTATTAACTATTTTTATGTCTTCTTCAGAAAAAAAATACCAATTCATATGTTGCCTATTTAAAAGTTGGGTTATTTTGTTTCTGTGTGTGAGTTTTGCAGTTCTTCCTGTCATCCTAATGAGACAAATGACTTGCATTTCTCTCTCTCTTTACCACGGGATTAGATACACATATAAACAAAGCATTTTTAAAAGAGTGCTCTTTGTCTCATATTAACACAAGAAGTTGGTGACTTTTCTTTGTCAGTGTCGCAGGTAGACAGCATGAAAATGTAAGTAGTAGAAAGGTCTGGAACAGTGGTACTCAACCTGTGGGTCATGACTCCTTTGAGAATCAAATGACCCTTTCACAGGGGTTGCCTAAGACCATCAGAAAAACACAGCATTTACATTCTGATTCATAACAATAGAAAAATTGCAGTTATAAAGCATCAACAAAAATAATGTTATGGTTGGGGGTCACCACAGCATGAGAAACTGTATTAAAGGGTAGAAAGAAGTGTTAGGAAGGTTGAGAACCACTGGGCTAGAATGACACCACACTTACAAGCTAACAAGTCAGTTTATAACAGTTCAGAGAGGCTAGCCTCTTTCTCTTCCCTTCTTTTGAACCAGATCTCCTGATTCTGGAACAAAAGACTTTATTACTCACACAAGGTTTCTCCAAGGGAAAAATATATTAGTGGGAGTTACATCACTGTAACAGCGTACCCCAGAGACTTAAAAAGAAGAAGGGTTTATTTTGTCTCTTGGGTTTGGAGGTTGCAGTCTATGGTGGTTTCAGTGCTTTGGGTCTGTGGTGAGGGAGAAAATCATTGCAACAAATGAGCCTAACAAGGCCGCTCACCTCCTACAGGCAGCAGAGAGGTGACAAGAGCAAATGTCAGCGACTCGCTCACTTCTGTCCATGAGACCCCATGTCCTAAGAGTCACTGACTCCCAGTAACAGCCTAGATTTCAGTGCTCAGTCTTGGGGACACATTTCATCCTCAAACCATGACACCTCTGCTCCCCAAATATTTCCCACGGCATAATGCACAACACATTTAACCCATCTCCAAAAGTTCTTAAAGATTCAAAAGTTCCAATTTTGTTTAAAAGTATATATATATATATATATATATATATATATATATATATATATATAGAGAGAGAGAGAGAGAGAGAGAGAGAGAGAGAGAGAGAGAGAGAGAAAGGGGGGGATCTACAGGTATATGGAGAAAACATTTATATTCCGAAAGGGAAGTGTAGACAGAAAGGGAGACATAGACAAAAGCAAGGCTGAACCCTGAACCCCACCGGCTTGTACTCAACCTCATTGCTTCCTGTCTGGTGTCTAGGATGGCGTGATAGAAGCTCCAGGCAATAGGGCAGGTGGGGCTGGAGAGATGGCTCAGCAGTTAAAAGCAATTATTGCTCTTGCAGAGGACCCAGTTTCAAGTCCCATTACCCACCTGGGGACTCACAACTGTCTACAACTGAAATTGCAGGGGATCTGACACCCTCTTCTTGCCTCTGCAGGCACTGTGTGCACACATACGCTTTTGTTACATAGCTCCATGGCTGTTTTTCTGTGATGTGTCTTTCCTTGCATCTTAACTTGAGGAGAGTAAGAGTGACTTCTTAGACCCTAGTGATGTAATGGTTTAAAAAAAGGCCTTGATTTAAACAGCTGTGGAAGCACCACATGTTCTGAATTGTTACCAGTGAACTGTCTACATGACCTAGCTAAATTTCACCCTCACCCTAATGTTTGAGAACAGGATTGCCCAAAGGCCATGAGTTCCTCTTCACATGACTTATTCAACACTGGGTAGCTCTAAAGTGGCTGCCAGAAGAGCCAGCAGATAACCTCTAGATTCATTATATTCTAATTTCCGTCCTCAGTGACTCACCTACCCACAGATAGGACAGGAAGTACCGGACGATCAAGGAAGCAAAGGAGAGGCGTGCTCAAATTCTGGGAATCTTCACTTGCTCCAGGAAAGGTCATGGACATTCTTCCCCTGGTATCCCCTCCCCCTCCCATCTTCGTCCTGTTTTGACCTTGTGATCTGGGAGGAAGTTTCCCAGCCCTATTCAGTGGTCACCTTATGAATTTATGTGCTGTGCTGCCTGTGTTCAGCTTTCTTTTTACAATTTGACTTCTAAAAACCTCAACAGAGAGAGAACCCCACCCCGAGGACCCCTTCCTCACTGGAAGCACTAGCAACCGAATAGCAAACAAACCCTAAATTCTCAAACTATATATTTAAAACCTTTTTAACAATAAGATGTCAGTTTGGAGACAGTCAAATGGAAACTTTCAGCACTGGCCTCTGCTCCTACAAGAAAGAATGACAAGTGCGTTAGAGTTGTGTGACTGAAGGGGGGCATGGGAAGAGGAGACACAGGGAGAGACCCTGCAAGTCACTGATACCTCAGATGAGAGCATGGGCAATGCACAAAACCATGCTGGCAATCAAGGCCCTGCAGGAAGCTGCCCACATCACAGGGAAGGGCTGGACAGGAGAGTCTCAGGAGATCCTGCCAGGTGACATGAGCCAGAGGACAGTCCACCAGTTGTCACGGGCTTAAAGTGAGTCAGGGGAGCTACCTGGATACTGCAGTTTTGCCTCAGAGGGGAAACTCACATTGCCTTCCAATACACTTACACCAGCAGAGCCACTGTTGGAATTCACTTCCTTGGAGGAAGGGCAACCCCTTATACCATCCTCCCCGGGGTCACCACCACACCAGTGTCTGGGGCTCCTCTCCCACACAGATTCACCAGTGTAACAGTGTAACCATGACTCCAGCATCTCACATCTGGACTGTAGAAGGGGGACTTTTCATTGCAGCAGAGATATGATCACCTGGAAGGTCTGAGTAACAAAGGTCCCGGCCTCTGGGGCTTGAGACAGGTCCTGTATTTGCCACTGCCTCTATTTCAGATGTAAGCCACCCTTTGGCTCTTGTCACTTCTAAGTCTGAGGACACACATTTCTCATTCCCTGTGCTGCTAAAGCCACCATTACCAGGAGTCTAGTAGTACTTGAGGGAATAGAAAGAGTAGGTATGTCTCTCAGCGGACATGTTCACACATATACATAAACACACACAACACAGACACACATACATACACACAATAGAGATAAATATAACACAGACATACACCTCCCTCTCTCCCCCTCACACACACACACACAGACACACAGACCCACCCCTGTTGGCTTGAGGACATGGGTGCATAGAACATACACTTAGGTCATGCATCTGTATGTTTGCAACAAGCATAAGAATGCAAAAATTTGAAATACAGTGCTGCTTACAGGAGAACTTAACAGTAAGTCCAACAGAGTGTGCCACCATCCTGACAGATAGGCAGCTGTGGACAAGTGACACAGCGTATCATGCCTAATGACTGGAAGACTCAGTCAGAGCTTCAATTCTCCCCAATAGAGGCACAGTTTTAATACAATTTATTTTGAGTTTCCAACAATAGTGTGCATATCAGTAAGATTAGTCTAAAACTTTTATACAAAGGGAACCGCATTAGAATGGCTAACGCAATTGACAAGAATAAAGTGACAGGTAAGGTCGGTCTACTCATCTTCGAGACTATAGTACACAGAATTAAGAGTAAGGAGGAAAGAATACACAGATCAGTGGAACTGGGAGTAAGAGCAACACAGCTATGCCACAGCCTTCTCAGAAAAAAATGTTGTAACATTTTATTTTATTTTATTTTATTTTATTTTATTTTATTTTATTTTATTTTATTTTATTGCCTGTGTAAGTTTGTACAGCACATGCATGTAGTGCCTATGGAAGCCAGAAGAGGGCGCCAAATCCCCTGGAACTGGAGTTAAAAATGGCTGTGAGCCAACATCTGGGTCCTGAGACTCAAATCCAGGTCCTCTCTGCAACCAGTGATCGTAACTTCTGAGCCACGTTTCTAAAAATTTGGTATCTATGGGTTCTGAAAAAGAAACTTGCCTCATACCTTGTATAAAAATTACCTTGGAATGCATATTAGACTAATGTCTAAAATATAAATACGTGGCATTCAGGAAGTAAATGGAAGGATTGTCAGTATGAAGAGATAGTCAGGCTGGGTGGTGATGCACACCTTTAATCCCAGCACTCGGGAGGCAGAGCCAGGCAGAGCTCTGAAAGTTCAAGGCCAGCCTGGTCTACATAGTGAGTTTCAGGAAAGCCAGGGCTATACAGAGAAATCCTGTCTTGAAAAACCAAAACCAACCAAACAACAACAGAGATAGTCAAAGAATTCTCAAACTTAAACCAAAAAAGCATGATCTATACAAATAAAAATGAATAAACAAACTGCAGAAAATTAAAAATTTCAGCTGCATGAGGGGAAAGGTGTACTCAATTGTCTCCTGGGGACACTGTATTCAAGCCACGTTCTACTCCAACTGATGGTGAGCTTTTTTTTTTCTTCCAAAATTAGACAAAGAAATACAATTAAAGCACAAACATAGGAGGAAACAGAAGTTAATACCAGGAAATAAAACAATAAGAATGCACATCACGAAGCATTTTAAACTAAAACAAGTATACTAATCTTTAAATCTGCTTATTTTAAAACTTTTGCTTCTATTTGTAAAACTACAAACAAAATTTTGTTAAGAACCACAGCTCGCTTGTTCTCTCTCTCTCTCTCTCTCTCTCTCTCTCTGT
>NW_021620240.1:131267-267567 GCF_004785775.1 Grammomys surdaster
CTCTCTCTCTCTCTGTGTGTGTGTGTGTGTGTGTGTGTGTGTGTGTGTGTGTGTGTGTGTGTGTGTGTGTGTGTATTTGTTGCTGGGGAAAAAGGAGGTTGGAAAATACTCAGAATTTCGTATTAACTTTCTTTCTTTTTTTTTTTTGCTTTTTAGACGTTTGAGATTGTTACGTTGTTTTCCGTACACCCGTAAAGAGAAAAATATAAACCACCTGGTGTGGAGAAGCAGCACCAAACCTCACGCTAATGTGGTCGGCTCCACAGGAGTTAGTGTCTACTGCTTAAAGAGAGCGCCCTCTAGAGGTCATCTCGGAAACAACAGCAAATGGCATTTGCTGTGAAACAATGTTGGAGCTGTGTGACTTGGAATTCTTTCCATAGGTGAATGACCGCCACTTTGCAGAACTGCACCAGAACTCCCAGAATTCCCGCCCCAGAATGATGTAAAATACTGCCTTGGCAGAGGGTACAGACAGACTGAGCGAAGAATTGTCCAAAGTCATCTCAAAGTAATCTAATCAAGATTACCAAAGTTTTCTTGCGCCTAATATAAAAGAACAAAAGATCTAGGGAAAAAAATAACGTAGAGGTCCCATAGAGTCCAGCAGTCCCATTTATGTTCTATTAAATTAAATAGGACCTCAAAGGGCTATTTAAGCACCCACGTTCGTTCAAGCATTATTCACAACGACCACGAGGTGGAAACAAATCCGATGTCCACGGCTAGGTGAAAAGATAGTGGTCTGTATGGAACAGAACAGAGGGATCCGCCTCTCCCTTGGCCTAGAGCAGAGGTAACATGGAAAACAGTGGTTCTCAACCTGTGGGCTGTGGCAGAGGCAAACATCCTCTTGCTGGCGGCTGGCAGGACCGCCCTCACGGCCAGGCTGCTTTGAACACAGACGCCTCGGTGAAGCTGCACTAAGACTAAGCAGTTTCTTGCTGAGACCGCCTCCCCTCCTCAAAGCCCTTCTCCAGCCATCCCATCTTGCACAGCTCCCTCTGGCCTTTCTGCCTCCACAAACAAGCCTTTGTGGTCTGTGGCAGCCATTTTCATCCAGGCCGGAGAGAAAGCACTTCCCCCGGTGGCCCACCATGAAGGCCTGCCGCTTTGTCTCACACTTTTCTGGATATGCTTTTGGTTTTAATCAGCAAGAGGTCCCTCTCTTATGCCTTTCTCTGGCATTGCAACATTAGGCTCAACAAAAAGTTTCTCTTAGTCTTTACCTAATCTTGATTTTTCATTTTTGTCTTTATTATTTTTTAGATTATTCTATAGTTACATTTCTATCTTCCCTTTCCTCCCTCCAATACCTCCCATCCACCCCTCCTTGATCTCTTGTAACTTCATAGCTTCTTTTTTTCATTAATTTCTAATATAAATATATATATATATATATATATATATATATATATATATATATAATGTATAATATATATTTCTAAAAATAACCGGTTCTATCTATATAACGTTACACGTCTATTTTCAGGGTTGACCACTTGATGTTGGATAACCAATTAATTAGCATGCTCTTCCCTGGAGAAAAGTATTTATCTTGCTCTTAGCGTTTCTTAGCTGTTTGTAGATCTTTGTGTAGGGTTGTTCTTATACCCAAAGGTAAGTGTAGTCCTTACCAAACATCAAGAAGAAATATATATTTACAACAAACAGAGGTTACTACATAATACCAAAACCAATCAAAATGCAAGAACCCAGTCCCAACAGATACATTCACAACACACTCCCACGCCTAAGACTCGGAGAACACTGTGGAAGAGGGGTCTGAAGGATTAAGAACCAGGGGATCAGGGAGTTTGCCGTGGGATTGTGTCTCCTAGGAATGTCAGTAGCGATACCATAAGGTCTCACTGGTGTCCCCCCTGCCTAAGCATGGGCAAGGATATCAATAGACTTGCCAAAGTGGATAGGGGAAAGCCCGTGAGGCTTGAACCCCACACAAAGTTTTCCTTTTAAGTAGAGTGGGTTGAGCTGATAGCACAAAGACAAACACACAAATAAATAAATAAAACCCAACTGTCAGTAGCCGTGAGAGCAAGGATGAAGCATCTCACGGCCAGAGGCTGGGACTTAGAAATGACAGAGAGGATAAAGGAAGGAGACAACAAGGGACAGCAGAAATATAGGGTACGTAGAAGAGGACAGACAGACAAGGAAGGAGAAATATAGACATGTGTGAAGAAACAGAGATAAGAAACTATAGGTGCTAGCCACTGGAAAATGTCTAGGAAGAAGCCAAGCACCAAGCGGCGTCATTTGCTGCGTTAGGGTTCTCTAGAGGAACAGAACTTATAGAATGAACACACACACACACACACACATACACACATATACATATATACACATATACATATATGTATACACACATATATACACATATATACACACATACATATATGTGTATACATGTACATATATGTATACACATATACACACACATATATATACACATACATATACACATATGCATGCATGCTGTGGCCCAGCAAATCCGACAATGGCTGTTTACCAACTGAAGGTCTAAGAATCCAGTAGTTGTTCAGTCTACAAGACTGACTGTCTCAGCTAGTCTTCAGTATGTCAGCATTCTAAAGAAACAGGCTTACATGGCAGCAAAGGAATGGACTTGCCAGTGAGAGCAAGAGCAAGCAGGCAGAAAGGAAGCTTCCTTCTTCCATGACCTTCATATTAGCTACCATCAGAAGGTGTGGCTCAGATTAAAGGTGGATCTTTTTTTAAGATACTTATTTTATGCATGTTAGTACACTGTAGCTGTTTTCAGACACACCAGAAGAGGGCATTGGATCTCATTACAGATGGTTGTGAGCCACCATGTGGTTGCTGGGAATTGAACTCAGGACCTCTGAAAGAACAGCCAGTGCTCTAAACCACTGAACCATTTCTCCAGCTCTTAAAAGTGGATCTTTCCACCTCAGAATATTTAATTAAGCAAAAAAAAAAAATCCTTCACAGGTGTACCCAGCAAGTGGGTTTGAGTTAATTCCAGATGTTGTCAACTTGACAACCAAGAATAGCCATCACCACGGGCCAAGGGTCCTAAGGCCCCAGGTCTGTTTAATAACAAGACTATAGCTACTGTAAAGAGCCATGGACACAGAACCCTCGACCTGGAAGGCAACATGCTGGCTGGAATAGGAACTGAAAATCTCAGTGTCCACGACTCACCCAGGGCTGCAATGCTAACAAGCAAAACGTTTGCATGTGACTGCAGCTGTCCAAGCGGCTGCTTAGAGCACTGACTTTTGAGAGCTATTAGCTGTCAGGTATTAGTAATTAGAGCCTAGAACAGTAAATACCTAATCTCAGTACTTTGGATTGTAAGCCTCTAGTTTCTAAAGCCTGGAATTCAAAGTCTCTAGTTTTCAGGATTTGGCGGTCTATGCCTCTGTTTCCCAGCTGTCTATCACTTGAAGGCTCAGGGCTACCAACACTGCATGAACCACTTACTGCCAACACCAGGTTTCCATCCAAGTAGACTGAAAGAATCTCATCCTTGCCAGGTGGTGGTGGCCCATGCCTTTAATTCTAGTACCAGGAAGGCAGAGGCCAGTGGATCTCTGTGAGTTTGAGGCCAGATTGGTCTATAGAGTTAGTTCCAGGATAGTCAGGGCTACACAGAGAAACTGTCTCTTAAAAAACAAAAAAACAGACAAATAAACAACCCCATCCTACTCACTGGTAATAAATGCACAGAATGGATTATCATTCCATATCTATAGGAAGGAAATCCTCTCACATTTGTCTACATGAACAAACATTGAAGAAACTCCACAAAGACACTCTGCTAAGTGAAATAAGCCAGTCCTAAAAAGAATAGGGAACAGAGACTAAAGTAATGGTGCCCAGGTCTAGGAGACAGGAAGTCACTGTTCCATTTTCATTTTGCAAGATTGTGAGGTTCTGTAGACTTACCACAAACAACGAGTGTATAGTCAACATCGCTGAGCTGTACTGTTGAACTGGCCAGGATAGCAGATACTTGCCCAGCCTGTGGGTTGTGAGTTGACTTCTTCTCTGGTTTGATGTAATCCCATTTGCCCATCTTCATGCCTGTTGCTCTTATGACCTTTCAGAGTTATATCCCAGAAGGCTTTGCCCAGACCAATGTCACGAACGTTTCCCTGCTTTCATGGAGCAATTTCATAGTTTTAAGTCTTGTATTTAAGTGTTTAGCTTGTTTTGAGTTTTTATTTGTTGTTTTTTAGGGGGTGGGGATTGCACACATGTGCATATGTATGTGCATGCAGTTTCATACACATGTTATGTGCACATGTGTAGAGGCAGAGGTTCACACAAAGTGTCTTCCAAAATTTCTCTCCAACCTTGCTTTTTGAGCTAGAATCTCTCTCTGAACCTGGATTTTACTGATTTGACAAAACTAGTCAGCACCTTCCTGTTCATGGACCAAGCTTCCCAATTCACCTTTCCTTTCATTCTCCCAGCTGCTGGTGATCACTGCTCTACACTTATTGTGATAAGACCTACTCTCCCTTTCCTACAGGGATGATGAGGTACACAGTCCTTTTCACTGTGTGCATGGCTCACTCCATTACTTAATAGAATGCTCTCTAGTTCTAGCCTGTTTTGCTGCTGTAAATGGATTTTACCTCTTCTCATGGCTCACACTCTCCCATCTCGCTGGGGCGCCATGTTTCATCCATCCATCCACTAGGATGGATGAGCCCTTGCATCATTTCCAGTTCTTGGCCATTACAAATGCTGCTAGGATAGACAGATGACTCCAGATGTCTCTTCAACGTAAGGATTTGTTTCTTTCACGTCTATACTGAGGAGTTGGTTTGGTATAACATACAATAATTCTATTTTAGATTATCTTAATTTATTCTTTGACAGTTTCAGACATGTATAATAGATTGCTTCCCTCTCTCACTTCCTCCAATCCCATAAACCGTCCTCCCAGCAACCCCTTCCCCTACATTTTCTTTTTCTTTTGGCTTTGTTGTGTGACCTAAGTTCAGCTAGGACCGCCGTGTGGCTGTGAGTGTGGAGCTGCCACCGATACACTGAAAAGCACCTTTTTCTTTTATTTACACCAATACTTACTTTAAAATTTTTTTTATTTCTTTATTTAATGTATGAGTGCTCTATCTGCAAGTACACCCACATGCCAGAAGAAGGCATCAGATCCTATTACACATGGTTGTGAGCCTTCATGTGGTTGCTGAGAATTGAACTCTGGAAGATCAGTCAGTGCTCTTAACCACTGAGCCATCTCTCCAGCCCTGAGTACTTACTATTTCTGATTAAAATCTTTGTGTTGATTGTAATTGTGGGTGCACTGCCACAGCCAAGGTCAGAGGACAGCTTTGTACAGTGGGGTCTCTCCTTCCACCTTTGCACGGGTCTGAGGGCTGAACTGAGGATGCTGGACTTGTGCAGGGAACACCTTTATCTATTCAGAGAGAGAGAGAGACAGAAACAGAGGCAGAGAGAAGAGACACTCACATACACATACACACATATACACAGATACACACACAGAGACAGACATATACAGAGAAAGAGAGATACCCACAAGCACATACACACACATACACAGATACACACACACATACACACACACACACACACACAGAGAGAGAGAGAGAGAGAGAGAGAGAGAGAGAGAGAGAGAGAGAAGAGATACCCACAGACACACATATACACAGACACACACACCACACACACAGAGACACATACACACACAAATTCTGTTAGCTTAGAGACAATAGTTGTCAGTTCCAGCATCTTGAATACTTCCTTTATGTTTTGTTCTAGTAGTTCTTGCTTTTGGCCATGACACTAAACTTGACTATTTTGAGTTATCTTTCTAGCTGGTTAGAGAGAGTTCTGCATGTGGACAGCCCATTTTTCAAGGTCCATTTGTTAGAGAGGATGTCCTCTCCCTAATGGCATACCCACACTTTGTCTAAAGCAGTTAGCTGAGGCTGCTTGGGATTATTCCCAGCCTCTGTGTTCTATCCCAGCAGCCTACATGCCTGTTTTGATGTCAGCACTACGCTGTTCTGACTACTATAGACTCATAGTGTACTTTGAAGGTCGTGTAATGGTTCCTGCTTTCTTAATTTTAACTGTGGTTTATTTTGTATATTCAGAGTTGCTTTTTTTTTTTCTTTTTGGTTTTTCGAGACGGGGTTTCTCTGTGTAGCCCTGGCTGTCCTGGAACTCATTCTGTAGACCAGGCTGGCCTCGAACTCAGAAATCCACCTGTTTCTGCCACCCAAGTGCTGGGATTGAAGGCATGTGCCACCACTGCCCAGCCTCAGAGTTGCTTTTGATTTCGTTTTTGAGATGCCACAGAGAATTTTAGAATTGTTGGTTTTGTTTTTATCTTGAGAAGTTTATGATTGCTTTTCTAATTCTGGGAATTAATGTCAATATGAATTGATATTTTGATAAAGACTGCTTTGAATCTACAAAATGCTCTTTGTAGCACGGACTTTTGTTTTTGTTTTTTGGGTTTTTTTTTTGTTTTATTTATTTATTTATTGAGACAGGGTTTCTCTGTGTAGCATGGATGTTTTTAATGATAGTGTTTTTTCCAATCCATGAATCTGGGATCTCTTTCCATTTTGTCATGCCCTCTTTAATATTCCTCAATGGTGGTCACTTTCACCTGTACAGATACTTCAGGGAAGTTTATTTTTGGAAATGTGATGGCTCTGTTTGCTTCATTTTCAGAGAATGGGCTATTGATATTCCAGTGCCACTGACTTGCAACCCGTGTGCTGCAACCTGGCTACACTCGTTTTTTAGTTTTTTTTTTTAGGGGGGGGTTCTTTTTTTTTCTTTTTGTTTTGTTTTGTTTTGTTTTGTTTCGAGACAGGGTTTCTCTGTGTAGTCCTGGCTGTCCCGGAACTCACTCTGTAGACCAGGCTGGCCTCGAACTCAGAAATCCACCTGCCTCTGCCTCCCAAGTGCTGGGATTAAAGGCATGTGCCACCACCGCCCGGCTTCGTTTATCAGTTCTAATGGGGCATCTTTACTAAAGTTATTTGGGCTTCTGTCACCTGCTAACAGTGACAGGAAGACGTCTTTCTCTCCATGTGGATGCCTTTGCTCTTTTCTTCCCTCCTGCTAGGAATGTGCTTGCCCATCTTTCTTCGGTCCCCGGGACTCTGGGCTGGATGATTTGGTTTAGTGTTAGCAGAAAGGAAAGAAGTGATGTGGAGGAAGCCTTATCAAGGGTCTTAGGTAAGGACTGAGGAGTGAGATGCAGTCAGAGAAGAGATCGTGGCAGTTGGATGCTGAGCTGGGAAGCGTGAGGTTAGTGCAGGTGGCCAGCGGAATGTGTTAAAGATTCAGAGAAGCCTGAAGGTAAAATCCAGCATTAAAAGCCACAATCCTCAGCTCCACTGGGTCCAGTCAGCCATGACAATGTCATGAGAATTAAGGAAACCTTTGAGGAAGAGATTTTCGCTCCAGGAAAAACATCGATCCTTGTTTTCTTTATCTGAATAAGAAATCAGGAAACAAAATAAGGTCATTTTCTCTCACCTCCTCTCGCTTTGCATAACCAACCTGATTATTTAATCAGATTTTTTATTAATGTATAAATCATATTCTTTTGGGAAGAGAAGTAGGTAACAGGGATTGAAGACTAACCAAGAACAGAGTTAGGGCAGCTAAAACACAACAGGAACCATTGCCATGTTTTCCCCAGGGCTGTGTGGTGGGAAGCTGTCTATTCACCAGAGGGCGTGGCCAAGGAGGACAAGACAAGACTGTACAGACACACAGAGACACAGCCTCCTCTAGGGCTGAAATGGGTAAGGCCTCTCAGATGGTCACACTGTTTTCCACCAGGCTGGGTCGGAGGTACTCATAGGGCAGGTCCAGGCCTGCATTCCGGACTTCAATCTCCTTGTCCATGATAGCCAGTTCCTCCTGGAACTGCTTCAGCACAGCCCGAGGCCCAGGGCCTGAGAAATACTCCTCTTTATGCTGCCCCAGGGCCACCTAGGAGAGAGAAAACAAAATGGTTCAGGACCTTGGGTCTCTCTCAGGCAAGATTACTGCCCCTTGGTCAAGCTGAGTCTCCCACCCCCAGGTCAGGACCTAGGCATCGGTGTCTAACCATGACAGGCTGGCGTCTGCCGAGGAACTTGGTAAATGTCATCTGCATCCGTGCCTGCTGGAGGCAAGGCAACGCGTCCACTATGTCCCTCTCTGTCACATCCTTGGAGGTAGGTGGGGGCTTCCGCATGGTGCATGGGCCATTTGGGATCCAGGCATACCAGTCCAGCTACAGATAGAAGAGTCACTCAGAAATTCAGGCTGACTGCCCATTTGGTGTTTCTCCCCATCTCCTGCATCCCAGAAGCCCAGGGAAACGGTCACACAGATTACCTGACCCAGATGTGTGGAAGCGTGCTGACCAGTGCACGTGAAGATACACATAGTGACAAAACGACAGAGCTGAGCCCGGGACTCTAAGGACAGGGGGAATCTGGGCAAAATAAAGAGAGGCAGGTTCGAGACCAGCATAGGAGGCAGACCTCAGGTAGGCAAAAATATCTGGAGATACACAAAGGCCTTGTTCTGATCATGGCCTCCAGATCCTATGGCTCACACATAGTGTGTACTCAAAAACTGATGTGTAATGGAGACCATTATGGAAAGTCACAACCAATCAAAATGCAGAGTTTCGGAGCTCAGTCCTAGTGGATACATCTTCAACACAACTCCCAACCTAAAAGCTCAGGGATCTTTCCAAAGAAGAAGCAGAAAGATTCTAAGAGCCAGAGGCTTGGGGAGTTTGCATGAGGCTGTGTCTCCTAGGAAGTCAGAAACTGCACCCATGATGTCTCACCAACATGACTTCCTAAACACAGGCCAACCAAGGGTGACAATAGACGTGCGGAAGTGGCAGGGGACAGACCAGAAGGCCTCCATCCCACACAAAGGCACCTAAGGATGCTGAGAGCTGGAGAAAGAGGGAAGAACACACCAGCTGGCCATCCAATACCAAATGGGCAGCCCCCAAAACAGAAACACATAACATTATACAGACTGAGTGGAGTGTATTTATATATTTAAGAACATATGTTGGGGCTGGAGAGATGGCTCAGTGGTTAAGAGCACTGACTGCACTTCCAGAGGTCCTGAGTTCAAATCCCAACAACCACATGGTGGCTCACAACCATCTGTAATGAGATCTGATGCCCTCTTCTGGTGTGTCTGAAGACAGCTACAGTGTACTTATATAAAATAAAAATAAATCTTAAAAAAAAGAACATATGTGTGCATGTGTGTACATGTATATGCATATTTGTATATAACAACAATTAATGAAAAGGGGGTCATGGAATTGAAAAAGAGCAAAGAGGGGTTCATAGGAGGATTTATAGGGAAGAAAGAAGGCAAAACGTAAAAAATAATACTAATTAATAAAAACAGATAAAACACTGATGTTCAAGGGCAGGCTATGGAGCTGCTGGAATGGACAGGGATAAGTAAGGGGAAATATCCAAGAGAGAAATAGTCCTTGTTCCATGTGCACCAGGAGAGAGGATTCTGTGGGAGGATAAGAAGGCAAAGGAGCTGCAGAACCCCAGGGTGATCATTAGGGCGTCTGGAGGCCTGGGCGACACCTAGGGAAGTATTTCATAGAACCAGATGTGGACTGTTGACAGATGTATGGGCAAGGAGGACCCTATGCCTTACCCTCGGTCCTGGGCCCCAAGCAGTCCGATCTCAGTGAACTCGCGGCACCAGACCTGCAGCTCTGGGTCATCCTTCACATCTCTGTCACTCTTGTAGAAAAGCTCAACCATCCTTTCCACATACCTGTCCCCAGAGAAGACAGTACTCAGCCTCAGACCCAACCAAGGGCTTTCGAGACCTGCTGTGCCCCTTTCTCTCTGTGCTGCTCTCACCGGCTGATGATCTCCCATAGCCTGAGGGCATCCTGGGCATACAGAGACGATTTCACACCCAAGAGTCCACGGTCAGCCAAGTCATCCGGAGGGCAAAAGGAGCGATAGGTCAAACACGATGTGGCCCTCTGGAGAATGTCCACATGGCCTCCACTCCCTGTGCTCACCACCTGAGGACAATCAAAGGTCAAGCAAGCCAGGTAATAGAGTGGGGCGATTAGGGTGTACAGGCCACTCGAGTATGAGGTGAATGATGGGCAGCCCTTCTGTGTAAAGCTGAGTTTTGAGGAAGGATATGTGAGGGAAACAGCCTCGAGAGACTCTCAACACTGAATGCCCCGCCCTCTTCACCCGTCTCTTTTCCATACCAGATCGAAAATTCCCCATTCAGAGACAAGATTATTCCGTGCCAGGATGTTGATCTCCATGGTGTATCGAAAGTGGGGAGCGAGGAGCTGATTGGGAAGAAGAGAAAAGAGACACAGTCAAATCCCAGAAACAGCAGGATCCATAGTGCAAGGGGAACGGGATGCCTGGAGGTGAGAAGAGAGAGAGAGAGATATCTTCCCAAAGTCCTCCGAGGTCAAAGGTTCAGGGTTTTGCTACTTATTTGCATAATCTTGTGTTTGCTATTATAATTCCAGCATTGATCTCAAACCACAGAGTCCAGTAGAATCCTCGGCTATAAGCTTCTCTCCCGTTTGCCTTGACAAGTACTCACAGTCTCTCTCTCTCTCTCTCTCTCTCTCTCTCTCTCTCTCTCTCTCTCTTTCTCTCTCTCGCTCTTGCTCTCGCTCTCGCTCTCGCTCTCCCTGTCCATCTCTCTCTCTAGGTATTCAATGCTCTGTAGAAGAAAATTCTTCTTTGACCTCCACAGTCTTTTCCTTCCTGGAAGGACCCAATCTTTCATTTCTCTTTCTCAGAGAGCTTTCTGAGGAGTCTCTACCTCCTCAACTCACAGGTCCCACTCAGCTCAGAGTCAGACTTCCAGCATCTCCGCTTCCCCAAGACAGCCTTGTCAACAAGTTAACCAATGACATCCATATTGACAAAGTATCCTCCTCTGCAACTGTGCAGACAGAGAGAGTCCTTTCCCAGGGAGAGGAAAACCAGCCTCTCTCTCCAAACACTTTCTTCTCTGGTGTCACGGACTCACTTTTTTGTCCCTCCCCCACCTCACTGGGTGCCCCCTCTCTATTGCTCCTTCTACCTCTTTATACAGGGTGGGGCTGACTAGAATTCTGTCTCTGGCTCAGTGTGCTACCATGGTGCCACGCCTAGCGAATTCCCTCCCGCACAGTGAGTTCAGCTACTTCTCTTTCCAGCTAACTGGAATCCAAACCTCCAACCCGTTTCTCCTGTATCACCATCCTCCACTGATGTTTTCAGACAGATGTCTACAAGTATACGGTCATAGCGTGGCTCTGAGTCCTCTCCAAATCTTTCTCATCTTCTCCCACTTCCTGTCGACATGCTAATCACTTTCAAATATTTCAGTAATACCTATTAGCCAACATAACCCACACCCCTTTCCTCCCTTACCACTACAGATCGCTCTTTCTGAAATGTCCCCACTTTTCCCTACCCATCAGACAACCCCATCACTGTAAATTGCAAGTCAACATATTCTTACTCTGTCCCTAGCTTATAACAAGAGCATGCCTTCAGGATTTCTGTAGCAGGGTTTCTATGTGTGCCTCTGTATGCTCATACAGAGAGACTAAGGTGGGTTCTTTGTCTTATATGCCCAAGAGCAACTCCTGAGGGGATGTGTTCTGAGAAGTGTGAGCTTTGGACAGCAGGTATGCAGTGACAGACGCCCTGAAGTACCTTGTATATGGGATGCAGGCTGGGTAAGCTCCTCATCGTGGCCACAGAGATAACCTCAGCCATTAGATGTCCTCTTAGCAGATGTGACTGTAACTGGTGCAGTTGGAAATCAGAGCTTCGGACCCAGATCTTGGCCAGGAGCCAGGCCATGGGGGGATCTGAGGGCAAGAAGAGGGGAGGTGGGGGACATCCGTGTCGAGGTGGCTGGAGCTAGACCAGAAGACAGAGAGAGGGCAGGAGCTGAGGACCTATGTGTCTAACACTCTAACGAGAGTCAATGTTAGGAAAGACACGTGGCTCCTCACACCTGAATGACCATGGGTAAGAGCCTTCCGTCGGGCTGGAGCTTCAGCATGACCAAGGGGGCCGTCACATACTGCTGCTTAAAAATTATGATGTTAGGCTTGACCCCATCCAGCAGGGAGAAATCGGCTTCAAATAGAGATCCAGCCTGTGGGATCAGGGCACATGGGCAGAGAAAGAGTCTGGGGAAAGTTCAGAACTCACCTTTCTTTCACTTTGCCAAAGGGGGTCATCTCTCTGCCACCCAACAATTTTACACTAAGCTACTGATCTCCCCAGAGCTGATCGATGTGCTGGATGTACAGCTTGGTGCTTGAGCCTCCCTGAGTTGAAGTTTGTGCTTTCCACCATGGACCACAGTCCCTGGTCTGTCTTCATACACACAAGCCCCACAGGCTTTAGCCAAATATAGTACAAATTGATTCTATACTCCCTCCCTCCTCCAAAAAAAAAATCTATTTTTTAAAGGCCCTACTTACTCCTCCTCTTCCCCACTCCTTTCCCTTCTTCCTCCTACTCTCTCTCTCTCCTCTTCCCTCTTTTCTTCCTCTTTCTCCTTGCCTCCTTCCTCTCCTCCCCCTTTCCTTTCTTTGGGGCAGTCTCTTTGAGACATGGTCTCATAATGTAGCCCTGGGCAGCCTGGAGCTCACTATGTACAACAGGCTGGCTTTAAACTTCTGTCTATTCTCCTGCCTCTGCCTCTAAACACTGGGTTTACGAGCAAGAACCACTACACTCAACTTGTTGGATCTTGACTTTCCCTCCAGAAGCTCTCCCTTAGGACTAAGACTGAACTCTGTCTCATGAAAAGGGAAAGGATGAAGGTGGGGGTGGGGGAAAGGGTAAAGGAGACAAGACTACATCGATTATGGTTTTCAGCCACAGGTAATTCTGCTCCCCCCAGCCCCCAACATTTGGCAATGTTTTTGTTTGTCACAAAGGATGTGCTACTGACATCTAATAGGTAAGAGGCAGGAGATGTTGCTAGAACCTTACTCTACAGGAGAACACCCTAAAACCAAGGATTATATAGGTCACAACCGTGACATAGTTCCAAAGTTGAGAAACTCCAAGTGCTGATGAAACCTGTCACCACTTTGTATGCTAACCTAAAAAAAATTGATTAAAAAAAATCCTAAAAGCAGATAAAGGAGGGTATCGACGATGGAGTCACACATACAGAGGAGGGGAGGAAGCAAGGAAGTAGAAGGCAAAGCAGTTGGCCCCGTGGGGATGGGGTTGGGTGTGTAGGCTAAACAGAGGCGTCTCAGCACCTTGAGCTCCTTCTCCAGCTGGGTCTGTAAGTCTTCCATCCCTGGAGGCAAGACCAGCCGGGCTGGAAGGCGCTTGGACTGCCTCAGGAGCATGGGGTTTGCACCGTTGAGGAACTGGTACCCAAAGAGGGCATCGTCCTTCCAGGAATCACGGACCCGCCCTGAAGGCATCAGTTGAAAACACGGTGTGAGTTCTAAATATGTCCCCCAGCTAACCCATCACCTCCTGCCCTCTCTCCCCATTTCTCTCAGATATCTGGGTTGGAATTCTGAATAAGAAACTTTAGGAAGTTGTGATAACTGACCGGCCAGAGCATTCTTTCTATGTGGAAATACTTTCTGGTAATCTTCCAGTTTTTGTACATGACTTACAAAGTCTAGAGTCCCCTTAATAGCAAAGTCCTTCAACCTGTGCAAAGAACAGCGTGCAAGAAGATCAAAAAAAGAGCCCACCTCGAAAGCTTAAGGCAAAACTGCGCAAACTCAATCAAGTACTCACACTTTGGCCAGAGAGAGGGAAAAATCTAAATCCTTATCCTCCATGAATCTCTGGTTCCTGGGGAGGTCCCGTTCTGTACTCCCTGCTATAGGTAGGATTAATCCCTCCTTCCAGGAGCCCCACCTGAAGGACAAATACAGAGTCCTTAGTGAGGTAGTGGTTTGGAAGCTCTGGAGAACGATCAACAGATTTCTTGACAGATTTCTTGGACTCACCGATACACATTCCTTCTGTCCTCCAGCTCTTGCTCTCGATACTTCCTAAACAGGTTCTGAGCATCATCGTTTACCTTCAGGGCTGGGAGAGGCAGACACAAGAGTCTGCGTCCTCTCGGGACACTGCTTTGTGCTGGGGTCGCTCCATCTTCCCGTCCCCTCAATCTCATCCTTTCTCTTCTCCCCTCCCCTCATCCTCATGTCTCTCTTTTCCTTTAATTTATTTCATAACACACCTCCTGCTTCCTTCACCAGAGTCCTTACCAGTGCCCTCGGGCAAGCAGATAGTCTCCTTGCTCTGCACCCAACTGTAGCAGGGGAAAAAGGCTTCTCCCTGGGTCCCAGGACCCTGCACAGTGATCCACTTGCAGAACCAGTCAGAATCCAATAGGCCTTTGTGTTTGCGCAGCTTTACCACCAGGAGGCGTCCTAGATGCAAGGGGACGTCGATCTCCAGCTCCGTCTTCTGTGGGACAGGACACAGCTCCTAAGCAAGTCTGGGGTCCTCCATGAGGGCAGCGGTGACAGTGAGCCCTCGGAGAAGCTTGGCTCCGATTGCCCTTCTAAGAAGCAGTCAAGGAAACAGACCTGAACCAAGTGGCGGCGAGGAAGGAGCGGGGCGCTCTGTTGGGCTCCAGGCTCCGCTGTGCACCTGCTGTGAGCCCCAGCACCGTCTCATCCTCGCCCCTCTTTCTGCCCAGCCTCTCTCTCCTTTTCCTTTCCCTGTACCCTTTCCTCGCAGTCAGTCCATCTGCGCCTGCTATCATGCCCGGACCACCTTCTCAATAGTTGTCTGGGATCAGGCTTCCTCCCCTCCCCACAGTCCCCAGGATCCTTGCAGAGTCCCAGGTCCCCGGGTCTCTGCGAGCCCACCCAGTGGCCCACACTCACCCTTCCCCGCAGTGGCCGCAGCTGCTTCCCAAGGTCTGCCTCCCCATGCTCGCCCACCAGCCACAACTGCACCAGGTTGGTGGAGCCTGCCAAAAGCGAGTCTCCAGTGACCACGAGGATCTTGTACTTGCCCATCTCGACTGTTCCTCTAGAGGGACCTGCGAGAAAAGCTGCTTTTAAGAGGATCTGAGAGCCTGCCTCCAGAGAGCCACACCCAGACCAGAGTTTGGTGTGTTTTGAGTTGTGCTGCCCACTCGGGTCCCTCCCCCACTAAGGTGCAAGTATGTGAGTCTCACTTTCGCTGTTTCTAGATCGTTTCCAAGCAGTTTCCAAAGATGCATTTACTTGTTTACTTGGTAAGGGCTTCATGCCCCAGCCCTGAGCTAAGCACAACAGCTAGCTAGCCAAGCCTCACGCCCACCCAATTTTAGTGGAAAACAAAGAGCAGCAGGCGACGATGAGAGCAGTGGAATGGCTGTATGTGGGGGCGTGCTTTTCCGTGGAAATGAGCTTACCATCTTGGCAAGGACAAAGAGTTTTGTTAAGGACAGGTGCAGTAGAGGAGTTCATTGCTCGAACTGGAAAGCCCGGAAAGGGAGTTTGGAATTTCCCTATAGTCTTGACGTTTCCATTGGACCTCCCTGAAACCTGAAGCCAAGGCTTTAGACTAAGCATCAGTACTGCGCCAGGTGGGTGATATCAGGCGCTGGTGGGCAGACTGTAGGGAAGGAACAGGGAAAGGAACATGAGAGAGGACTCCCTTCAGGACTAAGTCTTCCCACCTCACCTTCCAGAGTTTGCCCCCCCGCCTCCTCAGAGCATGTAGCGCTCAGGGGTACACCTCTCCGTCCGGTGGCACTCCTGCCGACCCTGTCCCTGCCTCTGTCCAAGTGCTCCTCTGCTACTGTGGACAAAAGTCCCTAAATCCACAGTGGGTTTTGATTAAGAACTACTCCTGCCTCGTGATCAAAGAGTCAGTCAAAATACGTGGGTAATACCTGAATCTAAAAGTATACAGATGTACTTTCTTAGACAAACCATGGAGAGTGGCTTGTCATTAATTTACAGTGGAGTCAGTGTAAAGTGGACACTGCTTGAAGGATCTTGTGGAACAAACACTAAATGAAGCTTGTCTAGATCTTTACCAGTTTTCTCTCAACCCTTTTTGTTGTTTGGTTTTGGAGACAGGCCCAATCTTGTGTTCTTGTGTTTCTTGTGTTTCTTTCACTGCCCTCTGTCCTGCAGTCAGTCCACAGACACCATGCCCTGACTATCTTCACAGTGAGTCTCTGGGATCAGGCTTCCTCTCCTCTCTCCAGTCTCCTGGATCTTTGCAGAGTCCCAAGTCCCCAGCTGTGGTCCCTCACTCACAATACCAGCAGGACTGAGACATGGTTTCTCCGTGTAGCCCTGGCTGTACTGGAACTCACTCAGTAGACCAGGCTGGCCTTGAACTCAGAGAGACCTACCTGCATCTGCCTCTGAGTGCTGGGATTAAAGGAGTGCACCACCATGCCTGGCTTTTTAAAAAAACAGTTATCTTGACTACTTCACGTCAGTATCATGGCGGTGCTTCTTAAATGAATCGTGCTTATATAGTCAGAGAATATTCCATTTGATTCTAATAAAAAAATATAGCTACCATTCCATTGCTAATATTTGTCTATGAGTTGCACGACTTTACAATCATCATAGTAGTTCACGAACATAGTTGAAAGCTTACCTAGCTTCCCCCCCCCTTGAGACATGTTCTCACTATGTACTATACAGCTCAGGCTGCCCTGAATTGCATTTTTTCTATGTCAGCCTTCTGACTCCTGAACAAGTGTTTCTATGATATGCGTGTGTGTATGTGTGTGTGGGGAGGGGCAAAGAAAAACGTTCAGGAGTGTCTTTCTCTATTGTTCCCTGCCTTATTCCCTTGAGACAGAGTCACTGACCCAGGAGTTCACTGCTCTGTCTAGGCTGGCTGGCCAGTGAGATCTCAAGACCTGCTCTACTCCCTGTGTGAGCTGAGGTCACAGGCACACACAGCCATGTCTAGCTTACTATGTGGATGTTGAAGGTTGAAATTTAGGGCCTCCTGCTTTCAGAATGAGCACTCCTCCCCATGCAGCCCTCTCCCCAGCCCCAAACAACTGTTCTTAGCAGGCGTATAGTTTACTAGGTAGGCATACTGTTTACCAGGCAGGCAGTGACGTGTCACATGCTCCTTGCCACATGCATTTGGCATGCTGAAGGCATGCATGTTAGTCTTTTTGGAGGTAAGTACCCTGAAAGGTTAGCCTGAGGGTCTGGACCTTGAATACTCAAGAGCTCCTGTGTTCTTCACTTCATCCCCAGCACAGAGATGCTCAGAGGTGGGGTCAGGAGGTGACTGGCTCAAATTCCTCCCCTGACTCTGAGTCACTCACCCGTCTGTCACCACTTAAGCTTCATTACCCGAAGTGCTGAGCACGGTGTGTTGTCCTTTCTGCCCAAGCCATCCCCCTTTTCCAAGGACAGCAATTGGAAGGAGAAGCAAGAGAAGCCACCAGCTCCTGGGGGGTTTTCCAGGTCCTGTGAGACCCACTTGGGTTCCAAGAGATGCCCACGTGTCCTTCCTGCAAACCTCCCTTTGCTGCCTACATTACATCAAAGTGTACTTCCAACAAAAGCAAATACAAGACCAAACTCGTAACGAGACTGAGTCCAAGTTACAGATACATGGGAAGAGATGATGGGCTCAAATAGAGACAGTTCTCAGAAGATGGCGTATAGGCAGGAGCTGGGTCCCTTTCCTCAGAATCCCCAATCCCTTTGATTAGTGGTTTGCTCAATGACTCACTCCTTGGATCAAATCAAACATTTTTCAATCATTGTTTGGTAACATAATCTCACTTCAATAAACTTACTTATTTTGTAATTCTCATGTCAAAGTCCATTCTAGGGCCAGAGAGATGGCTTCGCAGGGAAAAATGCTTAGCACACAGCTCGATGACTTGGGCCTGACTCAGCAGGTAGTAGATGAAGAGAACTGATTCACAAAAGTTATCCTCCGACCTCCACACGCATACCATGCCTGCCCACCCATGAACCTACACACACACTGACACACATCATGCACATACCCGCTCTCTCTCACACACACATCATGCACACACAATAATAGCAAATAAAATAAATCCTGAAGTCCACTCTAAGCTCTTCTTGATGGGTTTAGGACAGAATGAAAAAATCTGACTGTGTTTAGTAGCTCTACTAATGGGTGTACGGCTCTCTCCTTTGGGAATGGAAGGTCTGCAGGGGGAGGGGAGCTGGTCAGGGCTCAAAGGGGTGGGCAGAGGGGCTCAGGTATGAGATCAGGTTGCAATGGCTTCCTCCTCCTGTGGTTGCTTGTCTCAACAGGGCCCTGTTATCTGTAGGAACTGCTTGCCCCAGTGAGAGATTTGGTTGGCTGATAACAGTTAGGCAATGCCAGCATCTGCTTTGTATGTTTTCTCTCTCTCTCTCTCTCTCTCTCTCTCTCTCTCTCTCTCTCTCTCTCTCCCCCTCTCTCTTTCTCTCTCTCATATATATATGTATGTATGTATGTATGTATGTATGTATGTATGTGTGTATGTGTGTATGTATATGTATATGTATATGTATGTATGTATATGTATATAATATGCTGCCTCTTTATTTTTCAGTTGATACACAAAAGTTATACACATTAATGTGCTACCATGTAATTTTGATGCATGTACACTTTGTTTAAATCAGGTTAAACATTTATTTTCTCAAACATTTGTCAGTCTTTTACAATAAAACTTTTTTGAAAAATCTTTTCTCTTCGTTTTCTAGAGTGTACAGTACGTAGTTATTACCTATAGTCACCCCAGAGTGTCTCTATTACTCCGGAACTTCTTGCTTCTAGAATTTGTCTTGTAGTGCCCATTGGCCAGTCTTTTCCCATATTTCATCTCACCCCATTGTCCCGAGCCTCAACTTTCTTTTTTTTTTTTAAGATTTATTAATTTTATGTATATGACTACACTGTTGCTATCTTCGGACACACCAGAAGAGAGCATCAGATCCCATTACAGATGGTTGTGAGCTAAAGTGTTAGTGCTGAGAACTGAACCCAGGACCTCTGGGTTCTTAACCCACTGTGCTCTTAACCACTGAACTCTCTCTCCAGCCCCACTCAGCCTTTAATGGCCTTCTAGGAAGGAAGCTGGAGACTATGCACTAGCTTACTTCCCTTGCTCCCTATGACCTTCTGGAGCCCCACTCCTACCCCACTGAGCAAACCCATAGAGAAATCAGAGAACATAAGAGCCCATTAATATAACCCTCAACCTTGTAGGCAAGGCTGTGTGACAATTTCTTGATTAATGATTACCATGGAAGGGCCCAGCCCGTTATGGGTGGTGCATCCCTTAGGCAGAAGAGCCTGGGCTGTATAAGAAAGCTGGTGGACCAAGCCATGAGGAGCAAGCTAGTAAGCAAGTAAGGCTTCTCCATGGTCTGTGCTTTGGTTCCTGCCTCAAGATTCCTGCCTTGAGCTGCCTTCCTGGCTTCCCTTGGTGACAGACTATAAAGTATGAGATAAATGCAGTTCCCCTCTGTGGGAAAAATATAGGTCTCAGCGGTGGAGTCCTGGAGGCTTTTCACTTGACTGCAGGTCCCAATGACACGAGGAAGTCCTTGGTTCCAAAAGGGTTTATTGTCATGGCAGATGGTAAATGGATCTGGTTGTACCCCCGTAAAACTCAGGGCAGTCCCAAGTTAAATAGGGAGGGAGAAAGGGGGAGGATCTGGGGAGGATCTGGGGGAGGAATGCTTAATTTGCTTCACCCTCTGACCTTCATTAGTGTGTAAATCCCTAGGGCCTGAGGCCTGTGGTCACGCCCTCTACCTGTGCACTTTGGGAGGGGCTGTAATGGTCTACGTGACTGAACAATGTAGGTTTATGGAGACGAGACTGTGTGTCAGGACTCTGGGTTCTGGGGGTGCAGCCGAACTCCTGCTGGTTCTCACGTAGAGTCTGGGGTTCTAGGCCCATGCCCAGCCATGAACCAGGATACCCTTATGCAGTCCCACACTCCTCCCCAGGTGGCTCTTGACCAGTGTTTGATCCCAGCAACAGAATAGCCAATTAGGTCAGAGACACACACAAAATAATCTTCATAATGTTTCCTTTGAAGACATCCCCAGTCTCCATGAAAATTTCTCTTAGATCCCTCCAGCTTGGCTTTAGGAACAAAGGAACCCTTCCCCCTCTCCCTTTTGAAATGCAGCTGAATGGAGGCACTCACCTATATGACCACTAAAGACAAGATTTGGGGAAGTGCACTGTCGATTTTGTGACTCTTGGATGTATCAGAAGAGGGAAATTTCAGCTCACGTGTGTCCATCTGATTTTATTATAATCAGTTCTACGAAACCACTAGGGCCAAATAACAGAATGGTTGTGAGTTTTAATGAGGATGGCACCCAGATCTGTGGAGCTGATTAATTAACCGGGGTAACAGAGAATCCTGGCAGCAGAAGGAGCTGAGGAACTCACTCTCAAAACTCAGTCCAAGTCTTATCTGTACATACGCCGGGACAGAGAGCCAGACGCAGTGACCTGTTCTCTTATGTAGCATTTTTACATTGCTGTGGGGCCCCACCCCTGAGAAGAGACAGGCAGTGTCTCAGGACTGAATTACCCTCCAGTCCCTTACTCCCCTGTGTAGGTTCTGAGGCCAAAACAATAGACCTGATTTGGCAGAGGTGCGAGGAGATTCTACCCTCTGTGCTAAGAAACCTAAACTTCACCTGGCTTAGTTGTAGCCATTAGATTTCAAACCTTGACTCATGCTGAATAGTGTGCCTCTCCCTCCCACAAACAAACGTCACAGAGAAGATGGTTTCATCTTCCCTGGCTATCAGTGATGTAGGTCAAAACACGTCTGTTCTAGCTATGTATCTAGATCTTTTTTCCTTCACACCTTAGAGACATAGGTATGACTACCATGAGACAAGCCACTAGTTATCTGTATCTATTATTTCCAGTTAGAAAATGGGAATTATGAACCTGGTGTGAAGCTTCCCCAGGTGGTCTTTGGAATGCCCATCCCACCCCATCTCAAAACATTAGGCAATAGAAAACTCCTCCAAACCAAAACAAGATTAGAACACATTAACACAAGAGGGGGGCCTACGGTTTTGTGATCTCCACGTGGGAAGAAATGTAGACTTGAGAAAATGGAGGAGGGACTGGAAGGAACAGTGGTCATGCGCACAGGCTCCTGAGTCCACACTGGAGACCTGATCCATCCACACCCTACCCATGGAACATCACTAATCTAAGTGTCTAATGAAAGAACTGGACAGGGTCTGCCCTCACCTTATAATTGAGTGATCAGTCAGGGTGCAGCCGGCCACATCTGTACACCTGGCAACTCAGTGGCACATGCCCAGTACTTAGAAGATCTGACTTAGACATGAGGGAGATACAATACAGTGTTGTCAGCTTCAACATGTCCCCTGAATAGAGAACTTTGACCCAGATGTTCGAGGCCATCCTTGTTTACCCGTTATCTAGAACGATAAGACACCCCCACCCCCTGAATCCTAATTTCTCCACCATGCCTTTGCTCTTCATAGACTAAGGCTAAGTGTCTGACCCTTTTAGTGGGGTTGTTCTCTATTGACCTCATCGGGCCCTTTAAAAACTCCCTTTCTTGTGCTCCATGTTCAAACCTCCAAACTACAAGGGAGGACATGTTTTAAAGTGTCTCTCTCAGGAAAGGGGAAGCTGAGACACTTCAGTGGCATATGCCTGTGAAGACCTCCGCAGAGGGGAGACCCTCACTCAAGTCTCAGAAGGTTGCGACCACCCAGTAATCTGCCCGAGACACCATGAACTGGAGCAATAATGAGGTTTATTCAGGCACATGACAGCTAGCTGCCGGTCAATTCGTTTGCCCACGCAGGAGCTGAATAGACCCGGACAACCAATTTGAGAGGGGTTTTAAAAGGGAAAAACCACAAACCAAAGGATTGGGAGGGGGATGAGGGGTTGCTAAGGTGGCATAACATAAAAATAGCGGAACAGTCCAAAGGAACCCGACCTACGTGAGTCAGGGTCAGGTGAAAACTCTCTGTACGCTAATCTTTCTCAAGAATGTGGTCCTGCCCTGTCACTGTGGCCTTGCCCTGTCACTGCGGTTACCAGCTTGGTTCCACCTAGCTCACCTTCATTCTTTCCTTTCTCTTTGCGGGTCAGCCAGTTCCAGTAATGGTGACTGGTCTTTCCACATTTCTAACTTGCTTCATGGCTCGGTTTCTCAGGAAATTTTCCATGTCCTTATAAAGAAAGCCTAAAGAATATTTTATATGTCTAAAAAGGATTCTATATACCCAGTATCTATAATTTTTCACTCTACACCTGGAATACTAGCATTTGGGAGTGAGGGACAACCAGGAGTTCAAGGTCATTCCCAACAACACTGCAAGCTCAAGGCTAGCCTGAACTACATGAGATCTGATCACACACACACACAATGGATGGTAAGCTCACACACACACACACACACAATGGAGGGTAAGCTTGAGGTCTGCTGATAGCCCACCCTCACTCTGGACCCTACAATGCAAGCCTTCCCTCCGTGCTCCTAAGCACTCGCAGTGACAGCTCCTTTGGTTCAAGACGAAACTGGATTTGCACTGTGTCATACTCTGCATATTTATGTGCCACATAAGGTCTAAATCCTTCCCCAAAGGTGGTGCCCAACCTTTCCCAAGCTGTCTTTTTATGAGGTTTTTTATCTACTCTTTCCATCATCTTTATCAAAGGCATAATTTTCCCAGTTATCTTGGACTTGAAACAAACCCCAATTATGTCACAAGTACCCACACTCCTTCCCTGGCTGAAGTTCCCTGTGTAGCACTAGATCTCATCTTCTGAGTTGATTGTTGATACTTCTGTACCCAGAAGGTTTCCAAGAAGGCTCCACCCTCAGTCCTCATCAGCCTGTAGTGCCTGAGCCCCACCTAAGCGAAATCCACTTGCCTAGAACTTGAGGCTCTTACAAGGACCTACAGGTTAGCTGTGGGAAATAGAACATTCACACAGATAGAAGACATATTTTCTGAGTATTCTGTGACTTTAGTGACTTACATAAACTTGATTTGCGATTCATCCTGGGACACTAGTTCAAATGAGAGACAGAGGGCTGACCGTCTCAAGACCTGGCTTTTAAAAATTGTGTGTGTCTATGTTTGTCTCTGTATGAGTGTGTGTTTATGTCTCTGTGTGTGTATGTTTGTGCCTATCTCTGTGTGTGCATAAATGTGTATGTCTGTGTATGTGTGCTTATGTCTGTATGTGTATGTTTGTGTATATCTGTATGTGTTTCTGTATCTGTGTCTGTGTGTTTGTGTGTATGTGAGTGTGTGTTTATGCGTTTATGTGTGTCTGTGGGGTGTGTGTGTGTGTGTGTGTGGTGCACTGTGTGTTAGACTTCGGTGGGCAGCTTGGAACAGACAACAACAGACCAAATGGTTCCAAAGGGGAGGGGGTTTATTCAGGGCAGAGGGCAAAGGTAGGAAGAGAAACAGGAGAAGATGGTGGAGAAAGAGGAGAGAGAGAGGAGAGAAGAGGAGTGCAGCCATGGCCACGTGGAGAGAAGGGGAAAGGAAGGGAGGAAGGGCAAGGAGAAGCTAGAGGCAAGAGAGTAAGAGAGAGAGGAGGAGGCAAGCAGCCCCTTTTATAGTGGGCACGCCCACCTGGCTGTTTCAGGTAACTGTGGGGAGGAGCATACCTGTGTGTTGCCAGATAACTGTGGAGGTGGAGTTTAGACAGAATACTAACATTCCCATGTTTTGGTTTAATTAAAAAGAAAAATTAGAAAGAGGTGACAGCGAAGCAGGAATAGGGTCGTCGTGAAATCTGGCTACTTCCTGATGGCATTGGGGGCAATGTGTCTTTAGGGGGAACATAGAAGAATGGGTATGGGGGTTGTTTGTCCAATCTTAGGAGAGCTGACTGTTTCCTGCTGTCCAGGGTCTATGGAGCGAGCCATCTGAGAATAGGTCAGAAGGAACAGGTCCAGTAGAAGCAGCTGTGTGTGTGACAGGAAATGGAGCATCTGGAGGTTTGTTAGGAGCCGCGTCCGCCATTGCAAGATGGCACCGGTTTCCTGCTTCCTGGTTCTTCTTTCGAGCCTTGCTTGAATGTGCGCCTGCGCAAGGCGCGAAAACCAGTATGCTAATTTGGCGACATCATAAGAGCCAATGAGTGTGTGGCACGTCTCCTAAAGCTCTATATAAGCCATAAGCTTTTGGGGCTTGGCGTCCCTCGCCTCACTACCATCTAAGAGAGCTGTAACACTACCATCTAAGAGAGCTGTAACACTAAAAGAGCTGTAACAATAAAACTGCTGTCAGAAGAATCCTTAGTGTGGCGTTCTCCTTTTCGGCGAGGCGGCGCCCCGCAGAGGTTGCTTCTCTGGAGCTGTTCTGGATGTACCTGGACTTGACAAGATGTAGGAAATAAGATTAAGAACACTTGGAGAAAGAAATTTTTTCTAAGATGTACATTTGAAACCCAAAGGGATCCCACCCTTTGTTATAGATAGTGAGTGGGACCTTTACTTATCTGGATGGCATCTATTTGGTCCATGAGAGGTAGATCTGAGTGGGTTTCCTGTGGCTTGTAAGTTTACAAAACAGATAACAGCATGAGTTAACAACATGAGCAGTCTCTAAGATGAACTTTTGTTGGATTGTATAGTGAAATATTTTAGAGTTAAGCAAGTTTATAGGAACTCAGATAATATTAGGACAGTGTCATAGCAAGAAGAGGAAATATGAAGCATTTAATTGATGGCAACTGAGTTTAGGTAATGAGGTAACAGATAATCTGTGAAAGCTTAGCTGTCAATGTAGTCAGAAGTCTGGGAAAGAGTAAACAATAATCTACCAGTTATATATTATTTTAAAAAATGACAGAGTCCACTAGCCAACAGTTCCCATGGTTTTCATAGTCTCTTGGGTGAAGTCAGTTTGGCTTCCAAGCTCAGAAAATGCAGGGCTTTTTTTCTGTGGAATGGATACGCGTGACATGAGAAATGACTTACCTTGATTTAGCCAAGTCATTTGACTCAGGGTATCCCATTGTGTTTGTTCACATACAATCTAGGCTGTAAGTTCCGGTGTCCATCTTCTGAAACCATCTTGGGTAACTGTTAGAGACTTTGGGCATTCTGTCAGCCATAAGCTTAAAAATACTATCAGCAGACTTCTGACAAGGATTGGTTGTAACTGAATAGAATTTAATAGCAGTAGTAAAAAGACAGAGCCTTTCCTATCTTGTCTTAAGTAACTTTGGCGGGTTGTGTAGGTAGAGAAAAGCACATTTTTGTATTAGCAAAGAAACATTTGGCTAGGACCAGAATAAGAAAGCTGGATCATATGGCTGGCAGGGGGTTGGGCGGCAGCAGCAGCAGGGCGGGACTTCCTGCTAGCTCCAGAAGTCGCTGTCCAGTGTCTCTGGCGGCTAGAGTTTGCAGTGGGCAAGGAAAAGCAAGCATGTCCCATATCACAGCAACGTTCATGTTACTTGTTTTTGTATCGGAAGGCACCACTAGCACTCACTTTACAGGTCCCGGGCAGAGAGGGAGAGGGAACATTTAGGTGAAAGACCAGGAGTTAGGACTGGACGTCCATATATGAGTTCAGAAGGTGAAATGAGGAGAGGTCGCTTGGGAAGGGCTCGTAGCCTGAAAAGAGCCAGAGGTAGGAGTTTTACCCAGTCAAGGTGAAGTTCCTGTGACAGCTTGACAAGAGTGGTTTTTAAAGAGCAGTTGGTTCTCTCTACCTTACCGGAAGATTGAGGATGATAGGGGATATGAAAATGCCAGGGGATGTCTAGGGCCTTAGAGTCTGAGAAACTTGGGATGTGAATTCAGGCCCATTGTCTGACTGGAGGGAGGTGGGGACACCAAAACGGGGGATGATCTCTCTGAGGAGGAGATCAGAGACTGTCTGAGCCCTTTTGTTAGTTGTGGAAAAGCCTCTACCCAGCCTGAGAAGGTGTCCACCAAGACCAGGAGGTACTTGACACGTTTTACAGCGGGCATGTGGGTAAAGTCAAGTTGCCAGTCAGTTCCAGGAAGGGAACCTCTAGCCTGATAGGTAGGAAAAGGGGTGCTCCAATACCTTGAGTTGGGATCTGACATCTGACAGATTTTGCAAGAAGCAGTGATAGATTTTAGGAAACTTAAGTCCTCAGGAGTAGGCTGTAGGTGGGTCTTAACGAAATAAGACAGCACTTGGCTGTTAGGATGAAAGAGTTGGTGATAAGAGCAGGAAGGGCCTGTGCCTCCACCACCTTGGTGTCTGACACTATGGCCTAGCCAGCTTTCCTGACCCCTTCATGAAGAAAGGAGCTTCTATCTGTATACCAGGTAAGTGTGGCTTGAGGCAATGTGCCCTCCTGTATGTGTCAAGGATGAGGTAATAGTTCCTCTAAGGTTTCAGTACAGGAGTGAGATAGAGAGTAGTCAGTGTTAGGTCGGGGAAGAAGATTGGAAATATTAAGAGGTGAGCATGATTGAGAGGTGAGAGTGGACTCTTCTATTAGGGCTACCTGAAGAGAAAGAACCCTATAGGGAGGTAGAGTCTGTAAGCCTCTATAAGTTAGGAACTGTGACAAGTTGTGAGAAGAAAGGACAGTTATAGGTGATTTCAGGGTTAGTTTCTTTGATTCTCGAATAAGGAGTTCAGCAGCTGCTAAGGTACAAATACAAGGTGCCCATCCCTGGATGGTTGGATCTAGTTTTTTTGACAAGTATGTTACGGGTGCAAAAGATGGTCCCAGTTGGTGACCTAAGGCTCCAAGGGCAAATCCCTCTTTTTCAGTTATGTAGAGGGAAAAAGGACGAGTCAGGTTTAGGAGATGTAAGGCTGGGGCCTTAAGGAGAGCCTGTTGGAGCCTTTGGAAGGGCTTAGTGACAGGTTTGAGAAGAGATTCGTGGGTGGGGCCTAATGCTGCTTATATAAGGGTCGAGAAAGTAGGGAAAAGGAAGGAACCCAGGAACGCAAAAAGCTAGCCATTCGTAGGAATGATAAAATCTCTTCCTTTGTAGAAGGAACAGTTAGAGACTGAATCAGGTTCTTTCTATCTAAGGTAATAGCCTTGTGGGGTGATTTCTAGTCCCAAATAGGTGACTTGAGTGGACAGTTGGACTTTAGAAGGTGAAACCCTGTAGCCCCAACTGGAAAGGAAATTTAGAAGAGCAGCTGTGTCAGCTTGGCTAATTTCTAGGGAGGGGCTACAGAGAAGAACATCATCTAAGTAAAGTACAATTTTAGATCTAGGGAGAGATAAAGAGATTAAGTCAGAAGTCAGGGCCTGTCCGAACAGATGTGGGCTGTACCAGAATCCCTGAGAGAGAACAGTCCAGGTAAGTTGGGTAGAAAAGTGGGTGTTAGGATCTGTCCAGGTAAAGGCAAATATGTCCTGTGACTGGGTGTCTAGAGGGATAGAGAAAAATGCATCCTTGAGATCTAGGACTGAAAAATGAGAAGTCCCTGAGGGGATAGTAGAAGCGTATAAGGGTTAGCTATGACAGGATGGAGGGGAACTACGGCAGAGTTAAAGCACCTGAGAACTTGAACCAGTCGATAGGTACTATTAGGTTTCTTAACTGCCAGTATAGGGCTGTTAAAAGGGGAAGAGGTAGGTCAAAGGAGTTTTTTCCTTAAGAGGTCAGCAATGATAGGCTTAAGTCCCCTGAGGCTCTGGAGAGAAAGAGGGTATTGGGCTTGGCAGATGTACCTGGTACAGTCCAGTAACTGGACGAAAACGGGAGAATGATGTTTAGCAACAGAGGGGTTCTGGATGTCCCAAACTCGGGGGTCCACCTGAGAAGCTGGTAAAGGAAATAACATGTTAGTGTTAGTAGGGTGATTGACTAAAAGGAGGAACAGAGGAACTGCTGGAGAGCTTGGGCTTAAGTGAATTGGTGGAGCAAAGAAAATAGAAGCTCCCAACTTAGCTAAAATATCTCTTCCTAATAAAGGAACAGGGCATGTAGGCACTACCCAAAAAGGAATGGGTGAGAGGCACACCCCTAAAAATGCAACTAAGTGGGAGGAGTGAAAGACTTAAGGTGAGACAAGTGGACCCAATGAGGGAGTCCTTCAAGTTTAGCAGCTGTAGGGGTCACGAGGATTACCTTAAAAGGACCTTGTCATTTGGGAAAGAGAGGTGAGGGCCGATGATCTGGAGGGGAGAGAAGCACTTGGTCTCCAATGTTGACAGGCAGTGGACAGGAGACAGTGTGTGGTCGAGGTAGATGGTGGTCAGCAAAGTTCCACAAGAGAGAACGGAGGTGGCAAAGTAGTGGGGTGAGCAGATGGTCTGGGAGGGGCAAACAGGAAGAACACATGGAAAGAGTATAACGAAGATAGATAAATGCTCAAGCATAGGGGATTTGTTTCCATTTACCAGACTGCTGACAGCATGTGTTAAGACCTCTTAAAATAATTGGGTCCAGTGTGCCATTATGTGGCTACTTTAGTCCATTATCTAGAGGGTATCGAATCCAGACCTTATTGCAGAGGTGTATCAATTTGGAAGGCCTCAAATCAGGCGTTAATTTTAGAGATTTGAGGTTTTTCAGTAGACAACCCAGTGGGGTGTCTGGGTACAGTCGAAGACAATGTGGTACCCATTGGGTGACGACTGTTACCGAGTTATCAGTTGGTGTCCCGAAAGAAAAGCTGCCAACGAAAAATAAGGTTCAAGCTAGATAATCAGGTCATCACGAGAATATCTAGGAGTCTCTGTGGAACTAGTCTGGCAGAACGTAGCTCACCAGGTATCCAGGATTTCTGGCAGAGCTGCGAGAGCTGGGGAGGGGCTGGGAGTTATTTCTGAGAGGGAAATCACCCAGTGGCCAATGTCCTAGGTCGCAGTTCAGCTAGAGGCCAGTCATATGGACTGGGGCAATGAAAAGCCAACCCCTTAGCCCAGGGAGGGTTGGCCAGACCCTAACTGGGCGTCCAGGGTTCCTCCCGCCAATCAGAAACTCCTTACCAATTAATACGCTGGTGTGTTTGTGGGCTTGTGCAGTCTGCTATCAGGAAAGGTGGAACCGTGAGGTCTGTGTAGACCTGTCTGGCTGCCTAGCCCACGTGGCAGAGTACCATATGGTGGCCACAGTGGCACAGCTCACGTGATGGAAGTTTTTCGAGCCTGTCAGCGTCGGATGGGGTTGGTCTGCTGTGATGCCAGGTAGCAGCAGATTTAGTCCGTGTGGTGTAGTGGTGGCAGCTGTGGCGGTGGGGTTGTGGCAGGCCACATGGTGTCAGTCTTGTATGGTCACAGCAGCCTCACAGCAGCTGGCTGTGGCTGCCAGCGGCCACATGGGTCTCACGGTTCCTGAAGTCTTCGTATCTTGAGTTTCGGCAGCAATGTTAGACTTTGGCTGGCAGCTTGGAACAGACAATACCAGACCAAACGGTTCCAAAGGGGAGGGGGTTTATTCAGGGCAGAGGGCAAAGGTAGGGAGAGAAACGGGAGAAGATGGTGGAGAAAGAGGAGAGAGAGAGGAGAGAAGAGGAGTGCAGCCATGGCCACGTGGAGAGAAGGGGAAAGGAAGGGAGGAAGGGCGAGGAGAAGCTAGAGGCAAGAGAGTAAGAGAGTAAGAGAGAGAGGAGGAGGCAAGCAGCCCCTTTTATAGTGGGCACGCCTACCTGGCTGTTTCAGGTAACTGTGGGGAGGAGCATACCTGTGTGTTGCCAGATAACTGTGGAGGTGGAATTTAGACAGAATACTAACATTGTGAGCTTTCAGAGACCAGAGGAAGCTCTGGGTCCTTTGGAATGGAGTTGCAGGTGTTTGCTGACCACAGTGATTTTGAAGCAAATGATCTTAAATTCTGAACCATCTCTCCAGTCCCTGATGATCTGATTCTTAAAACAAGCTCTGACCATACTAAAAATGAAAGTTTATACAGCCAATGGTACCCTCCAGGATAGAAGAAAGTCATTAGTTAACGTATGACCTCAACAATTTGTATATCTGCTCTAATCCCAGGACAATCGGACCAGAAATTAAGTCTACTCTCCTTACCATCTGATGCCCTCACTGAGGAAATTTAATGCAGCTTTCATCTCAAAGCACTTGAAGATGCAAAGGCCAGATGGAAGTGAGACAACTCTTTCATCCACTCAAAGTTCCCAAACCAGACACTGAGAGGGCCACTTGGCATCTTTTTGGTCCTTCGGCAAATTCAGTCTTCACAAAATTATTCCTATCAGGAAGGAAAGCTGACTCAACCTCTCAGCCATCACTGATGCGGCAACCTCACCTCTTACAGGAGCCCACAGCATCCTGTTACCTCTTCTGTCAAAACTCCTATCCCGGGGCGACTGCAGAGTAGGAGAGATAGCACCTCTAGCAGAGCGCTCCCTGCTGGCGTGTAGATTTTATCCTCTATCCTAAATCTTGGGATGTGGATACACTCTTTACATCATCTGCCTGAACCCACATTAACAGAAGCCCACTCCAGCCCCTCTACAATGGCTAACCTTCTGTTGGGATGAATTCTCCCTTGATTTTCTCCCTTGAGAAAATCCACTTGCCTCTTCACATGACCAGGGACTCATTTCACCAACAAAGTCATGTGAAAATTCAATACTCAATTCCACAGTCCCCCAGATCGCATTGTCCTTATCCCCAGTCATCTTAAATTATTGAGCAAGCCAGTAAACAAAACTAAAATCTGGAGAATACCTAGCTCAGACCCACACAGGGCATGAGGGTTCATGCCTAGTCTTATAACTTGTTATACCATGGTCAGTTGCTATCCCTGGGAGGCCTGCTTTTGTTGTTGTTGTTGGTGGTGGTGGTGGTTGTTTGGGTTTTTTTTTTTTTTTAGAGAATCAGAGGAGTGGATCTGGGAAAAAGAGTGGAGGGCAAGGGACTGGGAGGAGTGGAGAGAGGGAAAGCTGCAGTCAGAATGTAATGTATGAGAGAAGAATTTTTTTAATTAAAAAAAATTAAAAACCTAAAATTTGCAAAAAAGAAAGAAAGAAAGAAAGAGAGAGAGAAAGAAAGAAAGGAAGGAAGGAAGGAAGGAAGGAAGGAAGGTAAAGAAGAGAAAGTAAAAGAAAAGAAGAGAAAAGAAAAGAATATTAGGGACCCCCATCCTCCATGGTCTATCAAAGCTCTTGCCCCAGCCCTGGTGACCCTGCAGACTGCCCACCCAACCCTGGACTCCCACGTTAGACCACAGTATCCCTATAAGAGATATCAACAGAGGATGTGAGAGTCTGTGTATAGCATAAGTAGAAAACCTCAATTAAGTTCACTCACACTCCTTACCACGCCCTACCCCCCCAGAGCATTTCCTCATCTGTTCCTCATTCCTCCCCGCTGCTCTTTCCTGCACTGTCCCTTCCTATGCCCTCCAACAACTCCCTTCTCTTACTCTATCTCGCCATATAAAGATACAGAGATAAATACGTGTGTGCATACATACATACATATGTACATACATACATATGTACATACATACATACATACATATGTACATACATACATACGTACATACATACATACATACATACGTACATACATACATACGTACATACATACGTACATACATACATACATACGTACATACATACGTACATACATACATACATACGTACATACATACGTACATACGTATAGGTCTAGATGATTTAGACAGTTTAGATAGTACAGTAATAGAGGATATAAGTGTCGGTCATATGGCTGTAGTCCCATTTGGCAGTGCTGGTTTTAGGACAGAGTGTCTGGAGCACAGCAGGCGGCACACACTCTGCCGCTGACCCCCTCCTCCTAGCCCACAACATGGTGTATCAATTTCACTCTCCCCTTTGCAACACCAGCCTCCCATGATTCTCTGCGTGTGCTATCTCTTCATTCCTCTCTGCTCAAACTACCCCTCTGGTAACTCCTCCATGCATCTATCCCCAACCCCCAAAAGGTATAGAATTCTTTTGCATAGCTTATCCATGACCTTACCTCCTATGAGTACTTTTTTTTTTGGTTTGGTTTTTCGAGACAGGGTTTCTCTGTGTAGCCCTGGCTGTCCTGGAACTCACTCTGTAGACCAGGCTGGCCTCGAACTCAGAAATCCACCTGCCTCTGCCTCCCAAGTGCTGGGATTAAAGGCATGCACCACCACCGCCCGGCCTCCTATGAGTACTTTTGCTGGCAGTTTGAAGTACTAGGTAGAAGGAGCCTCCGTTGAGACTTGCTTCCATCAGATTGGCTTTGGCCGTGTTTTTTTAATTGTTAATTGATGTAAGAGGGTCCAGTCCACTGTGAGTGGTAACAAACTTAGGCAAGTGGGTCTGGGCTATGTGAGAAAAGTAGCTAAATGTTAGTCTCACAGCAAGGCAACAGCGTGGCATTCTCCCCTGGGCTCTGCTTCAGTTCCTGTCTTGGCCGGAACTGTAACCAGAGTGATTGTAGCCCATAATCCAAAACAAACTTTCCCCCAAGTTGGTCTTGGTCCGATTTTTATCACAGCAACAGGAAGCAATCTAGAACGTCTCCATCTGTAGGATGAGTACCGCTCTCCCCATTCCCTGCAGGGTTTTGAAGTGTCCATTCCCTTGCCTATAAGCAAGTACCTGATATCACTAGAAAGGCACCTCCACCCTCGCATTCTTGAATATCCATGTCCAAGAATGCCATTTTTAAACATTCCTGTTTCTTTGATTTATATAACACTCTGTCTCTCTAACAGTCTTACTGATAATCTTTTTATAGGATAGAATAAAATAAAGCTCGGATAACTAATTATCTTTATTTTCCAGCTCAATGTCGCCCTCATGTGGAATACTCAGAAACCTCACAGGCTCCTCCAGACTTTGCATACCCCCACCAAGACTCCAGCAACAGGGCTAAGAGCACTGGCTGCTCTTCCAGAGGAACCGAGTTTAGTGTCCAGCACCCACATGGCCATCTACAATCATCTGTAACTCCAGTTCCAGGGGGTCTGACACTCTCTCTGGTTTCTGCAGGCACCAGACACTCACATGGTATGGAGACATACATGTGGGAAAAAACCACCATACACATAATAAAATAATAAAATAAAATAAAAAATTAAAGTAACTCCAGCAAAATGGCCCATTCACAGCCATCTGGCATCGATTATGATTCTCGTTCCTCTCAGGGGCACTTTCAGTTGTAAAAAGGAGCTGCTATTGAACCATCTGTAACTCCTGTGCCATTATAATAACAAAATTCACTATGGCTGGAGAGATGGCTCAGCAGTTAAGAGTACTTGTTGCCTTTGAGAGGATCTGAGTCCAGTTTCCAGCAGCCACATGGCAGCTCACAGCCATCTATAACTCCAGATCCAGGGGATACGACTCTCTCTCCTAACCCTCCTAGGAACCAGGCATGCATGTGGTACACACACATAGAAGCAGGTAAAACTCTCATACATAAAATAAGTGAATTTTTTTTTATAAAATATGGTATTTTTTCTTATTCTTTAAAAGATTTATTTATTTATTTTATGTTATGTGAGTACATTGTAGCTGTCTTCAGACACACCAGAAGAGAGCATCAGATCTCATTACAGATGATTGTGAGCCACCATGTGGTTGCTGGGAATTGAACTCAGGACCTTTGGAAGAGCAGTCAGTGCTCTTGACCACTGAGCCATCTCTCCAGCCCCCATAAATGTCTAGGTCATAAAATTAAGATCCCAAACTGAGAAATCTGTCAGATTGCTCTTGCTATTCACCACCATCTGGGATGTCCCACACCCCCCAAGTCTTCAGTCCTGGGGGTGCCCCAGACCCCCAGTCCTCAGTGCTGGAGATGCCCCAGTCCCCATGTCCTGAGAACCACTAACTGGGCTCCTGCCCTCCAAATGTAACCTCTGTTAATTGTTCTTTTTTTTTCCAGGCAATCCTCTTAGGAACCTCATTTCCAATATCTTCCTACAGATGTTGGTCTGGCAAGAAGTTTAATAGAAAGCCCAACTGATTCTCCAGGAATGTCACCCTGATGAGACAATCGCTCAAGCTCCTCTTCGTCCCTTCAAGAGGTTCTCCACCCCTGTGATCCTGGAGAACACGTTAGTTAAAGAACTGTCTCCCACCCATTCTGCATTCAGGAAAGGACTGACTACAAAGGACCACTCTCCCCTAAATGACTTAGACAAAACTTGTTCATTGAGACCAAGTCACACACAGACCCTTCACAGTCCTATTCTTTGTCTTATAAATCATATATGAACTGTTTGTGTTCACTAGGCAATTGGAGCTAAATATTTTATGTTTAACTACTTACTGTTTTAGTTGTATGTGCTAAAGTGGTTTACTTACCCCAATAATACAATATATGTATGCAATGTGTAACAATCAAGTCAAGGTAGTTAACATTCACATCTCCTTGAGTTCATTGTTTCCTTCTGTCTACAACCCCAAGTGCTTCTCTTCTAATTATCTATAAAATGTATAATAAACCATTGTGGATTAGTCTTTCTATTGTGTTAGGGAAGAGTAGCATTTTGTCCTCGTACTGGGTTGCCTTGTCCAGCCTTACTATAAGGGGATATACCTAGTCTTATTGCAATTTGATATGCCATCCCTGGGAGGCCTGTCCTTTATAAAGGGAAGTGTAAGAGGCGTGGATCTGGAGGAGAGAGGAGACTGGGGGAGAGGGAATGGACGGAGAGGAGGAAGAGGAAACTGAGTTGGGATGTAATATGTGAGAGAAGAATAAATTTTAAAAAATAAATCTTTAAAAACATACCTGCTATATGTATTCAGCCATAGAACTCCTAGTTGTATACCCAAATGGATCAAAATCACCATGCTGATTTTTCAGTGTTCAAGCTATGGCTGGAGAGATGGCTCAGTGGCTGAGACCACTTACTAGACAGGCATGAAGACCTGAGTATGGATCCTAGCACTGGCATAAAAATCTGGGTATGGCCACCCACACCTGGGACCTTCCAGTGCTGTGGCAGGCAGACAGGAGAGTCACTGGGGTTTACTCGGATGCCACTCTTGCTCTGGTGTCAGTGAGAGGGGGTAGAGCAGAGAATGATTGAACAGGACATGTGACTCCCTTCCCTGGCCTTCCAGAACACACACGGGCCATGTACAACACAAGTCTGTCATGTGGAGGGGTGAGGGGATCAAGGCAGTTTAACTCTGAATCTATGCTGTTTCAACTCTGCACAAGCAGCTACACGGAAGCCTTAACACACGTGTGGCTCTGTTCTGGATTTTTTGTTTTTGTTTAGTTCACACCCATACAACCAAATCGGATGTCATCCTGAGTTCTGTGTCATCCTGAGTGACAAAGCTGGTCCAGAGGAGCAGGTGGTGGGTGGCAGAAAAAGGAAGGTAAACTGTGTGAAGGGGGAGGGAAAAGGAGAGGCAGAAAGAGAGGAGTGAAGAAAACTGAGCGCCTCAGATACAATAAATAACCTTCAGCATATGGGTTAAAAGGAAGCTAGACTAATAGAAAACATTTATTTACCAAAATGACAACTAATGTATTAAGGATAAAAGACAATAGGGTTTTTTCCCTTCAAGATCTAGAACCAAAGATTTCACTCCAAATACTTCCATTCGATAGCATGCCTAATGTGTAAGAACATTCAGGGGGAAAGGAAAGTCCTAGAGCTTGGGGAAGAGCAAACACGGCTGTCTGTGGAGTCTGCAGGAATAATACCGTTCCGCTGTAAGAAACAAACTGCCACAGACAGCGACACGGTTGAGCCTTAAGCTCATCACACCAAGTGAAGGACACCAGAAAAGATTATTCCTTTGGGAATCCATTTAGATAAAGCTCAAGTTTATCTCATCACAGATTCTCGGTTGCCTGGGGATGGAGACAGAGAGGGAGGGCTGCAAAGGACTTAGGAATCCCCAGGAATGGATGCTGGGGGTGGGGTGCTTTTGTATTTGTTTTTGTAAGACATGATAGATTCTTGGACATAAATCCAAAACCAATGCAAGTTATACTTTCAAGAACTCATACTGCACTTGAACTTTTATTTGATAAGTTATGTCCAAAAAGAACTGTGGGAAGGTCTTCAGAAGAAAACACTAAAGCTTCCTCTACCCACTGTTACCATCCACACTGTAGTCAGCAACTGAAAGAGGGCAAACACACAGAGAGAGAGTTTCTAAGCTGGCTGAAAAACCAAGAGAAATCTCAGGCTCCGCTTAGAGGAACCTGGAGTGCTGCGGGATCATTACAGCCCTGATGCTACAAAGATCTGTGTCATTACATCTAAATTGTTCAACAGGGGTCCCTCTGGGTCACACCAAGAAGAGCTACCTTCCACTGTATTAAAAACAAGTCATTAGTGCTCTGTTAATTGAAGGTAGCACTTTATATTTTACCCACTTTTCGGATTGTGTATTCAGTTTCAATTTTAAAAGCTTAAGATTAAAAGTTCCCCCCCACTTCCCCACCCCCTTCCTCCCCCACCCCACCCCCTCGTCAAAGCCAGTCTGAAAGCATTGGGTTTATCCTTCTTCATGTCTGTTTGTCTTAGTTGCTTTCTCTTGCTGTGATTTAAGAAAAAGGTAAAAGGTAGCTTGGGTGGGGGAGGGTTTATTTCATCTCCATATTCTGACACACAGTCCGCCACTGAAGGAAAGCAAGGCAGGAACGTGGAGGCAGGAACTGTAGCAGCAGCTGTAGAGGACTGCGGCTTACTGGCTTGCTCCTCATGGCCTGCCCAGCCTGATTTTCATACACACCAGGACCACCTTCCTCCGGTGTCCCCACTCACCTCGGGCTGTCTCTTCCATTAGTCATTAATCAAGAAAATCTGCCCAACAGGCTTGCCTACAGGCAATCTGATAGAGACATTTTTTTCAACTGAGGTTCCCTCTTCCTAGATGACTGGATCTTGTGTCAAGTGGGCCAAACACTAACTAGCACACTAGTCCTATGGTAACCTCAAAGCATCACAAGCCACTGTTAGCTCTGTCTTTACCTCATTCCTGCAACACACCTTATTATGAGGCCACAGTCTGAAGGCCTGTGATGGAAACGGTGGCCTAGAAGGACCAAACAGCAGGAGGAACAAAACTCTACCGTCTATGTTCTAGATTTACCTAAGAGTACAAACAAGAACCAGGATGGAATGAAACTTCTTTCTTGGCAAGTGTAAACTTATCCTGTGTGTTATTTCAGAACTGTTTGTTTGCAAGAATCTCCATTAAGCCATTCTGACAAAAGATTCTTACTGTCTCCTCGCTTCCAGCAATTGTCAGACTATGCTTACTATTTTTTTTTTGAGACAGGATCTCACCGTGTAGCCCTAGCTGGCCTTGAACTCACAGAGATCACCTGCCTCTGCCTCCCTAAGAGCTGGGATTAAAGGTGTGCACCATCATGCCTGGCTTTACTGATTTCTAACGACTTGTCACAAGAAAACACACTTATTAACTGTAGAATGGTGGTGCCCAGCTGTGAACCCAGCATTCGAGAGGTCAAAGAAGGAGACTCTCAAGCTCAAGGCCACCCCGAGCTACATCATGAGACTCTGTCAAAGGGAAATGTATATGTATGTGTGTGTGTGTGTGTGTGTGTGTGTGTGTGTGTGTGTATGTGTAAGTGTAAGTGTATGTGTATGTGTATGTGTATGTGTATATGTATGTCAGAGGCAAGAAATTCTGTTTGCATACATACATGGAATGCAGCTCCTAACCTGTGACTTCACCCTCCACTCAGCAACCACTGGACCTTAAGGGGCCTGACTTGCAGCATCAGCCCCCTCGAAGGCTGGGCCTCTTGATTTTCACCCTTCAAATCAGTTGTAATAAACCCAAGGATCTACCACATTCATTTCCAGAAAGCAAGAAGATCTGAGCTGCCCTCTGTCAGAGACTGAAGAGAAAACCTGTGTGGATGTAAGAGCACCCAGCAAGGAGCCAAGAAGGATGTGGTGGCTCCAGGGGAACAGTGTGGCCCCTAAGGAGCAGGGCACAGTCTCCCAGGGGATAGGCCTGGGCTCTAGGGAGCTAGAAGCCTCCAAGGAAAAAAAGCATGGTTTCTGAGGAGCAAGGACCAGTGCAGGGAGCTGGCTTCTGAGGAAACCCTCTCCTACCCAATGAAAAGTGAGCATCTCTCCTGAGTGGCATCCAGGACCCTGCTATCCCCTTACTTAAGATCTTCTAGTGGCTTTTTCATAAAGATTGTCCACTTTTCTGGTCTTATAGTCCTAGGTTCCCTTCCCACAGGTTCTCCTAGCACCGCCCTCCCCAACACCCTCACTGCACCCCTCACCAGATTCTGTAGCTCCGTTGTAGGAACACCCCCACCCCCACTTCCCCCCTCAGCAGACTCTTTAGTTCTGCTGTGGAAACTACAGTGTGTTCTCCTGACTTTGGAGATTTTCACAGCTTCTAATATTACATTCTACCCCCACACCTAAGGTCTTCCCTTGTCTTTCAAGAACTGAAGGTAACGCCCAGTGGTAATGCTCTTGCCTAGCAGGCTGGGGCCTTGGGGTCCATCCCAAGTAACACACAGGCATATACAGATCAGACCAGGTCTCAAACATGTCTTCCATGGAATTAAGATCTAGGTCAATGTCATGGTTTGAATATGGCCCAGGGAGTGGCACTATTAGGAGGTGTGGCCTTGTTGAAATAGGTGTGTCACTGTGGGCATGGGCTTTAAGATCTTCATCCTAACTACCTGGAAGTCAGTCTTCCACTAGCAGCCTTCAGATGAAGATGTAGAACTCTCAGCTCCTCCTGTACCATGTCTGCCTGGATGCTGCCATACTTCCACCTTGATGATAATGGACTGAACCTCTGAACCTGTAAGCCAGCCCCAATTAAATGTTGTCCTTATAAGACTTGCCTTGGTCACAGTGTCTGTTCACAGCAGTAAACCCTAGCTAAGACAGTCAAGCAGCTTTGTTTTCTTAAGGGAACACTTTGTCCTTAACATGGACTGGGTTTGTCTTTAATGCACATAGGTTGTCATAGGAAGAAAGAAAAACCCCCAAGTTTATTCTTCCAAAATGTTAGTCTGGTGCCCGAGTTAGATGTTCTTAAGTCCTGCTGTACTAAGAGACTCATGAGGCTCTCCAGACTTCTTATTTCAATTTGGAGCTTCCCAATTGGCAAATGAAAGACAGCTTTTAAATATGTCTCTTAATCCTTGAAACCAAATATCTCCAGCCAGAAACGTTTTTAAAAGTTTGATCAGTTTCCCACCATTTACATTTTCTATGTGATTTGTAAAATGAAAATCTTGAGAATTCAATAGCTTGGCAATTACTATAGTTAAACTATTTTTTCCCCAAATCCTGCCCAGGTAGAGAGAACCTCTGGATGCTCTATAATCTTTGCAACATTTTATTTAAAGTAATTAGGTCTGTGTTCTTTTCTATCACTAGCCCAAAACATCTTTTATTGTCGTTATTAGACTCTATGAGGTTTGAAATCTATTTGATTCATAAACGGTGTGTAACAATGTATATTATCTCCCTTTTGTGTTCCCAACGTGCTTTTCCTGACCATGGCTATTATTTACCTTATGGGGAAGGAAAAGCAGAAAAAAAAAAAAAGAATGAAAGGTGGCATTCTGGGTAATGCATCCAAAGCAAAATGTGTTCACTATAGCAGACAATGAAAAGCTGGCTCTTGGAGGAGGGTCCCACATGGGCAGAGGGCAGGGCTTGTTAGGTGGAGGGCGGGGCTTGGGCTAGCAGGGGGCGGGGCTTGGGAAGGCAGGACTGCGGCCACTAGAACATAGGGATGTACTTGGGTGGTCTTGACTAAACAACAAAGCAGGAGTTGGGGATGCTCATATGGCCACGCTGTTTTCCACCATGCTGGGCCTCAGGTACTCATAAGGTATGTCCAAGCTCTTATTCCGAATCTCAATTTCCTTATCCAAGGCAGCCAGCTCCTCTCTGAACTTCTTCAGCACAGCTTTGGCCTCAGGGTTTGAAAAGTGTTCCTCTGAATGCTGGCCCAGGGACACCTGGAATGCAGGAGGGAAAGCAGTTTAAGCCTGTGACCCCAATCAGTTTTGGGGTGCAGAATTTCCTCTGGACCCTGAATGATTGACTCTCACCATAACAGTCTGGCGTCTGCCCAGGAGCCAAACGACATTTATCTGGAGAGTAGACTGATTAGGGTTGGGCAGTGTAGCCATCAGCTTCTCCATTGTGGCGTCCTTGGTGGTAGGAGGTGGCAGCCGCATGGTGCAGGGTGCATTAGGAACCCAATAGAACCAATCCAGCTGGAGAGACAGTGATTGAGGGTCAAGGCTGGCTAAACAGGAAGCCCTTGGTCCACATGCTCACATTCCCCTCCCCCACCACACTCCTCTCCCCCAGCTGTCTCCCTCTGGGAAGTACCTGGCCAAGATGGATGGAAGAGTGTTGCGCGGTGCATGTGAAGATGCACATGGTGATGAAGTGGCAAGCCTGAGCCCGAGACTGAAGAGAGGTGGGGAAGCCTACAAGAGGTGTGAACAGTTAGCCTGTGATGTCACCAGACCCACTAGAAGTGAGGCCTGGAGAGGAGAAGGAGAGGTGAGAAGGGATGCCAGGAAATCTCAGGACCCTGTGTAAGCTGGCATGAGAGAGAGGGTGGCGAGGGAAGAGAGGAGCCCTGGCACCTATGTCATAACCCTTCCCCGTGGCTCAAGGATCCTTGTCAAAGGGAGGACAGATAGACTGTAAGAGCCAGGGTGAGTGAGGACCTACGTACTCATGAACTGACAGTGACCGTGGCTGCCTGCAAGATAAATCAGTGAACATTGTGGAATAGAATAGGAAGGGCTCTTGCGTCCCCACCCCTAACTGAAGAACTATGGTCATTTGATGGCTTCTGAGGGACGCCAGTTTTCTTTGAGCGTGAGGTTACTGTTAAACTTTTATGAACATTGTTCTTACTTTACTTTACCTAGAAAAAAAAAAACTTTGAGAGTTTTCGTAAAGATTGAAATGCTTCTCATAGAAGCAGAGAGGGTTCTGGAGGAGTCTCAGAGCTTATGTCTTAGTTCTAAGGCCAGGGATTCCTCTTACCTCTGTCCTGGGCACCTTGCAGCCCAGTTTCAGTGATCTCTCGGCACCAGGTCTGCAGCTCGTAGTCATCTCCCACGGCTTTGTCCGACTTGTAGTGGAGATAGAACACCCCCGTCACGTACCTGCCATCAAAGGTCAGGGCAAGCTGAAGCCCTCTGCTCCCTGATCAGACGGCTGGGTCATAGACACAGACCTCCTATTCTCCTGGCCTTCTCCACCCACACCAGCACGCAAACCTGTCCTGCAGCCCTGTTGACCTCACCGATTTATGACTTGCCAGAGCTGCAAGGCATCTTTAGCATAGAAGCAAGTCTCAATATCCAAGAGTCCTCGCTCAGCCAAGTCGTCAGGGGGACACAGTGAGCTGTAGGTCAGGAAGGCTCCAGCTTGCTTGAGAAGATCCAGGTGGCCTCCTCCACCCGTGCTCATTGCCTAAAGGACCAGGGACAGGCAATCAAGTCTAATCAAGCTGCCCTGAAGCCAGAGGACAGAGTGAACCTAGAACCCACTTCTGTCCCCATACCTTGTCAAAAAAGCCTCTCTCTGAGATCAGGTCACTCCTGGCCCGGACATTAATTTCCATGGTGTAGAGCAGGTGAGGAACTAGAAGCTGGGAGAAGAAAAGGGATGGGGTAAGGCAGAAGGAGTCTATGACAGGTCCCTACAGCAAACAGACTTGATGAGGGAAAAGTGGAGCTCTGAGGGAAGGGAATGGTTGTGAGGCTACAGCTCTGAGGGAAGGGCATGGTCATGAGGCTATGTAGCCCTCAATAACGATAATGTGCTGTTTGCTGCCTGACTGGTGCCACAAGCATCAAATTACTGCTTTCTGACACTCTCTTTTATTCTCTGTGTTTTCTTTTCAACAGTCTTTCTTGATCACCCAAAAGAAACACACACAGTGCCATTCTGCTTCTCTACAGCCCCATCACAGCCAGCATGTTGAATAGAATCACTATTGGGGTTTGTGGTTGTTTTGTTTTGTTTCCTCTTACTGGAGATAAAAGTCCCAAAAGATCAGATGTTACCACAGGCTTCTAAACTAGTTCTATGTAGAGGCATCTAATACCAATTTAAATGGATGAACTCTTTGCTCTGATTGGCTGGAGTAAACCAGGCTACTCTTATTGCTCTAGGCCATTGTTTCAGAACTCTTCAAAGACCGCTGTAAAGAATCTGTTGTGTTATTTGCATGGTTCCCTCTGATTGGATGGAATCTTTAAGTCATTCCCACCAACTTTTGTACTGTATGTATTATATCTATGTTTTGTACATAAGAGGAATAGAATCTTTACACCCTTTTCTGAGGAATCACTTGTATACACCCCCTTGGGAATTAGTGCCACTGAAAGTGTAGAGGACACCAGCTCACACTCCCTTTCTCCCTCGTCTCCATTGTTCATCTCATCTCTTCTCATTGTCCTGAACCCTGAGATGCCACTGAGAGACCTTCTCAGAGGCAAGAGTGTGTAGTAGGCTGAGAGATGCAGATAGAACAAAAAATTAAGGTGTTACCTTAAAAACAGGGTGCACAGAAGGCAGGCACCTCATGGTGGCCACAGCAAAGACTTCAGCCATCAAGTGTCCCCTCAGAAGATGAGCCTGCAGCTCATGAAGCTGCAAGTCAGAGCTACGGACCCAGCATTTGGCTAGGAGCCAGTCCACTGGGGGATCCGAGGGCGTGAAAATCGGTGGTGGAGTAGATCCAATTTTGGGCAGTTCAAGCTGGAGCAAAACAAGAGTGTGAAGAAAGGGCTGGATGAAGACCTGCTTGTCAACAGCTCAGCGATCTGTTTCCTCCATCCCCCACGCACGCAGGCATCTTGGGCTCTCCCTCATCTTTCAACACCATCTCACCACAAAGGTCGGAGTCTCTGGGTTTCAGCTACTAGTTTTAGAGGATTTGTATATGTCCTCATTACTTCAAAATTGGCAGGACCAAAGCCTACCTGGGTGTCTGCCCCTCTTTACTTGTCCTGTTTCTGAAGAAACCTGTCCGACTTCCACTTTTCCTGTCTCCACTCCAAGGCAGTTGATTCTCCCTCTGCTCTCCCTCCTCTCCAGCCCTATGGCTACTACTCACCCAAGAGCCCACCATCCCCTGAAACCTTAGCTTAAGACCCTAATCCCAGCATTAGTAATCCCCTTCTCTCCATTCTAACACTGACTATGGAGAGGAGCTGTCCACATTGCTCCTCCTGAGCTCAGTTTAGGTAACCTTTCCCACCTCAGTGCAAGCCACAAAAATCTCCCGGCTTCTCCACCTCAGTCTCTTCATCTTACTCTGGGGATACATCCCACCCATCCTCCCAACACTCCTCCCAGGAGCCCCCCTGAACTGGCTCTGTCCTTGGCATTGGAGCTTAGACATGCTGATTAGTCTGTCTCTCCTGCAAAGCCACAAACCCTTAAAGTCAAAGCCTGCCCATGTCCTCCTCTAGTGCCTCCTCGGTACCTTAGGGAAATGCCACTGCAGAGAAATGGGAGAGAACTTGAACCATAGGCTCAGCTGAGGAGGCCACCCTGGGGTACAAGCCCTGGTCCTCTCACCTGGATGGCTATGGGCAAGAGTTGCCCGTCAGGTTGCAGCTTCAGCATGACGAGAGGGGCAGCCAGGTACTGCTGGCTGCAGAGGATGGTATTAGCCTTGATCCCATCCAGAAGGAAGAAATCCGCTTCAAACAACGTGCCATTCTGCATAGCGAGAGATATCAGGAGCTTCTGTCAGCATTGAGAATCTTCTCCCACCCTGAGTGCCCAAGAAGGAGCCGAGAAAGAAGAGAAATGGCCTGTCTCCATCAGTCACCTGGCACTGTTTGTCCTATTACTTCATGAAAGTCTTCTCATTCTTCTTCCCTTTTCTTTCTCTCTTACATTTGTTTGTTTGTGTGTGTGTGTGTTTGTATATGTGTATTCATGTATGTGGACACGTGTTTGTCATGACATTGTATGACCATCAGAAGCCAACTGATGGGAAGTAGCACTCTCCTTTTACCACATGGGTCCCAGGGATCAATTAAGATTGTTATGCTTGGCAGCAAGTAACTTTAACTGGCCTTATCACATGTAGTCCTTATATGTTCCATTAAAATTACTCCTGATTACAGGAGAGGAAACGGAAAGGGTTTTCCAGCATACTGGTATCTTGGCAATCGGAGGCCAAGGAATTACCACGAAGTCACACCATGCAACAAACCTCACACATGAGATTTATTGGGGAGAGACACAGAATCGCGACTGCCTCTGAACAGGAACAGAGACAGCAGCAGGCTGAGGAGAGGGCTGTGCGGTTACAGGGTCTTTGGAGCATGCACAGTGAGCTAGTGGAGCATGCGCAGTGAGCTAATGAGAAAGTACAACGAGGCCAGAAGTATCGCTTGGCTGTGAACCTTGAATAATGGGGTTGGGGATTTCCAAGACCCGAGTTCACAGACCCAGGACGGGGAGTACTTACAATCACACAGTATATGGACAGCAAAACCAGGATTCAGACGCAAATCTATCTGGCCCCATGAGTGTTGTCATTGTCTTACATTGATTCCTAATTAACCCCAGCCCTGCCTTGGATTCCGTCACCCAGCACCTCTCTGGACCCATGGTCTCCAGGACGGTGTCAGGTCTCTCCTTGCCACCTCACTAAGACCCCTCTCTTCAACTATGTACTCTTCTCCTGTGGTGGGAAAGCCACGGTACGACATTTCTCCACATTAGTCTAGGATTTCTCCTGCAGGATCCTCCCTTGACAACCAGCAGGAAGTAGAATCAACAGTAAATCTGAGCGCAGTACACTCGACACTGGCACCCACCTCCACTTCCCTGCTTGGCCTTCCTGGTACTTTGATGTCCATACCTTGAGCTCCTCGTTCAGCTGGGCCTGTAGTTCCTCCATCCCCGGAGGGAATACCAGGCGGGCAGGAAGACAAGTAGACCGCTTCAGTACCATGGGGTTAGCACCATTGAGAAACTGGTACCCAAAGAAAGCATCCTCTTTCCAGGAGTTTCGAACCCGCTCTAAGGATGGGAGGTGAACGTCTAAGATCCAAATTCCTGGACCTTCCAACACCCACCAAACCATCCCTGCTTGACCCAGACGACCAGAGATGTTAGACAAAAGGCTCGGACCCACCCTCAACCTGGCTTTCTCAATCTCCTTGCACTGGGAAAGGTTTGGGGGTAAGAGTAATTTTGGAGTAGGTGAACTAACCGGCCATCTTGGTGTGGCCACTCTTGAAAACATAGTTGAAGTCGTCTAGGCTTTTCCAGCAGGTCACAGTATTTTTAGGAAAGTTGATAACAGCATCCATTTTCCTTTAGGGAAGAATAGGGCAAAGGGTTTGGCAGTTGTACTTAGAACCAAACATTACAGTGAAAGGTGCCATAGACTAGACCAGCACACACACACACCCTGTCCCTCAAGCCTGGTACCCTTGTCCTTACCCCAGAACCTGTGAAGCTTCAAATTCAATTCTTTTGTCCTCTCGAAATCGCTGATCTATAGGAAGGTCAGATATACTGGCCGCCGCCACGTTCAGGATTGAGCCATCCTTCCAGTTGCCCCACCTGAGGGCAGAAGTGACATCAGGCCCTGGCACTGCAGAGTCAGCTCAGTGCAGGTCCCCTGGGTCAGCCTCACCTGTACAAATTCCTCCTCTCTTCAAGCTCCTCCTCCCTGTGTTTCCTGAACAGGCCTTGAGAGTCTTCAACCACGGTGCAGCCTAGAAGCCGGGAAGAGAGAGGTACTCTGGATGTCCACTGAGAGCTTCTCTAGCCCCTGCCAGCTGTACCTCTTCAGGCAGCCCTGGTTGTCCCCTGTGCATGCATCTTCATGTCCCTCCCAAAACCTCTATGACCCCCTGAGCCAGCAACTCTCTTCTTTGTCAGCTCATTTCAAACAAACAAACAAACAAACAAACAAGCATTCCCCAGGCTCTAGCTCCCACACGCTGCCTCCTCTTCCTCACACAACTGAGGCTCCGTTCCCCCAATGCCTCTTCACACACCTCCAACCCCTCTGCTCACCAGTGCCCTCAGGGAGGCTCAGGATGCTGGTGCCCTGAACCCATCGGTAACAGGGGAACGTGTACTCTGATCCTTGATCTCCGGGGCCCTTCACAGAAATCCAGTTGCAGAACCAGGCATCATCCGTGAGATAATGCCATTTCTGTACCCTCACGAATATCAGTGGCCCAAGGTATTCTGACACATCCACCTTAAATTCTGCCTCCTGCAGATTAAACACAGGGACACAGAATGGGGTGCTCAGGCTGAGTTCTGCTTCCCCTGGGCCACAGGGACAGTGATGAAAAGGGGCTCCGTGACAGCATTCAGGGTCGTCATCTCAACCAAGAGTGAGAGGATTAGGGATGGAAGATGGGAAGGTACACTCCTTCCTTCCCTTTGTCCTCCGTGGGTGAGGGCTAGATGCGGGGGGGGGGGGGGGGAGGACACTGGAAACCCTGCCTGAAGCCCAGTGAGGACACAGGTAAGATCCCACCAAGGCAGAAGGCCCATGGGAATTCCGTTTGGCCTGAGCCAGGGTTTCTAGAGGATGGTCTCTAAGGAGAAACCTGGATTTGGAGAGTCAGGGTTGGTGAGAGAGAATGAAATCAGAGAAGACACCGGGCAGAGTCTACAGACATTGTAGAGGCTGAAAGGACCAGTTCCTTCCTGAAGCTAGGGCACAGAGAACCATGGGGGCTGGGGAGCCAAACAGGACCAGCTCCGGAGGGATGGAGAGTAAGCTAGAGGCTTTGCAGTTAGTAGGGAAGCAGCTGGAGATGTCGGAAGGCTTTAACAGTGGGAATGAACTAAGGAGAGCTCAAGGTGACTCAGAGTGTGAGCATCTAGCAGACCTTGGTCAAGGACTGCGCAGACATCGGGTAAGACATTTAGGAGGTAGAGCTGACTAAGTTTGCTCCATTCTTGGATAGATGAAGACTAAGGAAGGAGGGCGCAGTAAGACCCTCATATCTATATCTTTCTTTGAAGTGACCATAAGCCAAAATGCAGATCTGGAGATCTGAAAGAATTTGAGAGTGAGAAAAGAAAAAAGAAGAGGGGAGGAGAGGGGGAGGGAGGAGAGGGAAAGGGAAGGGAGGGGAGGGAAGGGGAGGGGATCCAGACCAGCCACATATAAACAGGGAGCCTTTGCTTCCCGCCTCCCACCTTCCTTCCTGTCTCAACACCCACTCAACCCTAAGACCAGAGATCCAGGATCTGCAGAGAAGATGGGACATCCTAACTTTTAAAAAATAGAGACATCCTGGCAGCTGGCACTACTAACACTGGCACTACTGTACAACACAGTTCTGTGAAGTGAGGGACACACAGGACTATCCCACTCAGTGTGGCCAGGAGGCAGCATAGTTATTGAGCGCTCACCGAATGCCTCTGTGCGCCCTTTCCGCTTTCCGAGGCTGTGAGCGCCTTCCTCTGAGTTAAGGGGCCTCCCCGCATCGGGGCTCCTAGGGATTTCTCTGATTTTGCCACAATACCCCTCCACCCACCCTCGGGCAGCTCAGGCCCAGCTCTACACAGCTCACCGAGTTCCGACAGGGTCGTAGCAGCTTCCCGAGAGATGCCTCCCCATGCTGTCCGACCAACCACAGGTAGACCTCGTTGTTAGAGCCCGCGTACATGGAGTCCCCGGTGGAGATGCGGATGCGGTAGACACCCATCTTGCAGATGAAGTTTTCTCCCTTCTGAGAATCAAGAGGGGAAGATGAGCTAAATAAGAAAGCGGAGGCCCCGCCCCTTCAGAAGTCTAGTTTAGGATTAAGCAGTAGGTGCCAAACAACCCCTCCAATCAACCCCGCCTCTGCCCCTTACAGGGGCCCAGCCCAAAAAGGCGGGGACCTGGGCAAAGCAGAGCTCCCAAAAGTCATTTTGGTGAGAGGAGGATAGGAGGGAGAAGTAGATGGGGATTTGAAAAGAAAACATGTAAGAAAGAATCAATATCTGGTCCAGCCTCCCACACCCCCCACCCTTCACCACCAACCCCCCGCGCAGCGCGCACACACACACTCGCACATGCTATCTCTCACGCACACATACCCACTTGCACACATATACACACGTGAGTGCGCGCATCACTAGTGGGTTCACCCATGCCCACGGATAATCTTAAGGTTACAGGTGCTGTGCAGCATTTAAAGGCAGCACATTTTATCCACCCAATTAATTCCACCAGCTCTGTACACTTGGTCCATCCTGAGGCAGGCTCTGGGTTCATCCCTTTAAGTTTAAAAGCATACAGACATCTCCTGATGTCTGCATAATAAAACCCCAAATTACCTGGCCTTCAAAGCCCTCAGAAACCTGATTTTCTCCCTCCCCACACTGCATTCCTGCTGAAGCCCTTTGTTCCCCAGACCCACCACCAAAGACTCTGTATTATTTGCTGGAGAACTGTGTACTCAGGGTCAACTGTACTCATCCTTCCAAATCCTAAAGAGACTCTAGCTTCTCAAGTGCCTTCTACACCCACCCAGAGATAACTATCTTCTACACTGCCTACCCCCAGAGGTGCTTCTGCTGCTCCCTGCTTAATGCTGCACCCTGATCATCTGTGTGTCTGTATCACCAGCTCACAGGAGCTCCTCCTAGGCCAAGACCACATCCAGCTCAACTTAGTCATTTGTTGTTATTATTGTTAAACCCAGAACCCATTGATCTGGATGCAACTGTACTTACATCCTTCCTCTAGGGAAACACGGGTCCACAGAGACTCTCAGGCCATGTGACTAATACGGAGTAACAAAATAACCTGGTGCTATTCTGTCATGGAGTGTTATAAACTGAATTAAACAAATAAAGAAATGCGTCGGTGGTGAATAGCGGTCTCCACTATGAGTCAGTTCTGTGCACATTCCCAAGCTAATACACACCTCCCACTGAAATGAGAATCACATATTTGTCCTGACCCGATGGCGGGAAAGAACTGAGGTCAGCATTACTCTCAGGCACGTATGGTACTTACAGGAACTTTTGCTAACCTGAATTGTTCTGCTTCTGTAAATGCAAGGCTCTCTGCTCTGGGATCAAATAGAAATACCATGGTGACACAAGTGTGCTCTATTCTTAAAAGTTCACATTCTTTCATGCTTGCTAACAGGCACCACAACTACATCAACGGGAGAGACCAAACTTGTGATTTTCACCTTCACCCCAGCTCAGTCAGCTCAGGGCTTCCTCTAGCTTGATAGTCACAACAGTGTGTATCCCTGGATAGATCTGTGTGGCTCAACAAAAATTTCAAATTCATAAAAAGCTCATCCTGGACTCCTCTTGGGTAAGAACAGCCTTGCTACAATGCCATGTTTGTCTCTGTGGTACACAGGGTAACATAATTCATACACTCTCTGCTCTGCATTCCCCCCGCATCTTAACACAGATCAGGAAGTTGTTTCACAGCAATGCACGTAGATCTCCCTTAATTTTGAAGGTTGCTGTTGTTTTGCTGTAATATAGTCTTACCAGCTCCTTAAACATAGATATTCAAGTTATTAGCAATCTCCTGTGACGATTTTTGTTTATAGCAATAAATCCAGTGCTTATATCACTCCTCGCAGGCAAATACGTCAATAGCACAAAATCCTAGAGATGCAATTAATAAGGCAAATGCATGTGTAATTTTGGCAGAGAGTAAGGAATCCCCACCATAGGCTGGAAAGATGTCACTTGCTTTGTAGCATGGGACCTGGTTTAGTTCCCAGCACTTACACGGTGGCTCACAACCACCCATTAACTCCAGTTCAAGGGAATCCTCCCCCATCTTACCCTTGTGAGCATGAAACGTATTCATACAGGCAATGAACTCACATATAAGAAACTAAAATTGCCTGCTTTAGAAAGATGTACCAGTTTATGGTTCTGTCAGTGTGCAGTGTATGAGAATGTCTCTTCTCCCTTACTCTTCTCATTGTGGGATAACCATTTTTACCTTAGATAATCTAGTGGTTGGTGGATTTTTTTGTTTTTGTTTTTTTTGTTTTTTGTTTTGTTTTTTGTTTTGTTTTGTTTGTTTTGTTTTTTTGTTTTGTTTTGTTTTGTTTTTTTGTTTTTTTGAGACAGGGTTTCTCTGTATAGCCCGGGCTGTCCTGGAACTCACTCTGTAGACCAGATTGTCCTGGAACTCAGAAATCCGGCTGCCTCTGCTTCCCAAGTGCTGGGATTAAAGGCGTGTGCTACCACCACCCGGCCTGGTGTTTTTTTTTTGTTTTTTTAATGGCCTCACATATTATTTTCTGTGACTGGCTGCCCCAGTTTCCCATTGCGTCTAGGTCTATTTCTGAATTGTTTGTGAGACAACTCATACACTAGGAAAATTAGCTCTTCACGGGCTTACTGCTGCTAGCTACATGTTCCTTCTTGCCTACACCAGCGTCGTGGTCTTGCTTTTCTTCTATAACATTGCTCTTCCCTACGAGAAACCTGGACCCTTAGAGTGAAGCTGATTTCAGGTCTGACAGTGGATAAAACATAGGATAATCTTGGAACATTCTGTTGCTTCTCAAGGTAAGGATGCTTGTTCAGCAGGTCTGAGGCAGAGCTGAAAGAGCAAGATGTCTAACCCCAAGACTGCCACTGACAACACTTGATGTTCTAGGTGGAAAACCACAATAGTAATTAAGCTCATTTGTAATTGATTAATGTATAAAGCCAAAATTTTTTCTGTTGCAATAGAGAAAAAAATATCTTAGGAACCTACAACCTGTGTGCTAGGCTAGGTCGGCAACACAACCCGATCCTCAAGCACCAAGGTTGCAAAGGGTACCGGTCTTCTTAGTTTACAGTGTGCTCTGGTTTTTTCATTTTTTTATTCTGTCATGTTTTTACTTTATATTTATTTATAGCTTTTGTGTCTGGCTGTTTCACCTTTCTGTACACTTCCTACACATGTTCCTGGTGCCAGGGGAGGTAAGAAAAGGGCAACGGTTTCCCAGGAAAGAGAGTCGTGGATGGTTGGGAACCAAACCTGGATTCTCTGCAAGAGCAGCCAGTGCTCTTAACCACTGAGTCCCTCCAGACCTGCCTGTTCCACTCTTTAAGACTTGGACCAATCACTTTCCTCCATAACTGTGTCCACAGGAAGTACAAAAGCTGCTATCATTCCAGGAATCCCACACAGACCTGTCAACATCCAGTGGGAGAGGGACCATTCCTTCTGTGCCCCCTTGTTTAGGTGCCAGGAAAGCTGTTTCAGAAACTACTCAGCAGCTGCTTGTTGACCTAAAGTAAGGAACAGAGAGAGAAGCTCTCCAAAGAGTTTACTCAGAAAGACCATGGATTGCAGTCCCCACAGGCAAGCCACAAGGATCCCGAGGCAGAGCCACGGAGACAGAAAACAGTGTGCATCTAAGACAAATGTCTTTAAGGACAAAACGAAGACAGCTACCTGAGTTGTTTAAAAACAATTACTCTGAAAAAGGTAGCTTTGGTCACAGGGGAAGCAGGCAGCTCCCAGGCAAGTGTCTCTGTGACAAGAGTTCCTGTGACTGTTGGACCTGTGGGTCTCAACTCCAGGACACACAGTGCACAGAGACACGGAGACTGAGACTGATGCAAGCAGCAAGAGTTTTATTGTTCCAGCATGCCAGCATCACCCCCTCAACCAGGAAGGAGAGACCCCCTGCCCAAAAAGCACACACCTTTTATACCATTTCTTTGGGCAAACTTCAGCAACAATAGCTGGATTGGTTAACTGAAGTAGTTTCTAAATCTATTGGTTAAACACACTCAAGCATATACAGTCAGTTATTTTTGATGGGACAATGCATACCATGGGTTATGTAAGCCATAAGTGGCATGTGGCATACAGCCAGTATATTCTGTGGTTTTCCTTGGAATTGTTTTTTCTCACTTCTTTTCCTGTTATTTGAGACTCATCCTCTTTTTACCTTTTTGATTCTCCTGGTAGCCATTTTAAGTCAACTAAGGTCTCATGTGACAAGCAAACATTTTTGGGGCTCCTCCTTCCATAGACTCTCAACTTTGCTCATTCTGAAAATGTTCATGTTATCGAGTTTTATTTTTGTTGTTGTTGTTTTTGTTTGTTTGGTTGGTTTTTTTTTCAGCCAAAACTGAGAGCACAGACTGAAACCATTAAATGAAAAAGAGAAGCAGAAACATCATAATTCTTTCACCGTTGGTAGGATTCAGCTCTGAACGCAGAACAAGAACCGACACCCAAATAACCACAGGCTGCTTGCCACAAGCAAGAAGGCTGGGATAAAGAACTGGGGGGGGTAGACACCAAGTATGTCTGCTGGGATTAGCTTGTGAAGGCCTCAATTCACAATAACGTTCAAAAGGGAAAGTTATCATGAGCCTTCACAGCAGGGTATTGTGGGACTGGAGGTAGCTTAACTGTTAAAGGCTAGGCTGACAACAAAAAGGTATACCAAGAGGCTGGAGAGATGGCTCAGTAGTTAAGAGTACTTTTTGCAGACCTCTAAGGAGACAACTATATCAGGCTCCTGTCAGCATGCACTTCCTGACATCCACATCAGCGTCTACCTTTGGTGACTGCACATGGGATGAATACCCAGGTGGAATGGGTCTGCCAGAGTCTGACATATACAGAGGCGGATGCTCACAGCTAAACATTGAACTGATCAAGGGTTTCCCAATGGAGGAGTTAGAGAGAAAACTGAAGGAGCTGAAAGGGTTTTCAACCCCATGAGGAGAGCAACAATATCAACCAACCAGAGCTCCCAGGGTCTAAACCACCAGCCTGGGAGCACATAGGGAGGGACCCATGGCTCCAGCTATATATGTAGGGGAGGATGGCCTTGTCAGGCATAGGTGGGAGAGGAAATTCTTGGTCCCATGAAGGCTGGACACCCAGTGGGGAAGGGGAATTCGAGGGTGGGGAGGTGGGGGGCACATCCTCATAGAAGCAGGAGGGGGGATGGGATAGTGGGTTCCTGGATCGGGAGTGGGGGGGAATGGGGTAAGGAGGTAACATTTGAAATGTAAATAAAATATCCAATAAAAATAAGTTTAAAAAAAGAGTAATTGTTGTACTTCCAGAGAACCTGGGTTCAGTTCCCAGCACCCAAAGTGTGCCTCACAACCATCCATAGCTCCCATTTCCAGGGGGGTTGAACATTCTTTCTGACCTCCTCAGGCACCAGGCACACACATAGTATACATACATACATACATACATACATACATGCAGTCATACACATAAACTAAGTAAATCTTTTTTTAAAATATTTTAATAAAACAGTGAGTGACTAATTAGGGCCTTTGGCATCTTTATAGGGTTTTAATTAAAAGGGAGTATTATTACATGTGTGTACTCCTTCTAAATTTTCAGCTGTTTATAGAAACCAACACACTTATTTCCATTGGTAAATAGATAAAAACAAAGACCTGTATGTGATCCAACTAGATTTGGAAAATTTTGGAAGACTTCCAAAACCCAGAAGGACTGGAGGGCACATGTGCTCACACATGATAACTGAGCAGAACCGAGTTCTAAACAACCAGCATTGCTGCTTCAACACCCTTACTGAGAAGAAAGGCGTTCCTAAGATTCTGAGGTAGTCAACTGCTCTTCGAGGAACAGTGTGCAAAACCAGCCCTCCTTTCTCAGAAGATCCTGGCGAATCCCCCATCAGCTATCAGGAGGCATTAACTAGGCTCACAGCTGTCTTTCATGATACTCAAAAAGTAAAATGCTATAACACACATCACAGAGACAGAATGAGGGGTTCCGTAACCCTGGTCACACAAACAGAAAAGAATACATCACTTCAGAGGGAAAGTGGAGTAAAAAACAAAAGCTTATGTGGAAGAAAACACACACACACACACACACACACACACACACACACACTAAGGCAGCGAAAGATTTATTGAAAATACCAGATCCCCAACCACAAAATAGTCTCCTAAAGAGTCTGATTCTAGAGCCCCAGTGGAACCGAGGACAGATGATATTAGACACTATTCCTTAAGGGGGTAGAATAGATCTGACAAGACTTCAGTAACATAGAGACACACTAAAGGGACTATTTCAGTGATGTTAGACTCTTGTCAAGCATAGTGGTTCCTAGCAGAAGGCTCACAGAAATCCAAAAGTTTGGGTTCAGTGTGCCAATACCTTGAGACCTTGTCTTTTAAAAGAAATGCATCTGATTCCTAGGAAAAGCAAGAGCAAGAAAACCAAATGGAGCAACGAATGAAACCCATATGGTTAGTGTTTTAAAATAGACAAGTATCATTTGGGATTTGTTTGGAGACAGGTTCCCACTGTGTATCCCAGGATGACCTAAAAAATGTGATCCTCCTGCCTCAGCCTCCTGAGCGTCACTTTACCTGGCAGATTTAAGCTTACCTATAGTAAGGCTTATTTTCTTGGCTTGGCAGGCAAGCATGGAACCGCTGAGTGCCGGGTGGGCGGGCGGCTGAGCACTTAAGTCACAGTGCATCTGCTTATGCGTTGTTTAAAGTGCTTAAAAGAGTGTACACCAGGCCTAGGCGGGGGAACTCTGAGCTGGAGGCTAGCTCTATCTACTTAGAGAGTTCCAGGGTAGTCAGGGATACAGAGTGAGACACTGTCTCAAAATAACAACAATAATAACAATCAAGTACATTATAGTCATATATGAAACTCTAAGAAAGAATCATCATCATATTAAATTTGTAACTACAGGTTAAATGCTTTAAATTATTTTAAGGCAGTTGTGCCATATCTACAGCCCTGGTTAGCGAAGCTTGATGAAGTTTGCAATTGATATTTAAATACTGAAGACCTAAGAAGCTTAATAGTTTGCCATTAGTATTTACATAACAAAGAGACCTTACTCTTCCACGTTCTGTGAATATGTTCATAAAATCAGCATTAGGTAAAATGTGTGTTTGTCGATGTTCTCTCCATAGACAGTGATAGATATCCTTAAACATTAAAGCCTCTATCAACATTAGGCCTCCTGGCACAGGCTGTCACCCAAAATTGCTCAGTAGGTTGAGGTAGTAGGATTTCTGAGTTTAAAGCATCCCCAGGTTACATAGAAAGTTTAAGGCCAACCTTGGCAACTTAATGAGACCCTGTCACTGAATAAAAAGTTAAGAAGAGGAAGAGGAAGAAGAAGAGGAGGAGGAGGAGGAGGAGGAGGAGGAGGAGGAGGAGGAGGAGAAAAAGAAAAGGATGGCAGAGGTGGTGGCTGTGTCCTGGCCAATTTTATGTCAACTTAGCATAAGCTGGAGTCCTTTAGGAAGAGAGACCCTCAATTGAGGAAATGTCCCCACTAGATTGGGATGGATGCCTGTGTTGCATTTTTCTTGATTGATTATTGATGTGGGAGAGTCCAGTTCATTATGGACAGTGCCAACCCTAGTCTGGTGGTCCTGGGTGCTATAACAAAGCAGGCTGAGAAAGCCACGAGGAGCAAGCCAGTAAGCAGAACTCTTCCATGGCCTCTGCAACAGCTCCTGCCTCCAGGCTCCTTCCCTGACTTCCCTGGATGATGGACTATAAGCTGTAAGATTAAATAAACCCTCTCCTCCTCAAACTGTTTACAGACATGGTGTTCTATTACAGCAATAGAAACTCTAAGACAGCTTTGGATACAGGTCAGTGTTAAGAGCTTGCCTCACATGAAAAGTCTCTACCAATGATGAACATAAGCTGTGTCTGCAATGCACACAGTTAAACACCCAAAGGGTGCACACTTAGCCTCAGTAATGATTGGCTCTACAAAGTAGGGACTCTCGTTTCCTGTAAACTTTGGAATTTTAAAATGTTTCAGAGAAGCATGGGTTACTCATTAATCTCAAATACTTAACCTTAGACAAAACACAAGGTCATACACAGCATCACACAAGCATCCACTAGAAACATGCACAGGTACAGGGAGCCTGAAAACTGATGTCCAACTTTCCTCTTATAGACAAATAAAATTCAGAAAAATCAAAACATCATAAATAAAATTATTTCTCTCTTGATATGATGCAAACCCTAAAGAATAATTAAAGACTTGGGAAGCTCTCCAAACGCTATTCACGATGGCTACGGGCAGCCTTCATGAGATAACGTTCTGATGTAAGAGACCCAGCAGTGGTGGGGCACACCTTTAATCCCAGCACTTAGGAGGCAGAAGCAGGTTGACCTCTGTGAGTTCAAGGCCAGCATGGTCTCCAGGGTGAGTTCCAGTATAGCTAGGGCTACTCAGAGAAACCCTGTCTAAAAAACAAACAAACAAAAAAAAAAAAAACCCAAAAAACTCTGATGTAAGTGTGGTATTGAGAAATAAACCCGCCAGGCAGTGGTGGCGCACGCCTTTAATCCCAGCACTTGGGAGGCAGAGGCAGGCGGATTTCTGAGTTCGAGGCCAGCCTGGTCTACAGAGTGAGCTCCAGGACAGCCAGGACTACACAGAGAAACCCTGTCTTGAAAAAAAAAAAAAAGAGAGAGAGAGAGAGAGAGAGAGAGAGAAATAAACCCAGCCATGTCTTCCTTTATAACTAGAAGTATCTTTTGCGTCTCGTTTGCTGGGAGATTGAAAGAGAAAGAGAGGTGGTTTCCCTCTCACTTGTAAAGCTATACTTATAGGCAGAGAATTGAGACACCTCATTCATCTGTCTTAGATGAGATTTTGAAATTCAAGCTGGCACCACTATGAGATTAAATTTGGGGCACCACAAGAGGGCTATGTCTATCATGAGAGGAACATGAATCTTTCAGAGCCAGAGTGCATACTGGTAGCAGCTAGTCTTCTCAATGCCCTGGTGGTCCCTATCTCATGATATTCATAGCATTATAGGTATGATTATTATGTCACGGTCTCAATGGTCTCCTCCCAAACTGTGTCATGGTTAGTCTAGATAGCTGGAGACTCTGGCAGAGTGGCCGGGATGGCTTCCCAAGTTGGCCTTTCAGACAGTACAATTCTTTACCTACTCTACCTCCCCACCCCCACCTCAGCAACTGTGTCTTAGCTGCTGTTCTATTGCTGTGAAGGGACACCATGATTAAGGCAACTCTTATAAGAGAAAATATTTAATTGGGAGATTGCTTATAGTTTCAGAGATTTAGTTTATTATCATCTTGGCGGGAAGCATGGCAGCAGGCATGGAGCTGGAGAGTAGTACATCCTGACTCACAGGCTGAGAAAAAGAGAGAAACACTAGGCTGGGCATGGGATTTTGAAAACCTCAAAGCCCACCATCAGCACCACCACCACCACCCTGTGGCACAGTGACATACTACATCCAACAAGGCCACACCTCCTGATCCTTCTAATCCTTCTCAAACAGTTCCACTCCCTGGTGAATAAGCATTGAAATATATGAGCCTATGGGAGCCATTCTTACTCGAAGTACCACAAACTACCAGGGAGAAACCAGCCCCATGTATGTGGACACTCAGGAAACTCTACACTACAAGGAACTGAGCTCTTCTTCCCAGAACCATGGAGGACAGAGGCCAGCCAACAACCTGGGAGTGTAGACTCTTGGAAGCAAATTTGCCAGCTCCAGTAAATTCTTCAGATGACTGAATTCCCAGCTTTTATCTTGACTGAAACCTTGTAAGGGACATGAGCTGGAACCACTCGGTTGGCCTTCAAAGCTATGTAAAATAAGGTTTGTTGGTTTACACCATCCCATCACGTTTGAGTAATGGTGATACAATGATAGCCATCTGGTTAACATGATCTATGTCCTTATTTTCCAAATCCTCAACCTCACAAGCTTACCAAAAGCATTCATGATCAACCAACCACTTATAAAAACCAGTCTTCCCCAACACTGTCCATCCCATCAGCTGCAGAGTGAAGCCATGAGTCTTTAGCAAGACAGATTACTTAGGCCTGGTGCTCTGGCTCAGATGGGAAGCATCTGTAAGTTCCTGGGCTCTGTCTTCAGCACCAAAAGCACAGTGGGAGACTACATAAACTTTATTCAAGAACCAATCATCAGCAAAGCAATTGATAAATAATACTACATAGAAGGAAGAGCCGACACCTGTGATGGTCAGACAGTTGAAGCAAGTTTTCAAGGAAGACTGTCAACAGGTAACGATGGCTGCAGTCAAGGGCACAGGCTTAAACAAACATAGCTTTCTGTATAAGTGAGGTCCACTAGCCACTTCTGTATTATCTCCTCTGTCTCCCCATGGTTCCTGGACACTAAACAGAGATGACACAAGCAAGTCAAAGGCAAAGAAGACCCTACTCATCCATATAGCTTCTGACCTCTACTGTATTTTCATGTGTGTGCAGATACATATGCACATATGTGCATGTGTGAAGAGGCCATAGGATAACATCTGATATCACTCTTCAAGAACACTATCCATCTATTTTATTTTATCTTATTTTATTTTATTTTATTTTATTTTATTTTATTTTATTTTATACAGGCTCTTTTTCTTGGGGGGGGGGGGTTAGACAGGGTTTCTCTGTGTAGCCCTGGCTGTCCTGGAACTCACTCTGTAGATCAGGCTGGCCTCGAACTCAGAAATCTGCCTGCCTCTGCCTCCCAAGTGCTGGGATTAAAGGCGTGCACCACTACCGCCCGGCAGAACAATGGTTTTAAGGGCTGCTTTAGTTTTGTCTAGCAATTCTAGTAACCAAGCCACTCGTGACTGACCTCCGTTAATTGCTTTTTTCTTGAGAAAGAGAACAATCTTCCAGATTTTTTTTTTCTTTTTCGAGACAGGGTTTCTCTGTTTAGCCCTGGCTGTCCTGAAACTCACTCTGTAGACCAGGCTGGCCTCGAACTCAGAAATTCACAGGTTCTTTTTATAATTAATAATTTGAATTAGATCCTGAACATTTTGAAAGCTATAGTGAGAGATTCTTGCCACCATCAAATTTTCTGGAGAATGTCAATTTTGTCTCGTTTTGTTTTGTTTCCTTTCGTCTTACTCTGTGACCTAGTTCCTTCAAACTAAAATACTCTCTCCTGGAGAGAGAAAGGGAGCTCATAAGACTCAGGAAATAAATGAAACATAAAAGGCTCAGAAGTAAAAGAAATCTGCAAAGTTCAGGAGTTCTCGAATGTCACAAGGTTCATGAGGTCTCTCACCAAAGCTATAGAACATAGTGAACAACTGTTGGAGAGAGTTCTCTTCAGCTGAGGTACCGACAAGTTGGTCAGAAAGCTGCATTTCCGAGTAGGCTGGATGGCTCAGTGGGTAGAGGTGCCAGTCCTGATAGAACCCACATGTTGAAAGAAGAAAATTAACTTCAACAACCACATTCTCTGAATTTCACATGATACATCCAGAGACAGACATGACAGACAGACAGACAGACAGACAGACAGACAGAAACATGGCATTTTAAACTAAAAAAAAAGATCACAGTCTTTGTGAGTTGTCACCATGCTAACGCATTGCCTTTTAGTTAACCCCACTTCCCAAGCTTCCATGGAATGATTTATTTGGTTGGTATACGGGGTCAGGGGATTAGATATTTATCCCCATTCTGTGGGGGAAGACATACAACAGTGAGATTCAATGTCTCCCTCTATCTTGCTTTCTGTGGTTTCAGTGTCAAAACCTTGGCCTAAGTGGCTTCAGATCTGCCCTGCACACTCCTTTCTTGTGGTCTGGAACCCAAATTGCAGTGTGTGTCATAATTCAGCCTCTCAAAGGCATCGGTTGCTGTGCGAACGTTCTCTGCATACATATCTCTGCAATTAGCCCCAGATTTATATAAATTTATACACACAAATCAAGGTCTCTCTTTCCAGCTTTTTCCTGTTCAGTATTTACCTAATCTTGCCAACCTCCAGAGCTCTATTGTCTTCACCCTCTTGCTCAGTGCAGGGCACATCTCCAAGTCAGTTTTCTCAGGTGAGTGTCACTGGCCACATCAACCTCACTACAGAGCAGGCCCCAGGAGTTTTGGCCAACACAATAGAAATTTCACGGTTCTTCAGAGGAAGGTGCTTTTTGTTTCATTTGGACATTTTGTCTTATTGAGTTTTGGGGTTTTTTTGATTGGAGATTTGGGGGATTTTGTGATTTTCAAGTGAGAAAACTTGAGGTTGAGTGCACAGTGGGGTGGGGGATCCTATAGCATTGTTGAGGGGAGAAACATGATCAACATACATTGTATTTAATTAAAATAAGTTAATGAATTAGGTACATATAAGCCTTTTCTTTTTCCTAGAAATACACTGATAGCATTTTGAGAGTAAGAATTTATAATTATTTTTTAAAACTCTTTTATAATGCTGGAGACCGAGGGCATGCTAGGCGAACACTCTACCCACTAAGCTACATTCCAAGCCCCATTTCTTAGTTTTAATGTAACAAGGATGATGAGGATCGTGAGTAAAACTTCTCCTTGGGAGCTGGAGAAATGGCTCAGCAGTTAAGAGCATCTGTTGCTCTTGCCTCTTCCGATGTCCATGGACACCAGGCACTCATATGCCACACACACTCATGCAGGCAAACCACTCATGCACACAAAACAAAACATAACCTTTAAAAGGTGAAATAAAATAAAACCCTAACATGATGACAGACTATACTTTCCAGACATGGCGGCCTCACATGCCCCATCCCACACAGATTCTTTATCCTTGGGTAGGGCTCTGCAGGTATATGCATGCGTTGTGAACATGGGGTGGTCAGAGGACCACCTCGGGCATCTGTCCTCTCCTTGCATAGTGTTTGAGATATGTTCTCTTGTTGACACTACATGTTACAGCTGGCTGGCCTTCAAGCTTCCAGAGAGTGGCCTGTCCCCACCTCCCAGCTCACAGTATGCACTGACTACAGATGTGCACAGATGTGTTCAACTCTGCATCTGTTCTGGAGATCGTGGGTTTTTTTGTTTTGTTTTGTTGGTTTTGTTTTGTTTTGTTTTGTTTTTCGAGACAGGGTTTCTCTGTGTAGCCCTGGCTGTCCTGGAACTCACTCTGTAGACCAGGCTGGCCTCGAACTCAGAAATCTGCCTGCCTCTGCCTTCCAAGTGCTGGGATTAAAGGCGTGCACCACCACCGCCCGGCTGTTCTGGAGATCTTAATTCGGATTCTCATACTTGTGCAGCAAGAAGAGCCTTACCCAGTGAGCCGTCTCCCAGCACCTGGAGAGTCTCCTTCTCTCCCACTGACTAGTATAGATTTCAAACTAGTGTTGACGTCCTCCATCTGTAGACTACGTCAGAAGCAAGTTTGCAGCCTCCTAAAACTAAGCCATTAAAGCTCCATGCGTGCACTTTCACCTTGCTTTTTAATTGTTTTTCTTTCATTGTTGATATTTTTAAGATAGGGTTTCCTGTAGCCTCAGACTCAATATGCAGCCAAGGCTGGCCTTGAGCTCCTGCTCCTCCTGCCTCATCCTCCCAAGGGCTGGAACTGCAGGCATGTACCACTGTAGCCCACATCTCCTTGTCCTTCTGGAACTTAGCTACCACACTGCAGGAGAACATGCCTCATGTTGATAACATGTCTAAGTTTGCCAGCCAGTGATCAGCAGCCAGCACTGCATGCAAGCATGGAAGACAAGGCTAGCTCTAGGCACAGGGTGACCACGCTCACCTGAGAGACTGACCAAGAAGCACTTCCCTTGGTACACAACTGCCTCAGTAATCCCAAAAGCCATTTGACATAACAATTGTTAATATTTTAAACCCTCAACTTCTGAAGTAATTTATTCCAGAATTAGCACTGGAGAAGGCTGTATTGAGGGTTTAAAGGAAAGCGTTGTCAAAAGCTAAGAAATATTGGGACTGAGGTAGCAGCTCACTGGTTAGGAGCACCTGTTGCTCTTGCAGAGGACCAGGGGTCAGTTCCTAGCACTAGCATAGTGGCTCACAACAATCTACAACTCCAATTCCAGGGGATCCAACAACCTTGTCTGACCTCCACAGGCACCATGCACAAACATGATACACACATATACTGCAGACAAAATACTCATATACATAACATTAATAAGTCTAAAAACTCTAAAGCTACAGTTACATATTCAGTGGCAATTATGGATATATATGTAACATTACGACATAATAGTGAACATTACTGTCCCCTGCATGGAATATGGAAAGGTACAAACTCAATGATTCAAAGAAATTTCAAGACACAGTATTCAAATTGTCATATGATTCTCAGTGTGATGACATATGAGAGGTGAAAGATGAGTTAAAATAAAATGATATATATATATATAAAAACATTCTAAATGCTAAATGGTCATTTCCCCCTTGTAAAAGTGGTTTGAGGACTGGTGGTGACACAATTAGGAACCTTGTTCTGGGCACACATAAAGCTCAGAACATTTCCAGAAAACAGGATCTAAAGATTAAGCCCAAATCTGTGAAGTCGCTTGCTAAACTTGCTAAAACCCAGAATGCTTCCAGAAGATGCTTGCAACAGACAAAACCCATACCTCTTATGGAAAAGCAAGGCCAACAAGCCTGGCGTGGTGGTGCTTGCTTGTATTTTCCCAGTACTTTCAAAGAGGCAGAAGGACCATGAGTTTAAGGCTAGCCTCTGCTATATAACAAGATCCAGCCTGAACTGCATGAGATGCTAGCTCACTCACATTTTTAAAGATAACTCCAATGCAAACTAGAAAAGGATACCACAAAAAAAAAAAGCATAAGTGAGTGCATTTTAACTGATAGACTGAATTATAGCTGAAACATATAACAGGTACAAATGACTTTTTGTTATTGTTTGTTCTGAACTGCAAGGAACAGAAATAGTACAAAGACAAAAGCAAGCTTTGGACTTGTAGACTTCTGTACCCAAGAATCTCAGGAAGAGAACTAGTCACTGATGAGCACAGTAGAAAAATGACCCACAAGAAGAAACTAAAGTCCTAAAGGCTGGGAGACAGTAGACAGGGCACTTGCCCACAGTCTAATCACCCACGCTGAGACCAGAGGCCCAAGTGTCCCAAAGCTACTGGGCCGCTCAGCCTGGCTTACATAGCAATGGGAATAGACCATCTCAGACAAGGCAGAAAGGTGAGGGGTAACAAGGTTGTCCTCTGATCTCTGCATGTATGCCATGGTCATCCATGCATCACAAGCAGACATACACACACACACACACATACTTATATCACAAATAAGTGGAATCCCAAAAGCTGAAGCCCGGAGCCATAGAGAACTCACAGGAAGTAAAGAGCTTTACCTAAGAGACACAGCAGGGATCCTGGTCTGCACTCAGAAGAGACCCTGGACCTTAAACTGATGCCAATCAGGCCATGACTTTGAGAAGAAATTAAACATAGTTTGCACGTGGCAGGGATGTGACGGGTGAGAGACAGGAGTGTGACAGATCATTTTCCATGTATGACCATGTATATAGCACCTTGTGTTCCCTTGCATGCTGCTGATGCTCCTCTCATTGAAGACACTCTATCTCCCCTTCTTCGTGCGCCAGAGTAGACCTGTTAACTCTCAGTCAGTATACAGTAGAAGGAAGGCTACATGAATTCCGAGGTCAATCAGCCAATCCCCTTCATCCTGTTATCTTACTATGTTCACTCTTGAAATGAGGACATTTCTAGACACCATGCAATGAGGACACACAGACCTTATGTCAAGAACATATAAACGTTCCAGCTAACAATACTAACTTAAGATCCCAGTTGAATGCCAGTATCAACCATCAGATCTGTGAGTTAGGAAGCCTCTGAGTCAACTGTGCCCTTGGCCACTGTGAGCACAGTCACATGAGAGTCACCACTTAGCTGAGCCCCAGGACCATCAGAACTACAAGACAATGATTAAATAGCTGTGAAAATTTTAAGTCATTAAATTTTAGGATGACTTATCACAAAATAGATAACTAGAACAGACATACAGAAGCAAAAAATAAAAACAGGAAGCAAGAGAAAACATGGAGACAGGAGCAAACCTACTTCTTATTGCAAAGGTGTTGACATAAACCACAGGTTCCTTGGTTTGCAGGAAACAGATCCTAAACACAAGATATGGCAGCTGCACACAGCGTTGTCTGGCCAATGGTCTTACACTCTATGGAGGTAGCAGTATGTGAAGCAAGCAGGTAAAATCAAGTGTGAGGGTAGACTGCTTCCTCAGATTACCCTTCAACATTTTCCCAGCCCCCACCCAGCAAAAGCTAGAGATATAGATTGTGTAGGTTGAACAGTAGTCATTATGGAAAGAATAGGGCGTGAGGAACAGTTCTCTAAGCAACCAGAAAGAACCAGGAAATGTTACTCCAAAGGGCCCTAGAGAAGGTCCCATGCAACCTTCCTGGAGGAATGTGAATAGCACCAGGCTGAGTTAAATACTGCTCAGGCTCACAGGTGAAGGCTCTGGCCTCCCCTCTCCTCACCTAGACCTCAAAGAAGATCATTTGTGCAGTATCTGACTTAAGAGTGAAGTCTTGTATTTTGGGGAATTAAGAATCCATATTCATATGATATGGATGTCACATATCCTCAGCCAGGCACAATGACTGATACCTGGAAAACACACATAGACAGACACACAGCCACAGACAGATAGACACACACACAAATGTAAATAGAAAAGTTCCAACAACAACAACACACACACACAACAACAACCATGGCATTGGGCTTCACTTTAAAAATAAAAGGCAAACATCAGGAAATAGGCTAGGAAATTTGAAGTATAGAACACAGGCAGAAAGGGCCTTGGAGAGATGGGAAGCAGAGGACAAGGCTTTAAGTTACCATTAAAGCATGAAGAGATAAGAAAAGAGGACATTGCAGAGAAGAGGGTATTACAGAAACAAGAAGGGGAGGGAGAGATAGGGATGAAGGAAAGGAGGGAGAAGACCGCCAGAGAGAATTGCATCAAGTCTCAGAAATAAAACTATGATAGCAGAAGCTAACATTTCAAAAGATGCCTCAGAGGAAAAATATTAAAATCTCCCCCAAAAAAAGACAAATAAGTAGAAAAACAAGGGAGAAACAGTAAGAAAAACCAAGGAGTGCCCCAGAAGTAAAACACTGAAGTGACAGTATGTCCTGGATGAGAGAAAGCAGGGGAGGGTGTGGAACTCTAAGTCAGAAACATTTCCAGAACTGAGAAGATCAGTTCTGATTGAATTAACCCATCACATGCCAACAGCATGAATTCTCAGAACACTGCCATGGCAAACAAAAAAAAATTCAAAAGCATCCAAAAGAAAACAGGCAACATGAAAACAGCCAAAATGACAGCAGACTTCTCATTGGCAACATTGGACACTAGAAAAACGGGGCTACATCTACAGGCTCTTGAGGGGTAATAATTTCTGACCACGTCCCCCTGCACCTGACGAAGCTGTCAGAGAACGTGACATGGCGGTGCCAGTGTTCCCAGAAGAGTGAGAACTGAGCCATGCTGCCGCCTACACATCCTTTCTCAAGAAGTTAATGAAAGGGAGGTTACACACACACACACACTCAAAATAAACCAAGAAAGAGGATTGCAGGGTCCAGGAAGCAGAAAAAGTGGAAGCAAACAAGGACCTTGGCAAAGGGAGCTCCTGGGTGACAGGAAGATCTATCTCAGCCAGGAGGGTAGAAGAGGTATGTGTCCAAGCAGCCTCAAGGGAAGGGCTGACTGTGGTAGGGCACACCTTCAGCCCAGGGCAGATCTGTGTAAATTCAAGGCCAGCCTGGTTTTCTACATGGTATTCTAGACCATTGTGAGATCATCTCAAAAGAACACACACACACAAATGCATGACTCTCCTTTTGATAAAACATAAATTATTAAAATGTAAAGATATTTAAGTCATTGGACAATAGAGCAGTTTCTCTTTAAATCCTGCTTTATAATAGTTTGATTCAGTTTTCTACTGAACCGCCAATTAGTGACATGGCAAAAGTTCTTTTCCTTCAGTCTGTAATCTGGTCAGTTGCTGGCTCCACCTCTCACCTCTCCATGTACACATATAGGGCTGTGTGTGGATATGTACATGAGTAGTTGCCATGGAGATCAAAAACATCAGCTGTACCTGGAGCTGAAGTTATGGTGGGTGTGAGCCACCCTGACATGAGTGCTGGCTTTTCTGAAAGAGGGAGGAGGATACAGCACTCTTAACCCCAGAGCTACCTCCCAGTCCCTGCAACCAGCTTTCTTACATAGATTCTGGGCTTTAAACTCTGGTTCTAGTGTTTGCATGACAAGCACTTTACTGAGCCATCTAATAGTTCTATTTTTTTGTGTTTATTCATTTTATGTGTATGGGTGTTTTGCCTGCATGTATGTCTGTGCACATGCATGCCATGCCCACAGAGACCAGGAGTTGGATCCCTGGGACTGGAGTTACAGTTACAATTGTTTGTGAGTTGATGTACAGTTGCTAAGAATTGAATCCAGGTCCTCTAGAAGAGAAGTCAGTGTTCTTAACCACTGAACCATCTTTCCTGCCCCCAACTTTGTTTTTAACTAGAGAAAAGAAAATACAATCTCTAGTCTAGATGATGCCAATGATAAACTTTAGCAGCTAAGCAGGAGTTACCAGAGGTGCCCCCAGTGGAGATCAGGGTAAGGGACTCAGAAGTCCAAAACGAGTTGACGCTCAGAAATGGGATTAGGAAGTTTATGTCATGGATGGGACACAGTATATGCCATGAGGTGACATAGAAACTTTAAGTCCACAAACAGCATTAAAGGACACCAGTGTAGCTAAGCATAGTGGTGTATGCCTTTAATCCCAGCACTCAGGAGGCAGAGGCAGGCAGATTGATGAGTTCAAGGCCAACCAGGTCTACAGACTCAGTTTCAGGCCACCTAGGACTACACAGAGAAACCTTGTTTCAAAGAAACAAAAACAATAACAAAATAATAACTTTAAAAAAAACGACACTAGTGGGATAGCTGGAAAGATTTCAATTGCAACAATTCTTTGGGTGTTTATGGTTTTAGGAGTCTCTTGTTGGAGTCCAGGCTGGACTCCAATTTATAATCCTCCTGCTTTACTCTTCCAAGGAATTGCCCTGCCCAAAACAAAACAAAACAAAAAAATGTTTAAATAAAATGTAGGAGTGAGCACTGTTAGTGGCATGTGCCTTTACTCCTGGGGAAGAAGAGTTAGGCAGATCTCTGAGTTCAAGACCAGTCTGGTCAACACATGAGACCCTGTCTCAAAAGAAAAAGGAAAGAAATGAGGAGTATAAAGAAATTAAGTATTATAACATCACAACTACCTACCACAAAGAATATGCCTGTAACGTATTTAATCTCCGTTTACAGTATCTGGATCTGGTACACTGTTACCCTTTCTACAGATGTGGAAATTTCTGAGAAATAAAATTTCAGTTGACATATTCTGCAATAGTAACAATAATAATTACAGGGGAGGTCATGAACTTGGGAGGGAACGGAGGAGCCAGGGAGGAGCAAGAGCTGGGAGGGAGAAGGGGAGGAAATTGTGTAAAGTACTCATGCAAGAAATTCTCAAAGAAATTGAGGTTTTGTTTTGTTTTTCAAAACAGGGTTGTCTGTGTAGTCCTAGGGGTCCTCCAACTTCTCTGCCTGCCTCTGCACCCGAGTGCTGAGTTTAAAGGTGTGAAACCACCAAATGGTTTCAAAAATGTTACGTTGTTGTTGTTTTAAGCAAAATAAGTAAGAAAATATATACTGTTCTTGTCTCCAGCCATTTAAAACTGGTGGAGCACTCTCTCCTTCTGGCCTGAGCTCTGAAATGGCAGATCCCTGGGGTTACACTTACCTTTCTCCTTCCCAAGACCTACAGGTGCTTGGAGGCAGTGACTGATTTCATCTTTGTTACCTCTTTCTGCACACAGCATGTGGAGCCTGCAGGAAGGACTGTTTCTGTGAAGGGAACCTGAGAATGAATGACTCAAGGGTAAACAGATGGCAGAGTGAAAGAGGAAAGTCCCCTCCAGGCTAGTTGATGGGCTGAGCCTATCAAAGTGAAAGCGGGTTTAAAGTCTTTGTACTTGAGACCCAAACATGTGGCTTAAGCTCTAGGCTAACAAATGGAAGCTGGACAAACAAGATATAGTAAACCTGACAGCTGCCAACAGAAAGGTAAGGACATCCAATGCGAAGTGAGGTTCAAGTAAAAGGAAACCTTAGAACACCACAAGTTGAGACCAAGTAAAATCATGAAGAACTTGGACAAGGAAGGTGGCTCAGGAAGGTAAAGGCACTTGCCACCAGGCAGCCATCTTAGTTCAATCCCCAGAAAAGAGCTGACTCCCATAGGAGTGTCCTCTGACCTCCACGGCAGCATACATGTGTACACACATGTACTCGCATGTCAGTACACACACAGAAGGGGGATGGACACACCCAATGGTCATGCGTAGCCAGCCAGAAGCATCTCCCTCCTACCTAGTTGTCTTTGCCAAGACCCAGCCCTCTCTGGCACCTTGCTCTCCCTTAATGTCTCCTTTTGCCCCTGAATATGATGTTATCTGGGTTCCATTTCACATCACTTCTCTTCAGTTCAACTCCCTGGGTGATTTATCCTTTCCCCAAATCTTCAACCATGGGGTCTCTCCTGAGCTTCAGAGCCCACACCCAGCTGCTGCTACCCAGAGGCATTGTTCATTCAAGTAATGTTATTAATAGACTGAGCCCAGAGGCATGTTGTATGTTTCCCAAAGCTTCAAACCTGCTGATGCACTGCTGATGCAATGTAAGTACTCAGTATGTAAATCTTTTACTCTCTCCAACACCTCCCCCCCCCAACCCCCACCCCGGCCTTTCTAGTTGATTGGGTTATCTACAGGTTCCAGCTACCTTCTGTCTAAAGCCCCATCTCTAGGGATTGTGAGCAATGGAGATGCTAACTCATCATGCTGAGTGGCCACAGAGCTCTTGAGGCTGGGAGGCTATCTGTTGGGGAGAAGCAGGGAGTCAGACTACTTGCCCCAGCAGCCTTCAGTGAGAGTCCCTAAAACAAGTGCATAGCTCATGGCAGCTGATCCCAGACATTAAATGGCAAATGCCAGGGCAGCTGGACCTCCCTAGACTGCTTGGTCTCTTGAGCTCCAACTTGCCTCCACAGATTCCCAAGGCTCACTGAAAATAGAAGTAAGTCACTTCCCTCAAGAACATTTTAAAAGAATCCCTGCTTCTTGGAATAAGGCCACAACTACCACACAAGATTTCCAAACCCTGTACCACCCCCAACACCAGCCAACTCCTCCTTGGACCTCCTTCACTGAACCTTCTGCATCTCTCTACTTCTATAAAGTATGTCCTCCTCTTGTGGTGATGAAGCTGAAGGGCCCTAAGTTAGCATTCTGATTCTAGACTCTTGTAGGCAGATAGTTATTCTCTGGTTTGGTTTGGTGGTACTATGGAATTAAGCAAAAGACCTCCCACAGGCTAGGCAAACTACATTAAACTACACCCTCATGCATTTTTAAAAAAATCCTTACATGCCCAAAGAGTCTAAAGATCAGCCTTTCTAACCTCCAATGTTGTTGTGACTCATAGTTGACAAGACTTAGAAACAAATGATTTTTGACAAGCGTGCAGCAAGGAACCCTTCTCTAGGTGAAGTGATTTGTTAACCCACTCAGAATGATCACTGACATTTGAACCACTTGGCTATCCGAACATTCACTCCTCTGGCCAGAAGCACATTCTAGAATACTGAAGAAGAGCTCCATGCGGGCCATGTAGACTCACTACTCCCTTCACTGACTACCCAGTAATCCGGACTAGTCTGGACAATGATTGTTCCATTCTGCCCCTTACCAATTACCCCTTTTCTCCCATAAACCAAGGCAAAGTCACACCTTAATAAACTACTCTTCCTACCAGACATTCAGATACACGATAAAGGCACAAGTGTATATACAGTCAGATCAGTGAAAACAGAGCACAAGAGACAATAAACCCAGACAGGAATCACGACTGGATAAAAACATGGCAAATTTCCAAAACGGAATCTGGATAAAATACTAAGATTTAATTTGTACCTAATATTTTACACTAGGGTAAAAACTTTAAAAGCAAAAAATTAAAACCATTAAAGTTTTCATATTAAAAAAAACATGGGGGCTGGAGAGACGGCTCAGTGGTTAAGAGCACTGACTGCTCTTCCAGAGTTCTTGAGTTCAATTGTGTCCCAGCAACCACATGGTGGCTCACAACCATCTGTAATGGGATCTGATGCCCTCTTCTGGTGTGTCTGAAGACAGCTACAGTGTACTCACATACATGAAAAAAATGAATCAAAATTTAAACAACAACAAAAAAACCCACAAAAATATTTTTATTTAATATTATAAAGAAGTCTTTGGAAAAACAAATGAAGCCCATCCAATAATCTGACCCAAGGATTATAAAATCCTGCCATGCTGGAGAAAGCACTTACTGTCCTTCCAGAGGACCAGAGTTCACGTCACCTCCCTGGTTAACTCCAGTTGCACATTATCCTATACTTCTGGCCTCTATAGTCACCTGCATTCACGTGCACATACATACAGGTTAGGGATATAGTTGTAAAACTCATGCAAAATGTGATGTATCAGGCCCTAGTTTCAATACACACACACACACACACACACACACACACACACACACACAGAGGGGAGGGAGGGGAACAGGACTGTAAAGACTGATAAATATAATAAATAAAAATTAAACTCCAGAGGCAGCAGTGTTACCCTGTAACTCCGGGGTAGCAAGCTTACTTATGGTTTAGTATGCACAATCCTCAGCAGAAAAAAAAAAAAAAATCAGATAAAACATTTTAACATGGCAAACAGAAAACATAACTAGTCAAAAGACAAACTTAAAAAAAAAAAAAAAAAGGCTTGCCAAAATGTCAACTTCCCCAATCTACAAGAAAAAAGCAGTTTAAAGCTACATGATGTGTCACGCAGCAGGCCATTGAAGACGACACTGGGCACGCTCGTCCTGCGTGGAAGCAGGCCAGCGAAGATGACACTGGGCATGCTCGTCCTGCGTGGAAGCAGAGGCTGGCAAAGCTCCAAGACGTGCTCAGCAGCTCCTTCTCCAGGAGTTCACCTGGTAAACTCGTGAAAATAGTGTGAGCCAGCTTCTGCATACTCGTGTGCCCACTGATCTGGGCACCAGAATCAGCCACCTCCAGGACAGGACAGGACAGACTTGAATTTTTAAAAGAATTTAAGGCAGCCGTCAAGACAGTGAGGTAGCTCTGTGTGGAGAATTAACAAGTTCCCCGACTCCAACCCTGGTGGGAAGCATCAACTTTCCTAAACGAATTACCTGTGTCTCTGCTACCTCCCTTATTCCATTTCAACTATTCCAAGTACATTCAACAGATGTTAAAACATAAGTCACAGGATGTCAGTCATCTGCCTGCTCCCCGGGCAGCTTCCACCACAGACCTTGCAGCCCCTTCTGGCCTCTCCCCAGCCCCATATCCACCCTTTTAAACTAACTTCTTTGATAACACAGGAATGCTTCTGTTTCTGAACTTTTGTACTTGTATCCTTGTGTTAATTAGAAAATTAATTTTCCCAGAACAGCAAGTTAAATATGTATTAACCTTTAGCCCCGCCCAGCTCTCCCAACACACACACACACACACACACACACACACACACACACAGAGAGAGAGAGAGAGAGAGAGAGAGAGAGAGAGGTAGTACATGTTATCTGTAATTCAATTTGTTTGAATTTTTTCATCAATGTTGAAAAACAAAATCACTCCCATACAAAACTATATAGCACCTTCCCTTATTTTAGTTTCCCATTGCATTAACATAGATTTTAATATCTGTCAACAGCCATATCCAGACATCTCTAGTCTGCAAACAGTACAAAGGCTGGGCAAGAACTTTTGTCTATCCCCATCCTGGAAAGCAGAGTTCACTGCAACATCATCAAATGGAGTCTTAACACTTATATTCTAGTAGACAGAACCACTGAGAACTGGATGGAGCACCACTGTCACCTCTACTCATCTGTGCCATCTTTGTGACTTTGAGTAGATCTTTTTTTTTCCCCAAAAAATACATATATTATCAGTAGAAGTTGCTGTTATACGTAACTATGAGAACTGGCTATGGCATACTTGTAACTATGAGTATTTACCAATAAGACACAATGAAAGTGTCAAGAGGGGACATCTTAGGGCCTAGTCATATTACTTTTTTTTTTTAAAAAGCATGTTTATATAAAACTGCTTACAAATACACACAATTATCTCTAGAATACATTAACACTGACCACACAGACTCTGTTCCTGGGAGATAACGTTATAGCTAGCCCAGAAATCAGAGCACATCTCTGCAAACCTTTTTGGATCTTTGAACTGTAAATATATTAGCTATCATTGTTACATATTCAGGGTAATAGAAAAAACCCTATTCAAGCCTCGTCCTGTGGTTGGTACCCTAAACACAGTCTCCAGACCTGATAGCAGTACTAGGAACCTTGACATCAGTGATCCTCACGGGGTTGTCTTCATCTAATAAAAACGATTCTTGATTCTCAGCGGTGAAAAATGCCCAGGCATAAAATTTTACAAATAAATCAACCTGCCACCATCTGGGCAATACAAACTTTCCTTACAATGGAATTACACCCCAATAAACCTATTGTATACTTCAAAGTACTGCACTAACTATAGCTAACCCACCCACATGGGTGGCCCACCCATGTACACTCACTTTGACAGTTAGGGAAAAGCATCCAGCATAAATTAAGTCTGAATACCTCACATAGTTTATTGAATAAGAACTAAAGGTGAAAAGCTAGTCATCCTAACTGTCCTAACGCAGTCGAGCTCTGTGGTCGGGGCCATCTGACTGATGAGTCGTGGATTGTTCTAACACAGTCGAGCTCCGAGATCGGAACAATCTGATGAGTCATGGAGTCTCTTAGGCTTGATGATATTGTCTGGGTTTATTCTGTCTGGGGTTGGGGGTTGAAATAGAGTCTCCTGTATCTCAGGCTAGCCTCAAATTCACAATGAGTTTAAAGTGTGACTTCAACTCCGATCCTCCACACGAGTACTGATGCATTCCCATGCCTCACTTGTGGTGTTGGGGTTGAACCCAGTGTTTCATGCATGCCAGGTAAGTACTCACCGAGTGTATGTATTTCCAGGCCATGGTTGTATGATTATTGAGGGGGTGGGGGAGTAGTGTCAGTATGTGTGTTTTTAAATTTACATGTATAGGTGTTTTCCATGCACGTTTGTGTACCATTTGCCTGGTACCCACTGAGACCAAAAGTGTCAGATGTAACTAAAGTTACAGACAGCTGCGGGCTGCTATGCAGCTGTTAAACTGAACCTGCATCCTTTGGAGGAGCGGTCAGTGCTTTCACTGCTGAGGCATCTCTTCAGCCCCAGTACTAAGTTCTCAATCTCAGATAACACTGAAGACCTAGGGGAGAAAGGCCATGGTGTCAACTTACTCTCTGAATCAAAGACACAACATGGCAACACAGGTTACATTAAGTATATATAGGGCTATCTGTAGACATCTTCGTAGACAGAAAGCTAATGTGAGTAAATACTGACAATGGTGAATAAAAAACGTTACATATTTACGACTTCTCTAAAAACTTGAAAATTTTCAAAATAACTAGGGGAGCATTTTATCCTTGAACCCATTCACATTTCAAAAAATTAATTCAACAGTTAACCTCCTCAAAATGCTAGCCTTGCACTACAAAAAAAAAAAAGCAAAACACACCTCTCCACAGCCCTACCCAGAGGCAACTCAGTAACAACAGAAAAGCAGATATGCTTGTGGGTGGGGCACAACTACAACTTCAGCCCTTGGAACAAGGAAGGTTTACACAAGAATATGGATTTATGGCCAGCCTGGGCTACATAGCAAGCTCCTGCAGAAAAGAACAGAGGACAAGAACTGAAAACTCCAACACTAACTTAGTGACAAGCAGTTGGCTGGGTACTCATCTTAGCCAGTGGCTCTTCCTCAAGTCACTGAAGACAACAGTGGGGACATGTGGAGACATGCAAAAAAACTAGCACCCTCTCCAGCGAGGCTGACAAGTGTGGCAGGAGCCAAAGCAGCACAAGTGTCTACAGACATAACTTTATTGGATACAAAGTGACAGGGTGCAAAAGGGGCTAAGAGTCAGGCTCTGTAGCAGGTGGTGGCTTATCATCATCAGGGGGGCAATCGATGAAGTCAGCCAGCATGGCAGCTGTGTCGTCTTGCTCCTTTTAGGGACAAAGGCACAAAATTCAAAGTCACACACAGAAGAATATGTCAGATTGGAGCAACCCCCCAGCCCCTACCTTGCCATTTTAAATTTATTTATTTATATCCCAAAAGCTGCTCCCCTAGAGCCCCTCCCCCACCACATTCTCCTATGAGAGGGTGCCCTGTCCCCCACCACAGCAAACATGCAGCTCAGTTTCCACGTGGGTCCCCCAACAACTAGAGCCTGACTGTAGTACCTGTCAGCTCCACTGCCTCACCCAGGGTCCTCCACAACTAACCCTCTCACCTTTTCCTGAGGAGCTGAAGCTTCTGCTTCTGTCTCCATCTCTTCTTCTGCAGGTGTCTCAGGTGGGGGCAGCACCTTGTCACCTCCACCCTCATTCCCCTCTTCCAGCAGGGCAGGAGGAGCAGAGGACTCCTCTTCAGCAAGCTCCTGAGGTGGCCCTGCTGTAGGGCTTCCCCCCTCCTGCTCCACCTCCTCCTGGGAAGGGAGCACTTCAGGGGCCAGGGTGGGAGCAGTCTCAGGCCCAGGCACCTCCTCTGCCCCTGGCTCCTCAACTTCCAATAAGAGCCCAGGTTCAGGTTCTGCCTCGGACTGTACTTTGGGGGAGTCTGTAGGTGGCAGAGCTGGTGGCAGCGTTGGGGGTGGAGGTCCACCTTCTTCCACCTCCCCCGCTGAACCAAACTCCACATCTTCTACCTCTTCTAACTCTTCTTCCTCCTCTTCTTCCTCCTCTTCTAATTCACCTTCTTCCTCCTCAAATTCCTCCTCAAATTCTTCTTCCTCTTCTTCCTCTTCAAAATATTCTTCTTCGTCTTCCTCAAAGTCTTCTTCTTCCTCATCCTCATCTTCTTCCTCCTCTTCCTCCTCTTCCTCTTCTTCCTCCTCCTCCTCATCACTGCTGTTGATATTAATAACTGTCAAATCTTCTTCCATGGCTGTGGGTCCTCCCCCTCCAGGAGTCCCTTCAGGGACCAGCTGGGGTGGAGGAAGTGTCACAGGACCAGAAACAGGTGGGGGTGGGGGTGGGGGTGGAGGTAGAGGCCCTGGAGTTGCAGGCAGTTCTTCAGAATCCTCCTTAGCTGGCACAGGAGGAGAGGCTGTTGGTGGACCAGTAGAAGCCACAGGGGGAGGAGTGCCTGAGGGTGGTGGAGGCGGCAGGGATGGAAGGCCCTCAGGTACAATCACCACACTGTCATCAGAGTCGCTTTCCAAGGAGATCTCCACATCAGATGCCTCCTCCTTATCGTAGTGGACAAAGGCTGGCCTGGGCACTCTCCCCCCAAAAGTTTCATCTGGGGGTATGCTAGGCGGAGGGGTCCCACTAGGAGCAAGGACAGGATCCTCACCAGAGCCTGCACGGTGGTTTTCAGGGCCAGGAAGGAGCCTGGGTGGAACAGACACCAGGCCTGGGACAGAGAGACCTAAGTGGTTGGCTGTTGCTGGAGGTCCAGGGCGAGAGGGCACTGGGCCTGTGGATGGCATAGAGCCGGCTGAGGACATGGAGCCTACTGTGGGGATGGGGCCTGCTGAGGGCAACGGGCCTGCTGAAGGTATCGGGCCTGGAGATGGCATAGCACCTATAGAGGGCATGGGGCCTGGAGGATGGAAGGCTGGTGCCCTGAATGAAGATGGGGCCTCAGGAGGAGGAACGGGGGCAGGTGTGGGACAGGCAGGGCCTGAGCTCTGTAGAGGAGGCACTCGGGGGTGTGTCAGAGCAGCACAGGTCACCAGAGCTTCTGAGCAGAAAGATGAGACCTGAGGAAGGAAGAAAGGGCAAGAGCATCAGGAACACAAGGTCTCACGAGGCAAGCATCAGAACCAGAGAACCCAGAAATCAGAGATCTGACCCTGCCAGCAATTACCTCAAGATTATCTTCCCATTGGCCAAGAGAGAAAGCTTTCAGGGCACAGGCAAGAGGAGGAGGGCAGCGAGGGGAAGGTGCCAGCAGTAAAGCCAGCAACAGGCGGTAGAGCTCAAGACGACAGCAGGAACTGTTGTAAGGAGAGCTGCCCAGGACCTCACCCTGCTGGACACTCATGACCAGGGGCAGGACTAAATCATGAAGTCTCTGAAAAGAAAATCGTGTGAGTCTAGAAACATCAACTTCAAGGCCAGAACCTTCTTCCCAGCTTTCAATGGATCCCCCTTTGGGGTAAACACTCCCAAGTGCAGAGAACAGCAGCCCCCCCCCCTCCATCAGGACCTGTCCCTACTAACTAACCCTGTGCGTCTCCTCCTTGATGAGAGGCCCACACATGAGGATGGTCCGGCTAAGGCCTGAGAAGAGAAAGATGTGTCAAAGGCAGACAGGAAGGCAAGGACACCCAGCAGCAGGAGCACACAGCCCCCATCAGGGAGCACACAGCCCGGCAGGGAGCACCTAGTTCTGTCTGCCACTGCCTACCCTGGGCAAGGCATTTACTCTCCGTTTCTTCCACCAGTGTAAAATGGGGATGACAGATAATGCAGGTGATGTGCTACATCTATATACTGAGAAGAACTGGCCTCAGCTTAGACAATGAGATAGCAGGTAGTAAAAATACATGGGACCTGAAGGAGAGTCATCTAACAGCATGGCATCCACTTAACTTCTGGCTCCATTCTCAGACGCACTAGATGCAGGGAATCCCCACCAGCATCCTGCTACAGTGCACATGAATCCCACTGGCATGGATCCGTGGATCTCACCCACTAGTGCTCATCCTGTCCCTGCCACACACAGCCCATATGTAAAGTGCTTGACTAAATTAAACTGAGATCTTGGAAGATCAGGAGAACTACCAGATCCCCAATCTAAAAGCAGGGCGGCAGAGTGCTCAAGGCTACATGGCTGTCTGCTCATACTGCTCCACTCTGCCGACTGGCTCATCAGTTCACATCAACCCACCTCTCAGTGCAGCTGCACACACATCACTGTTGGCATTCCTATCTCCTTTCCTTTGGCTGGGTGGAGCCAAAGCTTCCCCCATATCGAGCTTTAGCTTCTTAGGAGCACTTGGCTTCCCACTTTGCAAACCTCCATCGGAGCTTCCCCTGGTACTGCACAGCTTGTGGTAAAAGGAAACATAGTCACATGTACAGGCAAACAGGAAGTCAGGACAGTAAGTCAGGAAACAGGCACAGGAGCCTGGGGAACAGGAGCCCAGGTCTCACTCACCTTAAAAGCATCAGCTGGAGGGGAGATGTCACTGAGCAGGTGGGTGAGCAAGGCCTCTCCAGAGGCCCCTCCCTGAAGCATACCTGCTGAGGCCCCACAAACTTGCACCCATAGCTCTAAGATGGCATACACCTTGGTGCGGATGGTGCTGGAGAAGGAGTAAGGAAAGCAAGGTATGAACAGAGAGCTGACATCCCAGAGCCCTGGGGCCCCTGGTGTTCTCACCCATCCTCTCCACTCCATCACCTTCGTGGGCAATCACCTGTAAGGCCTCTCCTGGCCTGGAGCTAGAGTGTCCCTCCCAGTGCTCCAGGCATTGAGAACCTGGGGAAGCAGCCGGCAGATCAGGGCACCAAAACGCAAGAGTCGGCCTCCACACCTAGGGGCAGAGAATGGACGGTGGCCTTCATTTCCAATATGTTCATCCCCTTCTCCACACCATAACCAAACTCACTTACGCAAGGATCAGTGCAGAGAGCAGGTCCAAGGCTTCAAGGTGGAGAGAGGGCAGCAGCAGCAACCTGAGGGGACCATCTCCAAGCAAGTTCTGGAGAAAAATTCAGCAACAGTAAGATGGGAAAAGAACCAGAGAAAGACAGAAAAAGAGTAGGTATATCAGATTGTGTAACATGAACCAACTCCCTGGCCCAACTCAACCCAAACCCATCTCCCATTCTGCAGAGGAGACCTGGAATATGACCTAGCCCTTTAACGATGCCTTGGCTCATCCTTAAATACTCTGTCTGCACTGGCCACAGGTGCCTCTGCTGTGTGAGTCTACTGACAGTTGCACATGCCTCAGGGACAGTTTCAGAGATGACAGCTGAGTGGTGTCCAGGCGACCAGGGTCTTAAGCAAGGCTACAATGCAAAAGGCAAAGCCCACTCACAATATTCTTGCTACTGATACCAAGGATCCGGCAGATGAGGTCCAGGATTTCCTGCACAGGGACGGACACAGGAGCCCCAAACTCAGAGCTAGAGAACCAGAGAAAAGAGAACCTCAGAGCAGTTACCCAGCTTGATTCCACATACCCATTGCAACTTCTCCAGCCCCATGCCCATTCTGTTTAATATATACACACCTGAGCATGAGCCCCAGGCAACGGGCCAGTCCTGAAAACCTCTGCCGAAGCTGGAGGAGGACATGAATGTTACCATCTTCTGAGGGGGAAAGCAGCAGCTCTACTCCAGGGCCTTCACTCTGCACAGGAGCTGGGCAGCAATACAACCATATACACTCTGCCTTTCTCCCATCCCTCCTTTTTCCTTTGTATGAGCTGCCATGTGGGTGCTGAGAATCAGTTCCCAGTCCTCTGGAAGAACAGCCAATGTCCTTCACCACTGAACCCCCTCTCCAGTACCCACCCTTTTTCATTTGTGCTACATTACCCATTGATATTCTCATCCATGTCGCCCAGAAACCCACTGCCCAGCCTCCACAGACCACCTCCTGTTTCCTCCTGCCACACTCTCCAACCCAGCTCCTGACTACAGCCCTGTTCCCTACCAGTCTCTGTTTCCTCAAACAGGGACCCCAGCAAGCTGTGCAGTGAGGTCAGAAGACTGTGCAGCTCCTGTTCCCAATTCTCAGTGTGCTTCAGGCCCTGGGAAAAGCCAGCACCTAAGGAGGGCAACCTGGAGTAACACTCGCAGGCCAGCTGCAAAAGGGAAGAGAGCTGGTCAGAGAGGAGCTGGCTCAGCCATGGGCCCCCCACCACACTAATGCCTCAGAAGAACGGCTCAACAAGCTCAAGAACAGCGAGGCACAAGTCCAGAAGTCCGTAAGAGGACAAAAGCCGATAACTGTGCATGTTAAGAGGAAGAAACCGAGAAGAGCGTCCAAACGCTGTACAACTGACAGCTAAGAATAAGCCGTAAAAGATGCCTCAGACCAGATCCCCATACTTAGTGCCTCTCCCTTCCCTTTACCTGTTGGAGCTGAGGGTTCAAGGAATCCAACCGAGACAGGAAAAAGGAAGCCAGCTTTCCCTGGAGGGGAGAAGAAAAGAAAACATCATGGAACAATGCCAAGAAGACTGTCAGTAGCAGTCTTTCTACCTGAGTCTTTCGCTTTATTAGACACAGGAAGCAGGCTGCATTCATAGGGTGATGACAGCTATTAACGGATATTTCTGTGGTAGAGACAGATCCTGCACTTGAGCTCTGGTTCTGAGCCTCCTTCCTGGGAGAAAGGGCCTGGTTCCTGCCATAAAAACAACTGGGCTCCCTCTGCTAGTTTTTGCAAATGAGTCACCTTTCCTTCTGAAGCCAAAATGACAGTTCTGAAAACCAGAACTCCCTCCAGAGCAACTCTACACACTAACACACCAATGAGGCCCAGCTAGAATGAATGCACTGCCCAGTGGTATGGGTACAGGACTTGGTCACAACACAGGCTAGACAGCAAAATGAAGGCAACAAATCTCAGAGTATCCACTGTCTATCAGCAAACCTCTGCCTGATACGAGGAGACCTGGAGTAAGTGTTCAACCTAAGGTCCACCATTTCTTCATGGGAGAACAAAAGGGGCTCATGAACCCATGAATAATAATGAGGAAAAGTCCACTATTAGTTTCGGTGACCTGTAAGTAAAATGTAGTTTATCTCTCAATTTTAAATGCAAACAAATATGCTTATGAGCAGGACCTGTGGCTGTCAGTGATGAGCTCACTTGTTCCTTTCACAGCGTAAGAGGAACACCTTACCCTACCAGTTACATGAACCACAGACTCAAATCAAAGAATTAATACCACCTACTTCTACAGTGAATTCTAATGCTATGCTGTAATGGTCCCATTGTGAGTATGTTAGACTTGATCATACCAGAAGCAGGGCTCAGACACCCTCAGAGTTTCCAGTTCTCCCTTCCCTCCTAGTTCCTTAATGTTGTCAATCCTGATACTTTCTTCCCATAACTTCTTACTAGAGACCAGCTCCCTAGATCTAGCTTGCATGACCCAAGACCCTGCCGACCTCACACGGGCAGACGGCACAGAACTGCCACAGAGTGATTGATCATCTGCAACTTCCACATACTGGAAGTCCTAGGGAATCAAACTCAAGCCATTAGGCTTGGTGGCAAGTGCCTTTTCCACTAAGCCATCTTGCCAGCCCTATCAATACTTTTAAACTCTTCTGAAACGCTCTAAGTGAAACATTTAATACAAACAGAAAGTTTGTGATCCCATGTATTTTTGTTTTATGAAACTGAATTGTAACTCTGCGGGGGCTAAGGATAGAACTCAGTGATTGGACTGAATTCACTCCACAGTACAAAAAAAAAAACAGAAATCCTGTCCTGACCACTCACAACTTCTATTAGTTGTGGAGAAGAGCAGCCATTTGAAAATGAAGACTCAGTACACATACATTCACTGAAAATACCTGCTCTGAGGCTTCACATACTGGAGGTAACAGTGACCCACACACCCTTATCCACAAGGGATATGTATCAACATCTCCAGCAAATGGTTGAAACCATAAATAATTCCAAATCATAAGTTTCATGTTTATTTTGTTTTGTTTAAAATCTCACTATACAGCTTAACTCCAAACTCACATCCTCCTGCTTCAGCCCTGCGAGGGCACTACCACCTCAGCCTATATTTTTCCTATACACACTGACCTATCATAAAGTTTAACTCACAAGCTGGGTACAGAAAGAGCTTAACAACTTAGTAATAAACCAGAAAAATTATAATAATAGACTACTTTGCGAGTGAGACACAGTTTACCCTCTTTCAGCAGCTTAGCTGCTCCCTCCATTACCAGACAATTATAGCAGCACAGGGCTTGTGTTCAAACAACCTTTACTTTATGTTGACTTCAAGTGATGTCAATTCAGGCAGGCTAAAGTAAAGAGAAGCCATAAAGTGAAAAGTTGAAAAGTTTTTGACTTAATGAGGAAAGGAAAACAAGTGCTGAATAGTGACTGTAAGAATAAAACTTGTATCAGTGAAACTGTCAGGGAAAAACAAGTCAGGCTTGGTGGCAAGTCTCTTACCCATGACAGATCCATGCTATTATTGCTACCAGAACAAAGGCAGATAAAAGCACGAGAAACAAAACCAGAAATTGGGGTGGGGGGTAATAAGACTCTGTAGCACCTTCTTCCTGAAGGAAACCGTTAGTGCTTCAAGAACAAAGTCAGGACAGTGGGAAAAACAAGCAGGGTAGTCTAGAGATCCAAAATAGGCAAGACAGAAAGAGAAAGAGGCTAAGGGGTGGGGCCTGGAGTGCATGAGGGATAGGGCCTGGAGTGTAGCTGGGTGGTAGGGTAATCATTAAAAAGAGGGGGTGAGGGTGGTAGGGGCTGGAGAGACAGTTCCACTATAAGCACACTGGCTGCTCTTGCAGAGGACTCAGGTTTGATTCCCAGCACGCACATGGCAGCTCACAGCCAATCATCTGTTAGCTTCAGTTCCAGGGGAATCCAACACCTTCAGACCTCTGCAGGCACCAGAGAAACACGAGGCTCATAGAGATACATACAGGCAAAATGTACATATAACTTAAAAAAAAAATCTAAATTTAAAAATAAATAAAAGGGGCCAGGAGGGAGGGAGAGATGAAGAAAGGAGTTTATGGGTTAGAGAAAGGACCTAGAATCAGACAGACAAAGCTACAAGCCCTCCTCATCTTGGGGGCAGGTAATTTAAGTCAATATCTTCACTGTGAGGACTAAATGATACTATTCCAGGGTTGTATCGCTATACTATGCTTGTTATGATAAGAACTTAGAAATCCCAGGGATGGAATCTAAGGAGAACTTTAAAAGTTTCAAAAGTACTTACTTTTAGAGAGCCACAAGCCCGAGGAAAATAGGTCACACAAGCCTTCATTCCCTCCAAAGCTGATTGTTCACACTATGGGAAAAGTAGAAATCAGAAGGGAGAGGCCAAACACCAACAGCCCATATACTTCCATCCCATCCCTGGCACACAAGGCCCCTTCTCCAGTCAGTCACTATTCTCTTATCCTTACACCTAATCCCTAAGCAGTTCCCATAACATTCTTTAATCCAAACAGTATAAACAAGAACCAAAACTGCAAAGTCTCACCTCTGGTCTGAGGCCCAGCAAGGAAGTAAGAAGCCCAGGAAGGTGGTTGGTGGAGATGTCCCGAAACAGGGTAGGAAGCTGGGATGCATATCGGAGCAGATCCCTCAGGACAGCCACAGCCAGCTCCATGGTGGATGGTGAGTCCTGAGACTAAAAACAATAGCACCCATGCTGCAAACCTTACCTTCACTGTCACCAGAAGAGGGACAGGAGATAACAGCACAGGGCTTTTAAGAAATACCACAGCTTGGTAGAGAGATGGCTCAGTGGGTAAGAGCACTGGCTGCTCTCTCTCCCAGAGGGTTCAATTCTCTGCATTCACAGGGCAGCTCACAACTGTCTATAACTCCAGTTCCAGATCCAACAGCCTCACACAGACATACATGTAAACGAAACACCAGTGCACATTAAACAGATGGATAGATGAATGGATGGAGAGACAAATAAATGGAAATACCACAGCTAATGTCACTATTATCATCACATCTACCATAGACAGGAAAGAGAATGAGGAGGCTACAAAAGGAACCTATGTGTCTACAGAAAGGACATATTTACGTTTTAGTACCTCATGTCTGGAAAATGGGATGTGCATTTGCCTAGCATACATGAGGCACTGGGTTCTATGTCTAGAACCTCAAAAAAATAAGAATAAATTATAAAATAAGAATGTATCTGGGTCCCAGGAATTTGTTTTAAGAAAAAAAGTAACAAAGCACACCTTAAAAGATCTAAGTGCATAGGAGATTGCAGTGGTCTTTATTCTCCCATATTACATTTCTCTGCCTCATCTCTCCAAGTTTGATACACACCCACCCTGGAACTCATGGGGGAAAGCTATTTGGTTTCAGGACTTTCTGGAAAATTCACAAGAACCTAAGGGAAACAATAATTTGGTATATACCTCCCTCTAAACCAGAGGAGGCCATGTCCCAACAGCATATACAGGAATGCTTACTAAGAAAACATAAGCAGCTGAGTTTATCGTCCTGCCTGTGTCCTAGCTATCAAAGGGCAAGGCAAGAGGGTGGCTTGAGCCCAGGACTCTGAGGACAGCCTGGGTTATATATCTTACCTCAAAACTAATTTACTTTGTCTTCTATCTATCTATCTATCTATCTATCTATCTATCTATCTATCTATCTATCTATCTACCTATCTATCTACTTATAAGTGAAGGCAGGAGCACAGAACTCAGAGGACATCTTTCAGGAGCCAGTTTTTCTTCCCACCATGTCCAAGACTGAACTAAGGTTGTCAGGTTTGGCAGCAAGTGGCTTTACCCACTGAGCCATCTTGACCAATCCATTAATTTTAAAATGAAAGAATAGTTGGGGCCATGGACTACAAAATAGGTCTTCAACGCTGTCCAGCAATCCTACATTTTTTTTTTCCCAGCTAGCTTTCTCCAATGAACTTGCAAATCCCAACTCCCCCACCAGAGCTGAAGCTAAAGACAGGGGTTACTTTAGGTTCTAACTCCCAAACCTGAAAATGTAGGTAAAGAACAAAACAAAACCCTGAGGTTTTTAGGTACCCTCATTCTCCCTCATTCTCCCTGATCAGCCTCCCTTCCTCCTGGCTTATAGACCCCTCCTTCTGTCTGTAATTGATCCCTTCACTGGGCTTCACTATGTCCCTTCTTCTCTTCCCACTAACATGGGCACAAGCTTACTTTGCTCCCAGCTTAGAAATGTTTTCCTCGAGCCAATACAAACCTCTACCCTCAAATCCCACGAGCTACCCAATTCTGGACCCTTACGTCTATCCCTCTTCTCCCAGTTGCTTCTCATCCCAATCCAGTCTAGCTTAGTTCCCAGCTCTTCAAACACCACTTTCACCAGTCTAAGTTTATGTTGACAGGAAATGACTCTAGGTCAGTCTTACTCCAGCTCCACTGAGTATAAACAGAAGGCACCCCTCCCTTGTTCCTCCTGTACTCCCCCTGGAACCCATCCAACCCCACAATCTCACTCATTCCTCCCTCTTCCTTTGGACTCCATCCAAGTCTCAATCCTAGTTATCTCCTTGGCTTGCTCTGTGTCAGGCTCAGATTCTGCAGTGAACTCCTCCTCCCACACTGAGTGACCCTTCAGCACAGTATGCACATAAAGCTCAGTTCTGGCAGGGACACACACGAAAACCCACCCCATCCACTGCTGGCTAAGCACTGGTAACTCCCCTAGCAAAACATACCAACAGAAGCCCTCCTCAGGTCATGGTCACACAAGAGGATGTCTACTGAAAGAGCTGCTACTCAACACTCCAGGTCACACTCACAGTGTTTTCCTTTATTCCCCGAGCTTTGGCTGTCTTCCAATGTTCTGAAGACCACAAATCATGTTGGTCATGTCTTCTCCCAAAAGCCAAGCAATCATGAGACTGCTCACTTGGCCCCTTCAACCCCAGCCACCCATCAGTTCTTATCAGTATCCCTCCTCCAGGCCACCGCCAGTGTCCTCCTCTACCACCTTTAAAGCCATCTATCTGGTCTCTCTGCTTCAGGCCTCTCCTTTCAAATGTGACAATGTCATCACTACTACTTCACTGTCACCACTATGGTTTGCATAATCTCCAAATTCCCTCTACTGGATTCTTAATCCCCAACACAATAGTGCTGAGATCTCCTCTCCCTAAGTCATATAGACAGTTACTGCAGGGGCAGGTCTGTTAAAGAGGAAAACGGCACACACTCATTCCCACCGATGTCCTCCATGTTATAATGGAGCAAGCAGATCCTCAAGAGATGCTTCCCCTTAACTTGTAGTCCCAGCTTCCAGAGTCACGATTCAGACAGCTCTGTTCTTTACACATTGCTCAATCTGTGGCACTGCGTTATCACAGCAGAAAAATCTACATAGAACCTCTAATGAACTCCCACTACTCAAAGAATAAAAGCCAAAATTCTTATTTAAAAAATCCATGGTTTGGCTCTTCTACAACCAGCTTCCCAACCCCATCTTAACCTCATCAATCTGCCATGTTTACAACTCTTCAAATGACCAACTTCCTCCTCTATGGGGCTTTTACATTCTTAGAATATTTTACAGCCAAATTAAGTATTGCTCAGAATAGAATGCATTTTGTAAAATGATGGCTGTAATTGCTGATCTACACTATCCTGGGTAGGAATAGATTTCCAGTCTTTATTTACTGTAACAGGTATCATTCCAGTTAGTTATGTCATTCTCAGTTCAAGTAACTTCCATTAGAACAGAATCTGCCAACTGTAACATGTGAATATCTGGTTTTGCATGGCCCATAAGCTACAAATGTTTTTTTTTCCATTTTTAAATGTATAAAAAATAACATTTAATGGAAACCACATGGCTCATAACTCTAAATCAGTATCTGCAAATTCCTAGTTCATACAAAAATATCCCACTTGTTGTTGGAGGAGGAAATGTGTCACTGTGAGAGTGAGATTTGAGATCCTCCTACCTGCCTGGGAGATAGTTCTCTACTGGCTGCAGTTGCATCAATATGTGGAACTAGGGCTGGTGAGATGACTCAGAGGTTAAGAGCACTGACTGTTCTTCCAGAGGTCATGAGTTCAAATCCCAGCAATCACATGGTAGCTCAAAACCATCCATAATGAGATCTGATGCCCTCTTATGGGGTGTACTTACATATAATAAATATAATAAATAAATAAAAACCCTTGGGCTGGAGCGAGCCAGGCCAGAGCGAGAGGGAGAAGGGATGGGGTGGGGGTGGAGGTGGGGGTGGGGGTGGGGTATAGAACTCTCAGCTCCTTCACTAGCACTCTGTCTGCCTAGACACTGCCATGCTTCCTGCCTTGATAATGGATTGAACCTCTAAACCTGTAAGCCAGCCCCAATTAAATGTTGTACATTGTAAAAAGAAAAGAAAAAGAAGATATCCCAATTCCTGTATTAGACTTAAGAGCCATCCAAGTGGAGTCCAACACCTCTTAACTCTGGGCTTAGTAGTTTGCCAATGTACTCAGAAAATGCTTATGGAATAACTAAGTGTAGAAAGCACAGCAGATGTTAGGAGAGAGACTAGAACTTTAAAAGAGTAACAAAGCAATAGACACAGACACACACATGTCCTTACAGAAGGAACTTCAGAGATGTCTCTCCTTAGGCAAGGAAACCAGGTGAAGCTGAGAGTTATACCGTGTGAAACGGCAAACGAAGTAAAGTAAGCTAACAAATAAAACCATCAGCAAGTTCAGAAAGATCTGTATTCGAAGCTTAACCTCCTCTGTCCACAAAGTAGAAAACTGTTCTCAATTATCTGAGAGCTAAGTGTCCAAGCTAAATGTCCATACCTGACCCACACTAGGCAGAACAGAGTAGAGCAAATCCTTACCTGCAGCACCTGCTGGATGCTCCGAAGCCAAGAAACACAGTGTTGCTGGAACAACTCTGTGGGGCTCTCCCCTACCAACAAGGACAGCAGACACAGGCCTTCAAACCTGACAAGCAAGAAGAGGGTGGGTGACGAGGATGTGGGCTAGACTTCAGAAGCCTACTGATGTCCTTTTACTTTCCTTGTATATTCATTGTTGTTCCTAAGACTCCATCCCCAGATTTCCTATGGTTTCTACCTCACAAGACATGGAAGACTCAGAGAGAGGTAGGAGTATCAAGCAAAGAAGGAAGCAGGGCCAATCTCAGGTGGGAACAGGAAACCTAGGAGATGGAAATGGTGAGCTCACAAAAAGAAAACTCCCTGCAGCTCCTGGAATGGAAAAAAAATCTCTTGAATCCACTGGGTTGGAGACAAAGGATAGGCAAATATACACTCAACCAACTGTCTAAAGGCACATTGTTCTGAAGAAAGGGGATGAAAGACTTACCGAGTTTTGATGGAGCCAAGATGTGCATTACTGAGATTCACCAATGCCCCAAGAGCTGAAAGATTCTAGAAGTGGAGGGGAAAAAAAACAGGAGTGAACGAGGCAAAGGTCACTAAAGTTGCACAAGAAATTCACCAATCCCTTGTTGCTCTTGAGAAGGCTTTCTCAAGGTGCACTTTCTAAGTACAAAAAAGCCATCACCCTGTACTACAGCTATCTGTCAGTCTGTTTTCTCAAATTCTATCTTGCTGACCTCCTCCCTCATGTCCCACAGTTAGGGGGCAGGGAGCATAAACCTCAGAGCTAACAAGAGGACACCCCAACTCATCTACTAGATTTCAACAATAAAGCTTGCTCACCTCAGCAGACCTCCCTTAGCATAAAGACTTCCAGATACGTGCTGAATGAACATCAGATCCATCACAACCCTTCTTCAGTCACTTGGAAGAAACAACTCTCTTCCTCCTGATTCTGCCTTCCTTACAGGCAAGAACACACCAACATTGACTCAACCTATCTTTCTTCCAAGCACTCCCTCACACATAGGCATGTTCCTTCATCAGCCCCTTTACAAGTAACCCAAGCACCAGACTCCTCTCAGGTTACCTACATCTCCCAAAGGCCAGAAATCATCCATTCTTTCTAATTCCACATCAGCACTGGTCAGATAAAGAAAGGTACAACTGAATAAAACAAGATTCCACAACCAGTGGCATGGCTCAGCAGGTAAAGACACGTGCCATCAAGCCTGACAACCTGCACTTGATTCCTAGAACCCACACGTGAGGAGAACCAGCTCCCAAAGGTGTCCTCTGACCTCCGTTTGTGCATGCATACTCCTGTATGTATACAAAATAAATAAATAAACGTGACTTCTAAATTTTTTTTAAAAAGGCATCTGTGGTGATGCATGCCTTTAATCTCAGCACTCAGGAGGCAAAGACAGGAAGATCTCTATGAGTTTGAGGCCAGCCTGGTCTACAAAGCCAAGTCCCAGATAACCAGGCATCTGTTAACACAAAGAAACACTGTCTTGAAAACAAAAAACAAAAAAAAAGGGGGGAAAAAGGAAGGTCCTTAGTCAGGTGGCAAAAATAGTTCATTCGTTTATTCAGTACACATTCAGTAGTCTATTCCAGGAGAAACATTGCTTTTGGTGCCAGGTAGCTTATCTCCCAGATGGAGGAGAGTGTAAATAACCAATCCATACGGTAAACACAGGCTGAGCATCCATAATCAGAAAATCCAAAATGCCCAAACCCAAAACATTTGAGTTCCGGGGACCTAACTCAAGTGGAAACCCCACACCCGACTTTACATTACAACACAGGTGAAGCCAGGTGGTGGTAGTGGTGCATGTCTTTAATTCTAGCACCAGGAGGCCAGCCTGGTCTACACAGCAAGTTCCAGGACAGCCAGTGCTACACAGAAAAACCCTGTCTTGAGAGAAAAAATAAAGGAAAAAACAAAACAAAGCCAGGCATAATCCCAGCCAGAAATGCATAAACAAAAGCTAGACAGGTGGTGGTTAAGAACACTTGTTGCTCTTGCAGAGGACACAGGTTCAATTGCCAGCTCCCATGTAGGGGTTCAAACTTATCTGCAACTCCAGTTCCAGGGGATTTGATGCCCTTCTGACCTCCATGGGCACCAAGTATACAAACACACACATTTGTATGTGCACCACATTCAGGCAAAACACACAGAAAATGAATAAATCTAAAAAGTAAAAATAAAAACAAAACCACAAGCTCACACTCAGCCCCCTTAGTTGTGATACAGCTTTTCCATGACCCCTACACACAAAGGATGACAAAATGCATGATCAAAGGCCAGAGTGGTCAACAGCTACTTCCCCATAATGCATCACATACATCTAAGCCCTGCATGCATTATTCACTATGAATTGCTTTTTTTCTTCCTTCTCTCTGCTTTGTGGCATAAATGTGTGTGTCAGAGAGAAAGAGAAAGAGAGAGGCTGCAGACACCTCTAAAGGCAACACCAGTAAGAAGACAGCAGCCCAGGTGGCCACCCACAGCCCAGGTGATAGCCATAGTAGACCAGTGGTAGCCATGAAGAGGACATAACATTATAGAAACGTACCAACTGACAATTGGGCAACATGTGTGCAGGGCTTACTGAAGGGCTAGTCAATGTACATCAGAACAAAAACTCAGGTCACTGGAAAAATCAGAGAGATTTCTAAAACACACAAATGAAACAAAAAGCCATTAGCAAGACAGACAACTGGAGTATTCCCAACAGTCTGAAGAGATAGTACAGTGGATATAAGCACTTGCCACACAATCCTGTCTTCCAGAGCCCACACAAAAGCCAACCACAGTAGTATAAGCACCTACAATCCCAGTGTCCCCTATTGACAAACACGAGGTAAAACAAAAGTGCATCAACATAAACTCTCCGCCTAGCTAGTCCACCACAGCCAAGGAACCTTGTCGCGATACAGGAATTTTAAGTTCCTATGACTTTGACCTGTGCACTGTGCTACCCTTGCCCACAACCACCAACATAAACATACACACAGATGAACAAGATGGCAGATAGCTGTTGACCACTCTGGCCTTTGAACATGCATTTTGTTATCCTTTGTGTAGGGGTCATGGCACTCTCAGGCACAGGTAGCTGGATCTCAGTGAGTTTTAGGCCAGCCTGGTCTACATAGTTCTAGACCAGCCAGAACCACACAGTGAGACTTGACAAAGAAAAAAAAAGGCAGAACTTCACAGACTGCTTATGGAAGTGTGTAAGAACCACGTGCTGAGGAAGACACTTGGGTTACTAGCATGTAGGGCTGAATGCATGTGAGGTTTTTTGTGTACAGGCTCCTAACCAGGTAGACAACATATTGTCTACGGCCTACCTACCTTTTTTTTTGTTGTTGTTGTTTTTCGAGACAGGGTTTCTCTGTGTAGTTCTGGCTGTCCAGGAACTCACGCTGTAAACCAGGCTGGCCTCGAACTCAGAAATCTGCCTGTCTCTGCCTCCCAAGTGCTGGGATTAAAGGCGTGCACCACTACCGCCCGGCCGGCCTACCTACCTTACCAGCCTCAACTCTACCCACTCTCTTCAACCACCTAAACCCCTAACCTAAACAATGCCCTTATTTTCCACCCCTTCCTACACGAGGGTCCCTCTAACATTTTAACTACCCCTTCTACATTCTTTCACTACCTAACCCCCGTTCATCTTAAACTCCAGGTCCTTTGGAGAAATCTCTAAATACTTTCTTTATATCGGTTTAGGAAATTCATACTAGATTCAGTCTTGTGTTACAGCATTTTGCTCATCGCCATTATGGCTGGAATTGGAGCGCCGAGTAGGGGAGTAGGCCTTTGGCTAAGAGCTAGTAAATATTTGTGTTCAATTACCCTAGAGAAAACATCGCCAAAAGAAGTTTCGCTGAGGAGGATTCAACTAGTTAAGTGATCTAGCATAGAAATGAGTCCTTTCACTGCTTTGTGCCTTTCAATGAACTAACAGAAACGGAGCCTAATTTTTCCCTGGGGAAACCGCAGGTAATGAGATACGTGAATCTCGTCCGGAATGGTTAAGCAGCTTTATTCTCGACTCTCGGCTCTCCTCAAGCTCACGGCTTCAGGAAGGCGGGATCACAGTGCCCAGCTGCCTCACCAGCCTTCCCACGGTGACCACGCGAGCCACGGACTTACCTGAGCCCCACCCGCTGTCCCATGCAGCCTCAGTAAGCACATGAGCCCTGGCAAATGTGGGGCCCACTGGATTGGGGGATGCACAGGGGCAACGGGGGACCCCGTTCGCGGTTGTAACAACCCAGAAATGCTCTCTAACAGCAGCAGGCGCAGACGCGGGCCGGATCCCACCAAAGAGAGACCCCCAGGCCCGCCAGGAGCCCCAGCCGGGGAGCCCGCGGAGGGCCCACTAAGAACGGCTGCCGCCATCTTCACAGGCTCGAGCGATGGCGTAGCGTGATGACGTAACATAAGCGCGACGCACGCCGCTCGGGGAGGGGTCTTGAGGAGGGGGCTGCGGCCCGACGCGCTGGATGAATGAGGACTGACTCCCTTGTGGCAGGAAGGAGCATGCGCAATGTGGGCGGGAACTGGGGCTTGGGCGGCTTGCAAGCTGCTAGCCCCAGGCCAAGCGCTGTAGGGCGGGGCGGAGGCGGTGCTGCGCTGGCCTGACACGTGGTCTGCAGGAAAGGCGCGGGAGTCCGAAAGATTTTAGTCCAGCGTGACTTCTGGTCACCTTCCCTTCTGGCTCAGTAATCCTAAGAAGCCAACCCCAAGTCTGAAATTTGGGACGTTCTAAACTGCTTTTCCAACAATGGGAAAACAAGCTCAAACAGTGCACATGCCACAAAGTAGCTGAAGTGCCACTCTGTCCCCAAGACACTCCCACAACAATTTATGTATTTACATTAGTCTGTCCACAAACATAAATATTGTTTTTGCAAGAGTGGGCTTTGCTGTTGGCTTCTTTTACTCACGTAATATGGAACTGGCGATTTCACTGGCTGTGCCAAGAGCTAATCATTGCATCCCTGAATTTTGCTGCCCCAGGTTTCCCTAATGTGCTAGCCAACTCCCTAATAACTGAGCACTAAACGATTGCTAGATTTAGATTCAATCGTGGTAGAGTGTTTACTTATCATGAGGGACTCCCTGTGTTCAATCCCGAACTCTCGTTAAAACAAGAAGCTCACACAATTCACACACCCCAAATGTTAGTATTCTGTCTAAACTCCACCTCCACAGGCAGCAGCCAGGTATGCTCCGCCCCACAGTTACCTGGCAACAGGCAGGTAGGCCTGCCCACTATAAAAGGGGCTGCCTGCCTCCTCCTCTCTCTCTTGTTCCGTTGATCCCTGCCTGCAGGTTCTCTGCCCCCTCTCTCCTCCCCCCCCTTCCCTTCCCCCTCTCTCCACATGGTCATGGCTGGCCTCCACTTCTCTCCTCTCTCTTCTCCCCACACTGGCTTAATGTACTTTTTTTATTTGATGTTTTATTTATTTACATTTCAGATGCCATCCCTTTTCCCCATTTTCTCTCCCTGGAAACCTCCTATCCCATCCCCCCCTCCTCCTTTTTGCTTTTATACCATTTTAATTACATGCAAGGATTAAGATCAGTTCTATGTTGAGGAACTAGCAATACAATAGATGCAAATAGTCAAGGAACAAGCAAGACAATAAACACAAATAGTCAAAGAACAAGCGAGGCAATAAACAAAATTCCGTGATCACTGTTTCTAAGGGCTTATCAGGATGGACAACATATCTGAGCCAACTTCCCTGTCCTAGTCCAAAGTCGTTTTCCTGTCTGAAGTCTACTTCCTTGTTCTAGCCTAAAATTTAGATTCCTGCCTGAAATTACTTCTTTGTTCTAGCCTAAAGTCAGATTCCTGCCTGAAGCCCACTTCCTTGTCCTGGGGCCATGTCAGATTCTTGCCAAGCAGCCCCAAGAGCTCTCTCCCTCTCCCCCTTTTTTATTTCATAAACAAGACTGAGCCTGTCTTAGGTCATTCTGCCAAGAATGCCTTCTTGGAATATGCATTATCAAAAGCAATGCACTTCTGAATTTTTTCCATTTCTCTTTCTAATCCCACTCCTGTCTGTATCATCACCCTCTTCCTCCTGAACTCTTAGAACATTTGTTTTGATACCAGAGACAGGGAACTGAGGTGCATCTTTCACACATCAAAACAGACCTGGCCTCCTGGTTTTCCCAGCATCCCTCAATCTCTACCTGTCATACCCTGCTCACAACCCTAAACTCTCTAGCTCTTTCCTGGACTCTCTTGACTTGTCTTCTCTTCTCCTTCTTCTCCTCCTTCCCTTCTCTCTCTTTTCCCCATCCCCTCTCCCCATGGCTATTCCCCCCTGGCCTCAATCCTTGGTGCTAGTGAATTCTGAGGAGCAGCCTCCCAATACACCTGCTTTTCATATAATCTAATCTGGCTGGAATTGGCTCGTTTCACTGGTGATGGAATAACCTATGGCTTCTGAAGGCCTCTCCATTGCCTTATCTCCTCCCTCTGTGGTCAGCACTCCACACAAAAGCCAAATTAGGCTTTTCTGATATAAACCAGTTCTTTGTTTTGTTGTTTTTGCTTTTTGACAGGCTGACCCTCAGACTTGTGGTAATCTTCCTGCCTCAGGCTCACAAGTTCAAATGCTGGCATTACAGGTTGGAGCCACCACAGCTTGTCATTCCCAGCTTAGAGTCAGTCCTTCAGTGGCTTCTAAAGATGAGAAAATTCTCTTACACAGACTAGAATCTATATGACCCGACCTCAACATGTTCAAGTCCCACTTCTCCTTTCTTCCTCTGTTTTTGTTTTTGTTGTTGTTGTTGTTGTTGTTGTTTTGGGGTTGGGGAGATGTTTGAGGTTGTTTTGTTTCTGGTCTTCCCCTCATCTTGCACTAAGCTAGCCTTCTTTCCTCCAGCAACATCTCTTCCCAATTCAAGGCCTTTGCACAGACTTTCAATTTTGCTGACAGGCTTGTTGCCATACTCAGAAAAGTCTTTTTAACTAGCTCCATGGCAATCTCCATCACACACACACACACACACACACTTTTTAAAGTCAAGGTAGCCTTCCTTGGTGAACTCCCTGTGAAGTTAAGGATGGCATTTAACTCCTGAGTCTCCTACCTCTCCCCCCAACCCAAGTGCTGGGATCCCAGGTCTGTGCCACCACGTCCAGTTTCTTCTGTGCTGAGGATGGAACCCAGGGCCTGCATGCTAGGTAGGCATTTGACAAAGTGAGCTAAATCCTGGTCCTCATTTTTGACTCTATTAGTGTGTGTGTGTGTGTGTTTGTGTGTGTGTGTGTGTGTGTGTGAGAGAGAGAGAGAGAGAGAGAGAGAGAGAGAGAATGAGAGAGAGGTATGCAGACAGGAAGAAGCACCCATGATGTGCCATGGTGCACATGTGGAGTCTGAAAACTTTGGGCACCACAGGCACCTCAGTGAGTCCTTCTACCAGCTGAGCTGGTTCTTCCCTCTTTTTAAAATTAGTATATATTACATTTACAACATAATATATTTCATGGTTTCATGACCACTTAGAGATTTTATTTTGGAAGTACTTTGAGACAAGGTCTTTCTATATAGGCCAGGCTGGCCTCAAACTTGCAGCAATTGATGAGCCAGCCTGACTCCATCTTAAGATTAAGAGCCATCTTATTACAAGGTCAAAATAAATTCACTCTTGTGTTCTATAAGTCTTGGGTTTGACCATGTCTTGACCTATTTTCTGAAATTTGACATGTTCCACACCCTATACCCTAATCTCCACCCTGATGAGATGTTCTGCCAAATAGTTTTGAAATGTTCTGGCAAGTTCCTACACAACCAAAAACCCCATGAAAATCCCCTATTCTTGGAGTTTGTGGGGCTAATACAACCTTGCTCAACTCAACTAAAAGAATTTGGATAACAGTCTTTACTCTCATTTGCTGGTAAAAATACAATCTTCCTGCTTCTGCTTCTTGAGTACTGATATTAAAAGATCCATCACCACACCCAGCTCTCAGCCTGCCCCCAGTGCCTCAGACAGAATCTTACTATAAATCCTACTCTAGACTCACCAGCATCCCCTCTCCTCAGCTTTCCAAGTTCTGGGACTCCGAGCATGTACCGTCATACCCGGCTCTCTATAAACGATGTTCTTCATTTATATTCACAAATATCACCTTCTCTTTTCTTATTCCTAAACACTGGTCCCCTTTCTCTTCCCAATTACAATGACTTTCTTTTTTTTTTTTTTTTTTGTTTTTTTTTTTTTTTTTTTTTTTTTTCGAGACAGGGTTTCTCTGTGTAGCCCTGGCTGTCCTGGAACTCACTCTGTAGACCAGGCTGGCCTTGAACTCAGAAATCCGCCTGCTTCTGCCTCCCAAGTGCTGGGATTAAAGGCGTGCACCACCACCACCCAGCTACAATGACTTTCATGGTTTGGAAAAACAACAACAACCTAAATTCTAAGAACACGTGACCTTCGTGTTCCGGATCTGCCTTATTTCACTAAACATGATGATCTCCGGTCTGACTCCTGCATACGATATACTTTTGTTCTTCATCATGGCTGAATATCCTTCCTTGATGAGCACCTAGATGCCGTGACTTAGCTACTGTGAGGAGTGCCATGGTGCATGCCGGTTCCCGGTAGCTCTTCTGCCACAGCTTTCAGCAGTGTGTGTGTGCTCAGAGGTGGTACAGCTGAGTCACTTTATAGTTGTGTTATTACTTTCTGAAACACCGCTGTGTGGATTTCAGTAATGGCTGGACTAACTTACATTCCTTCCTGGCAGTGTTTAAGGGTACACTTGCACACTTCCTTCCTCCTCTTCCTCGCCAGCATGCTGGCGTGTGCTGCTTTCTTTTTTTTTTTTTTTTTTTTTTTTTTTTGGTTTTTCGAGACAGGGTTTCTCTGTGTAGTTCTGGCTGTCCTGGAACTCACTCTGTAGACCAGGCTGGCCTTGAACTCAGAAATCCACTTGCCTCTGCCTCCCAAGTGCTGGGATTAAAGGCGTGTGCCACCACCGCCCGGCTTGCTGCTTTCTTGATAATAACTATTTGGACTGGGATGAAATACATTTTCACTGTTGTAAGGTTTTGATACTTTGGGTATTGGTGGTGGTGGTCCTGGTAGTGTGCATATGTTTCTCTCTCTCTCTCTCTCTCTCTCTCTCTGTGTGTGTGGGGGGGGGGAGAGAGAGAGGGGGAGAGAGAGAGAGAGAGAGAGAGAGAGAGAGAGAGAGAGAGGCTCACATAGTTCAAGCTAACCTTGAACTTCCCATAGCTGAGGATGACCTTGATTCTTCTGCCTCTACCACCTCACTGATTAAATTATAGGCATTCAGGACACCTCTCCTCTCTTTCAATTTGTGCTACCCTAATGACTTAAGAGGCTGAACATCTATTCTGGTATTTATCTGCCGTTGAAAACTGTCTGTTCAGCTTAAGGGTCCTCCTCCTCCTCCTTCTCCTTCCTCTTCCTCCTCCTCCTCCTTCTTCCTCCTCCTCCTCCTCCTCCTCCTCCTTTTCTTCCTCCTCTTCTCTCATACAGTGCATCCCTACTGCAGCCTCCCTCCCTCCACTTCTCCCTTCCCTCCACACCTCCCCTCTCCCCAGATCCACTCCTCCTTTGAAATTTCCCTTCAGAAAAGAACAGGCCTCTCAGAGATGTCTGCTGAACACAGCATAACAAGATACATAAGATTGGACATAAACCCTCATGTCAAGGCTGGCAAGGAAGCCCAGTAGGAGGAAAAGGGTTCCAAAGGCAGGCTAAAGAGTCAGAGACAGCCCCACTCCCACTGTTAGGGTTTCCATAAGAACACCAAGCTAACAACCATAATGTATATTCAGAGGACCTAGTGCAGCCCCATGTAGGCTGCTTGAATGTCGTCTCTGTGAGTCTCTATGAACCTGCTTAGTTGATTCTGTGGGCCATGTTCTCCTGGTGTCCTTGACCCCTCTGGCTCCAACAATTCTTCCTTCCCCTTTGCCATGGACTTTCCCGAGCTCCAAGGGGAGGGACCGAGGGAGGTCTCCAATTTGGCCCCTCTCTACTCCTACTGATTGGCTGGGAAACTAATTTGTGTGGTTTTCTGACTTTTTGTCTGTGCACCACATACATGCAGTGCACACAGAGACCAGAAGAGGGCGGTAGATCCCTTGTAATTGGAGTTACAGACGTTTGTGATTAAGGTTCGAAATTAGAGTAGCCAGTGCCCCTAACCACTGAGTCATCTCCCCAGCTCTTAGCTTGGTGGTCTTATATGTATATTCCTGATAGTAAACTCCTATCAAATGAGTGTCCGGTGGACATCACACTCTGTTGTTTTCCTTTCTGTGTAGAAGCTTTACTTTCTTTCCTTTTTTGAAACCCTTTATTTTATAGCCCTGTCTGACCTGGAACTTGCTACATAGACCAGGCTGGTCTCAAAGTCACAGAGATCCACCTGTCCTTGCCTCTTAACTGCTGGGATTAAAGATGTGTGGCACTACATCTAGCTGTGCAGAAGTATTATAATGTAGTTAAATCTCTTTGTGATTTATTTGTGTTTGGTTGCTATGTGGGGTGTATGTTCACATGTGTTTAGGTGTGTGTATTCACAAGCTCACAGAGGCCAGAGCAGGCATCCTCCTCCAGCACTTTGTCTTATTCTTTTGCAGCAAGATTTCTCAGTGACCCTGGAATTAACTGCCTGCCTCACCACCACCACCAAACCGACACAAGTCTAGCAACCAGTGATCCTCCTGTGCCCACAGCTCTAGCGTTACCATATGTGAAAGACCACGCCCAGCTTGGTTGGTGGAATCGGAACTCAGGTCCTCATGGCTGTCCAGCAAGTGCACTTAACTCCATAACCATCGCCAGCAGACTGACTTTGAGATTTATTTTATTTTATGTGCATGAGTGTTTTGCCTGCATGTATGTCTATGTACCACATGCATACCTGGTGCCAACAGAGGTGATAAGAGGGCATCAGATCCCATGGAAGCGGAATTACAGATGGCTTTGAGCCATCATGTGGGGATCTGGGATCCATGTGGGTGCTAGGATCTGAACCCAGGTCCTCTGGAAGAACAAGTGCTCTTAACTGCTGAGCCATCTCTCCAGATCCATCCCCTTCTTGAGTCAGGAGTCCTATGTAGCACAGGTTGGCCTTGTTGAACTCACTGTATAGCCAAGAGCACCCTGAAGCCCGGATCTTCCTGCCTCACTCTCCCAAGGGCTGAGTTGAAAGGCATGAGTCCCCACACCTGGCACCATTCATCAGCTCCCATTGTTCACTAACGCTGGAGTTGCGTTCAGAAAGTCCTTGCCTATGCTTAGCAGCATCTTGAAGTGTTTTCCCTACATTTTTCTCTGATGGCTTTGATATATTTTTAATTGATTTTTGTTCAGAGTAAGAGAGAGAGAGAGAGAGAGAGAGAGAGAGAGAGAGATCTAGTTTCACTTTTGTACATGTAAGTATCCAGTTTGCCCAGCACTATTTGCTAAAGAGGCTTTTCTTCAAATGTATCATATGAATATTCTTTTTTATTTTAATTATTTGATTTTTTTATTTTTAACTTGTATATGTGTCTGTCTGTCTGTCTGTCTGTCTGTGGGTATGTACATATGAGTAGAGGTGTCTTGGAGGGCAGATTTCCATGGAGCTGGAGTTATAGGAGGTTGTGAACCATCCAACATAGGTACTAAGAATTGAACTGGGGTCTTCGGCAAAAGAAGTATGCATTCTTACCCACTGAGCTGTCTCTCCACCAACCATATAAATTTTCTGTAGCACATATTACTAATAGAAACATATTTACATCTGGTGGTGAGTGCCTGTAGTCCCTACAACTTGGAAGACTGAGGTGGGAGGGTCACATTTGCCCACCAATTGAAGGCCAACCAGGAGAAAAGAGTGAAACTCTGTCTCAAGAAATGGAGAAAAGAAAAAAGGAAGGGAGGGAAGGAGAAGGATGAAGGGAAGGAGGGACTAAACTACTTTCTAATTGATTGACAATCTCTAGTGTTTAAATACAAATTCACAAGGAACAGAACTTAAGAAATGTATGTATGTATGTATGTATGTATGTATGTATGCATGCATGCATGCATTCATGAAGGGGATTTATTAGAATGACTTACAGTCTGTGGTCCAACTAGTCCAACAATGGCTGTCTATCAGTGAAAGGTCAAAGAATCTAGCAGTCGTTCAGTCCAGAATGAACGTCGAATCAGGTCTTCAGTATGCCGGAATCCCAAAGAAGCAGGCTCTAATGCCAGTGAAGGAATGGACTTGCTAGCAAAAGTGAGAGCAAGCAGGCAAAGATCAACAGCATTCTCCTTCCATGTCCTTTATACAGGTTTCCAACTGAAAGTAGGGCCCAGATTAAAGTTGGTTCTTCCCACAGCAAAAGATCTGGATTAAAGCTGTATTTTCACACCTCAAAACATCCAGATTGAAAGTGGGTCCTCTAGTCTTTAATCCCAGTACATAAGAGGTAGAGGCAGAGGCAGGTGGATCTCTGAGCTTGAGGCTAGCCTGGTATACAGAGTGAGTTCTAGGACAGCCAGTACTACACAGAGAAACTCTGTCTCAAATAAATAAATAAATAAATAAATAAATAAATAAATAAATAAAACAAAACAAAAAAGAAGAAGAAGAAAGTAGGTCTTCCCATTTCAAATGATTTAAGAAAAGATCCCTCATGGGTGTGCCCAGCTGCTTGGATTTTAGTTAATTCCAGATGTGATCAAGTTGACAGCCTAGCCTAACCATCACAGTGATCCACACCTTTAATCCCAGCACTCTCGAGGCAGAGGCAGGTGGATCTCTGTGAGTTCAAAGCTGTACAGTGAGATCCTGTCTAAAAACAAACACCCTGAAAGGATTCATTTCTTCTTCTACATTGTTTGGTTTCCATCTCCTAAGACAGGTGGATTTCTGAGTTCAAGGCCAGCCTGGTCTACAGAGTGAGTTCCAGGACAGCAAGGGCTACACAGAGAAACCCTGTCTCAAAAAACAAACAAACAAACAAAAACCCAAAAAAGCAAACAAACAAAAAACCCCCACAGAAACCTAATCTAACAAAACAAAAGGAAAAAGTTAAATATAGTTACTACTGAGAGTATACAGTGCGTAGAGCACTCCTGTGTAAATGACTGGCAATGCTATACTATTTATTTATTTGGCACTAAGGTCAAATAAATGGTACATAATATGTGTTCTAGGGTCTAGAGAGATTGCACAGTAGTTAAGACCACTGGTTGTTCTTGCAGAGGGAGCAAAATAGCAGCTCACAACTGCCTATAACCCAAACTCTGGAGGATGTCCTCTTGTGATCTCCACAGTCTGAGAGCAGGTGGTAGGTTACTCTTAACATAGATTCAGGCAAAACAGTCATACACATAAAATAAAAATAAATAAATGTTTATTTTTAAAGTGTTCAATTAACATTTGTTGAGTAGCTGGGTGGTAGTGGTGCACACCTTGAATCCCAGCACTAGGCGAGCAGAGGCAGGCAGATCTTTTGAGTCTGAGGCCAGCCTGGTCTACAGAGCACATAGGTACAGAACCACTAGGTGGTCCCATTGTCTAAGTTAGTTTTCTATTGCTGTGATTTAAAACAAACAAACAAACAAACAAACAAAAAACCCCACCTTTGCCAACTTAGAAAAGAAAACATTTAACTGGCTGTATGGTTCCCGAGGGTGGGAGTCCATCACAGAAGAGGGAGGACATGGCAGCAAGAACAGCTGAGAGCTCACCTCTGTGACCCACATATAGGAGCCAGAGAGCGCACTTTTAAAGCCCTCAAATCCCACCCCCAGTGACACACCTCCACCAAACAGGCCCCGCCTCCTAATTCTCAAAGAGTTCTGACTGCTGGGGATATGAGCCTATGGGGAGTCATTTTTCATTCAAACCAGTACACTAGCCTTGGTTCAAACTCATAACTCTCTGGCCTCAGTCTCCTGAGTTCTGCGGTTACAGGATTGCAGGCACGTGTGCCACCACTGCAGGGACGTGTGCCACCACACCCAGCTTCTACGTGTTAACCATGTGTCCTTCACCTGTTTGTTTGTCTCTATTGACTAATTTGCAGGAACTCTTTGTACATGATTTTACTAACCCTGTGGTTTTGCTTTGTCAGCCACAGGCCTATCCAATGCACCTCAGGAGCCACACTATAGTCTTATTTTACTGGAGAGAAAGGGAGGGAGAACGAGAGAGAGAGAGAGAGAGAGAGAGAGAGAGAGAGAGAGAGAGACAGAGAGAGACAGAGAGAGACAGAGAGACAGAGAGAAAGAACACTTTAGAAATTCTTTTTTTTTCAAGTTTATTTATTTATTATATGTAAGTACACTGTAGCTGTCTTCAGACACCCCATAAGAGGGCATCAGATTTCATCACAGATGGTTGTGAGCCACCACGTGGTTGCTGGGATTTGAACTCAGGACCTCTGGAAGAGCAGTTGGTGCTCTTAACCGTTGAGCCATCTCACTAGCCCCCTAGAAATTCTTTTAAGGTTTATTTTTTAATCACCAAAATTGTATATTGGTTATTATTAAGACATGTAGGCATTGTCCTACTTAGAGTTATTGTTGCTGTGATTAAACATCATGACCAGAAAAAGAAAGAAAGAAAGAAAGAAAGAAAGAAAGAAAGAAAGAAAGAAAGAAAGGAAGGAAGGAAGGAAGGAAGAAAGAAAGAAAGAAAGAAAAAAGTAAGAAAGACGACGACAACAACAACTTGGGAAGGAAAAGGCTTGTTTGGCTTACATTTTTACATCACAGTCCATCATTCAAGGAAGTCAAAACAGAAACTCAGACAGGCAGGAACCTGGAGGCAGGAGCTGACTGCTACTTACTGGCTTGCTCCCCACGGCTTGCTCAGCCTGCTTTCTTATAGAACTCAGGACCACCAGCCAGAGATGATACCACCTGCAATGGGCTGGACCTTCCCATTAATCACGAATTAAGAAAGTGCCCTACAGCTGGATTTTATGGAAGCATTGTCTCAATTGAGGTTCCCTCCTTTCAGATGATTAAAGCTTGTCTCACATTGACATAAAACTAGCCAGGACACCCTCCATCAGGAACTTCTTCCCATGGGGTGGGGGTGGGGGAACAGTATCTGAAACTGAATGTTAAGGCAGTATCTGAAGAACAGAGGAACATAAGCTTTGCTCACAGGTCAATCATAGCAGGGCATGCTGGTACACACTTTTAATCCCAGCACTGGGAAGCAGAAGCAGGTGGATCTCTGGAGTTGAAGGCTAGCCTGGTCTACATAGTGAGTTCCAGGAGAGCCAGAGCTACATAGTAAGACCCTTTAAAGTCTTCTTCTTCTTCTTCTTCTTCTTCTTCTTCTTCTTCTTCTTCTTCTTCTTCTTCTCCTTCTCCTCCTCCTCCTCCTCCTCCTCCTCCTCCTCCTCCTCCTCCTCCTCCTCTTCCTCCTCCTCCTTCTTCTCCAGGGAGTTGACAGGTCATGGACATGGGATATAGATACCGAAGAAGAGAGACATGCTGATAAAGATGAGGAATATTCAAATCTTTTCTAGAAATGGGTAGAGGTCTTCCAGGAGCTCAGTGCTACTTCTTTTTGATGCTTTTAGAGTCTAGTGTTTTCATTTGTGATGTCTGGTATTTACCTTTAACCTTTGAAGGAGAGAGAGACAGACTGAGGAAGCCTAGGTCAGGTTAACCCTGATTTAGAGTTTGGGACAAAACATTTCTCAAATGATCAACATGTTTACATAAAAAGCTAAGTAGAATCTCACCCACTGGTTAGGCCAGCAGACGAGACAGACACACTGTGAGGGCTGAGTGTTTCCTCCCATTTAGCTGCGTTTGCTTGCAGGTCCAAGTGAACATTTGGTATTTTCAGCACAAACAGCTTTGAGTTATTGAAAGGTAACCTAGGCAACCGTTATCATCTCAATCCACACATCAGAGGTGTTATCAAAAGCAATGTTAGTGGGAGACTAATGATGTTTTGGTGCATCTTTGTGACCTATAAAATACGTGATTTTTAAATCAACTAAGAGTAAATGAAGTCATTAGGTTTATTTAGGTTTTTTCCCCTTGGTAACAATATGGGACATTATTCTGTTACACGTTGCAAGGGTGCTCTGCCAAATGTTTTTTGTTTTATTAAAGTAGTTTAAAAGATTTGTTTATTCTTAAGATTTTCAGGTGTTTTCAGCATTTATTTATTTTAATGTTTATTTTTAATTTTTATTCTCAGAACTATTCCCCTCCGTGTAAACTTCAGTATGTGTGCATGGGGTGGGAAGGCCCAAACATGTGTGAGTGATCGTGCTGCTGGTGCTCAGAAGAGATGTCTGATGTCCTGGAGCTGGAGTTACAAGCAGTTGCAAGCTGTCCATAGGTGCTGGAACCGAAACTCTGGTCCCCTGCTAGAGGAGTGTGTGTCCATCACCTGAAGCATCTCTCCAGCCTCTAAACTCAGCCATTTTGGAGTAAGGTCCTGTGGATAATGAATGTCTTACCTCCTACCAATTATGGAGTTTAGCCACAGGGGCTTGGACAGGACTTTTTTTTCCCCATCAGTAACAGTTTCTTTCTTCGTTTTGTTCATCCCTCAATTCTAAGCATTTGAGGTTTATTACAATTCAGGTAATCATCTTGGATCCAACCATTTTTAGCTGGTTTAGTCCCAAGGGCCTTCTAGTCCATCTTTATCCTGTCCTTGGAAATAAGAAGACTTAGGGGATTAAATAATAATGCAGACTCAGTTCACTCGGGCTGTATGGCAGTTACAAATGGTGCCTCTCCTTACTTTTCCTCTTCATTCTTGAGAGGAGCGGAAGGGTTAGGGTGTGGTGTGTTCTACAACAACTTCAAGCTCAAGTAGAGAACCTGTAAGGTGCCTGATGGAAGAATGACATTTTTTTCCCATTTAACTTTAAGTATCTCTGGTTATCACATATACATACATACATGCATACAGACAGACAGACAGACAGACAGACAGACAGACATATTTTAGGATCCAAAATCACCAGAAAAAATGATACCCCAGACTCAAATAGCTTGCAAAAGTAAAAAGTGTTTATTCAGCTGAATTTCCTGCATGCAGGGGGTCTCCCCATTTGGGAATGGAGACACCGAGTGGGCTTTTATTATCAGTTAGGGGAATTGCAGGGAGGGGTATGTGCCTTTTACCTTGATTGGTTAGCTCTATCTCTAGGAGTCTGACTAATTCTACCATTGGATAGGCTCTGGAGACCTCCCTGAGGGGTCACTTACTCATTCTAGCTACTGATTCTTACTTCAGGCCAGATGACAAGGTGTCCTCAGATTGGTTGCCCACAGCTGTGGTTGGATCTGGGTTCTCATTTCTGGAAAACAGAAACTTAGGCCTAGTCTCCCAAGCTGTCATCTTGCAGACTGTCATGGAGTCAGCCTGGATCTGAGCTTAGTTCTCTCAGATAGACACATAGATATCACCCAGTGTCTTTTTCTATTCCCTGAATGGTTGCAGTTTTTGTAACTTTATGGGCTCCAAACTTTTACTCATGCAAGAAGACAGTTGAGGCAGGAGGACAGGAGCAAGATCACCACAGAGATCACAAAAGGCAGAAACCAGGTGATGGCTGCTACCTTCGTAACTTTTCTATTGCTGAGATAAGACACCACGACCAAGAAGTTTACTGGAGGCTTATAATTTCAGAGAGTCCACGACCACCATGGTGGAGAACATAGCAGCGAGCAAGCAAGCATGCTATTGGAGGAGGAGCTGAGAGCTTACATCTCAAGACACAATCACAAGGCAAAAAAAGAGCTAACTAGGAACAGCATGAGATTTTTAAAACTCAAGAGCCCACCACCAGTGATACACCTCCTCCAACAAGGTCCCACTCCTAATCCTCCCAAACAGTTCCAACCAAGTATTCAAACATATGACCCTATTGGGGCCGTTCTCATCCCAGCCACCACATCTGGCAACACTCTCTCAGCCATGTCCTAGGCATGAGTAGCTGGACTTGAATCTACATTGTTTTCTTATATGATTTGACTGATGCTTACATTACAATGACAGGATGTGTTGGGTGTCTGTCACTGTGCCTGGGCAATCAAAACATGTCTCAGATGAAACAATGTCAGATACTTAAGCCTAAAGTTAAAAATATACAATAGCATTATAATACAGATGTGATAGTGGATACAGGTAAGCCCAGCTTTCAGAGGGTTGAGGTAAGAGGGTGGCAAGTTTGAGGCCAGTCTAGGATACAAAGCAAATCACATTATAAATTGTAAGAATAAAAAAGATTGCCAAAGCCAGAAAGCATCTAATTAGATAAATCATGGGAGGGACCTCTCTTTCTAGTAAATGGCTCCACAGGTTTGGACCACTGGGAAAGACAACATATTTGGAATCTGTGAAAATGAACATTGTATAGTTTATACCTATAAGGAGAGCCCTACAGAGCTGCAAGTGATGTCTGCCATGTAGTTACTTCGTAGAAGTAACTTTGCAGTGTCTTTTTCTGGATTATTCCATGGTGTCTTTTGTAGTGGTTGGTTCTGATGCTAAGGTCCTGTACCCCAATTGGTTCTTTATCCATCAATAAAGATACCAACAACCAATGACTGAGGGCAGGGTTGCTCGAGAGGGGAGAAGCCAGGAGATAAAGCCAACTAGTCATGTGAGCTTTTGGTTTTGAGTGGCCAATGGCCACTCTATCTGATTATGCATGGGGTGGCAGGAGAGGTATAGCAGTGCCTAATCATTGAGTTAGCAAAGGCATTTTAAAATTAATTGGCATGTGTGTCTGTGTTTTTCATCCACAGATTCAACATTCTCTGGGGAGGGGCTGGTTGCACAGTCCATTCCCAGAGTTAAGGTGGGTTAGCAAAAGGTACATGCAACAGGCTTTCATCCCTAAAACTGTTCCCATCTGAATAAAATTCAAGATGTAGGCCTTAGCAAGTCTGTTGAATGAGGCTCAAACTGGCCAGTAAAAACTTCTGATCGAGGTAGCATCTTTTATAACAGTTATCATTCTCCTCATTTATTCTTTGGTAATCCTGAAAATGTGTACTTTTTCTCCCTCCCCTTGTCTCTGAGGGAGTATTTTTAAACCAGAATTCAGAATCAGGATGAAGTCCTGACAAAGAGTTTGATTGCCTTCCATTGGGAGGATGAAGTTGTCCCAGATGTCCCTCTAATTTAGCCATGCTTCCCACCATGATGATAAAGAACTGGACCTCTGAAACTGTAAGCCAGCCCCAATTAAATGTTTCCCTTTATAAGAGTAGCAGCCTTGGTCATGGTGTCTCTTCACAGCAATGAAACTGTAACTAAGACAATGAGAATGTGCCTTTCATGAGAAGACTTCATATTCCTACTGAAGAACAGAGTGTCTTTGTCTAAGGAATAAGAAGCCACTCTATCAAGCAGAGGGGAATCTAAGTTGCATACATTATGACAGCCTTTAATTTATTGTTGCTGCAATCAATATTGTATCATTTGTTATATTTTTGTAGAGTTGGAACTGCTCTATTAATGGGCTCCCTGTTGTTAGGGACCAACTATACTATATTGGATTTTCCATTTGACAATACTTTAAGTAGTTTCCTAAAGAGCTTTTGTCCCTTCCTTTTACCACATCACTGTAACTTGATTAGTTACCTTTCAGTACTTACTATCAGTTGTTGTTAAATATTTTTGTTAGCATCATAATTTATAAGTCACAACAACTGGCATGAAGACACACTTAAAATTCTACCTAACTAAAATATTTCCCATTTTTGTGGAAAAAAGGGCCAAATTATTGTGTTGTTTTTGAGTTTTTAAATAGAAGTAATTGTCTGTGCTATTATATGCTGAAGAATAAATATGATTTAAAATTATTTAAGTGGTACAGACAGAGTGTGTTTACAAGATAAACACTCTATAATTGTATATTAAAAAAGAAGTCCAATTTGATAATCAGAAGGAAAACCAATTTGTCTGTTAAATAAGATTAGTTTCAGCAAACAGTTATACTTATTAGGGCTGAAGAGAGGCCCCAGTACATAACAGCGTCTGCTACTCTTGCGGAGAACTTGGGTCAGTTCCCAGCAGTCACATGGCAGCTCAAAACCAACTGCCTGTGACTACAGTTCCTGGGGTTCCGACTCCTCAGGTACTGTATGCACTTGGTGGACTTACATACAGGCAAGTACACACACATACTCATAAAGTGAAATAAATAAATATTTTTAAAAGAAAAAGCAAACAGGTAACAAATGAAAGATTTCCAAAAAAAAAAAAAAACAAAAACCAAAAAACTTAGTAGATTCCTTTTCATTAACCTGGTTGTAAATGCTTCAGAAACTAGCAAAAACTATACAGGACAATTATTTGGAACAGCTGTAAGTTAGGATGAAGGGGCAAAGGGATCAGAAGTTTAAAACAATCCTTGGCTACACAGTGAGTTTGAGAACATTGACTATATGACACTGAGTCTAAAACCAAAACCAAACAAACCGAAAACCACTTTTTGTGAAATTTAGCCCTCACAAACCTTCATGGCAACTTGCATCACTACAGAAGCTGGCCAGCAGACAGGGAGCTTCCAGACAGCAGCGTGACGTCTCCAAGCGCTGCATCCAAAGCGTGTGGTATCTTCAGCAATAGAGTCTTACGATCTAGTTCTGGTAGAAAACCAAGAGCAATAGTAATGACCCATGCTGTTTGGGGAGTGGGGACTCTGGGGATTTCCTAGCCAACCACTCACAGAGAGGTCTCCATACCTAGTATCAGGATTTTCATTTAGTAATGTATGATTTCTGGGATCAGCATTATCCACTATTCAGGGTTCCTCCACTTAAACTCTGTTTTAGCTGTACATTTTTATTAGCTTATAATGTAGTAGGTTTCCATGAAGCTCTGATACATTCTTAGTTTTGGTTAACCTTGTGCCTCCACACTCTCCCCACTCTGATCCCCACTTAAATCATCCATTCCCAGAAACCCCGCCCCTTTCATAGCACAAGTGTTCTACTATTCCCACCTTGCCTTAAGATATCTCCACCCACTTCAGAAGGACACTTCTTCTTTGCACTATGAGGGTGTAATAAATGGACTCATTGAGCAGCCAAGCTCCTGAGGCTGTCTATAGCTAGGGCATAGCAGAGCAACACTCAGCAAAGATGGTGGAAAATACTCCAACCTCTATGACAGGCAGAACCTTTACCTGTTGTTGGTGCTCTATCCATTGCAAACAGATGCTTTTTTCATGCCTCCCAAGGAAAAGTTACATAACGAGCTTGTCTCTCGCCCTCTGAGACTCAGTAACATCGGAGAAGAGGTGGCAAAAAGGATGTTAGAGCTGGAGGAAGGGGCGGCATGCAGTATCACAGTTTTCTTCATATTGAAAGACTCCATCCTGGAGTAAGCTTGTTAAGACTCTGGAAATGGTCAGGCATGATGATGCATGCTTTTAATCCCAACCCTCCACAGAGGCAGAGATAGAGAGGCAGGAGGATCTCTGTGAATTTAAGGCCAACCTAGTCTACACAGTGATTTCCAAACCAGCCAGGGCTATACAGCTGTATATGGAATTTGTTCTTCTAGCTGGGCTGCCTTGTCTGGCCTCAGTGGGAGAGGATGCACCTAACCTGGCAGAGACTTGATGTGCCAGGGTGGGGAGAGGGGGGTGGGGGGGCACTTTCTCAGAGGAGAAGAGGAAGGGGGAGGATTGTGGGAGGGAGTGACAAAGAAGGGCAGTGAACAGGATGTAAACTGAAAAAAAAAGACTCTGGAAATAAACAACAACACTCAGAAAGTTCCTGAAACAAAATTCACATGGCTTCTCCCTAAGGCTGTATAAATAATATGAATAGCTGAAAAGCTTTTTCATAATGCAGCTGCCGTTGGGTCATCCCTGCTCTTGTAAGTAACCCCAATAAACTCACCAGTTCACTGAGCGAGGCCCAGGGAGGTCAGATGGGGGGCATTTGTTACTTCGGTCTGGTGGTGACGAGCTCTCTGGAGTGAATAGATATGTGCTCGAATCTCCCCAGGAGAAGTAACAAGTGATCGCTTCTATCATCGTGTCTAAAACTCAATTCGAAATGGAACATGGAGTCTTGAAACTACTAAATGAGCACAATTCAAACTGCAGACATGGGGAAAGACATTATAGAGAAGGCTTCAACAGGCAAGAATAAAAACAAAAATTAACAAATGAAGCCAGGCAGTGGTGGCGCACGCCTTTAATCCCAGCACTTGGGAGGCAGAGGCAGGTGAATTTCTGAGTTCGAGGCCAGCCTGGTCTACAGAGTGAGTTCCAGGACAGCCTGGGCTATACAGAGAAACCCTGTCTCAAAAAACCAAAAAAAAAAAAAATTAACAAATGAGATTACACAGAGTTAAAAAGCCTCGGCACAGCAAAGAAAACTACCGGTGAATAAGGAGTTATCCAACAGAATGAGAGTAAAATCTTTACACACCACACACACAGAGAAGAGGGATTAATACCTAGAAATCAGAATTCAGAATCAGGTGTGGTGGCACATGCCTTTAACCACAGACCTTGGGAAGCAGAGGCAGGCAGATCTCTGATTTCGAGGCCAGCTTGGTCTACAGAGTTACTGGATAGTCAAGGCAACACAGAGAAACCCTGTCTCAAAGGAAACCAAAAATAGTGGAAGTAAGATGGACCACCCCCCCCCCCGCCCAGGGAATGGAAATCCATGTGCCAAGAAACAGATCTGAGAGTTTCTCTCCACAACGGTAAAGATCATGGCAGCTGCAGTACAGTGTGCATTGGACGACACCAAACAGGCTGGAAAGCATTATTGCCAATCCAAAATGGAAGTCTACCTAGTGTTTTTCATAAATCTATGTATTCTTCTCCTTCAGATGCAAGTAGAGCTCACTTCAACATCTGACAGTGGGGAAAAAATGTGTTGTCACCCTTCCGTGGACATCCTGTATGAATACACCAAACTTATCCCTCAACCAGATTGTTGGCATAATAATGAAGAAACACACACGAACAAGTGCTGAACCAGCTTAGAAGAACAGCTTGAGCAAGGACCCATGATAGAACGACTCCACAAGGTGTTCTTCACTACAAAGCATGGGGGTGGGGGGGGTACCCACATGGCCAGTACCACGGACATCCTAAGAAACCGAATCCTCCCAAAGACAGGTGAGTGCTCATGATTCTCTCTGCATCAAGGGAATTTTGCTTTGTGTCTTATTTGTCAGCTGAGAAAATGCAAATGGTATATTCATTAATATGTTATGCAGAAAAAAAAAGATAAAAATACCCTTACATATTTTTTAAAAAACCCTCAAATATTAAAGATAAAGTAAAACAAAGCACTCAGTCAATAACAGGCAAATAAAATGAACCTGCAGTTCTCAGAAGGAGAAATACAAATGGTCAGTAAATATATGGGAAAAGTTTAGCATCCCTAACCTTCAGGTAAACACAAATTAAAACCGTACTGAGGAACTAAAGAACTAGTCACAGAAAAATGCTGGTCATTCGGCATGTGGACTTGAGTTCAATCCTTGCATAAAAGCCAGGGACAGTGGCAGGTGCTTAACAGCCTTGGAAGGCAGAGATGGGTGGATCCCCAAAGCTGGCTGGCCAGCAGGGAGCCCCAAGTTTTAATTAGAGACCCTGTCTGATAAAGGGCTTCTAGGGAATGACATCTGAGGCTGGCCTCTGGCTTACACACACACACACACACACACACACCACACCATTGTATGTTGGAGTACTGAGATTCCATCTTACCTGATTCAAAAGGACTGTCACCAAGAAAGCAAGTGGCAACAAACTGGTAGGAAGCAGGAGAAAGGAAACGTTTACACGCTGCAGCTGGTGGGGTGCAAATTGTGTAGCCCCTGTGGAAATCGGCATGGAGATTACTCAAAAAATTAAAACTACAACTGTTGTATGATCCAGGCATACTACCTCTGGGCTACGGTCACATCCGACGGAGACACCGGCATCCACATTAATTGTAGCAGTGTTCACAGTGGATATAGTATTCACAGTAGCCAACATGTGGAACCAACCTATTGTGCTTTATGCAGCTGTAAAGAACAATGACAGCATGTAGTTTGCAGAAAAATATACCAAACTGCTTATGAATATATTGAACAGTGGTTCTCAACCTTCCTAATCCTGCAACCCTTTGATACAGCAATACAGTTCCTCATGTTGTGGTGACCCCAACCACAAAATTACTCTTCCTTTTTTAAAAAACATTTGTTTGTTTATTTTTGGTTTTTTGAGACAGGGTTTCTCTGTGTAGCCCTGGCTGTCCTGGAACTCACTCTGTAGACCAAGCTGGCCTCGAACTCAGAAATCTGCCTGCCTCTGCCTCCCAAGTGCTGGGATTAAAGGCATGCGCCACCACCGCCTGGCTTATTTATTTATTTAACGTATATGAGTTCTGTAGCTGTCTTCAGATACACCAGAAGAGGGCATCGGATCCCATTACAGATGGTTGTGAACCACCATGTGGTTGCTGGGAATTGAACTCAGGAACTCTGGAAGAGCAGCCAGTGCTCTTAAACCACTGAGCCTTCTCTCCAGCCCCAAAATTAATTAATTTCTTCCTTCCTTCCTTTCTTTCTTTCTTTCTTTCTTTCTTTCTTTCTTTCTTTCTCTCTCTCATGTATATAAATGCTCTGTTCTTCATGGACTTCAGAAGAGGGAATCAGATTCCATTACAGATGGTTATGAGCCACCATGTGGTTGCTGGGAACCAAACTCAGAACCTCTGGAAGAGCAGCCAGTGCTCTTCTCTGAGCAACCTCTGAGCATCTCTCTAGCCCCATAAAAATTGCATTGCTACTTCCTAACTGTAATTTTGCTACTGTTATGAACCATAATGTAAATGTCTGATGTCAGGGTATCTGATACACGATTGCTAAGAGAGAGTTGTTTGACCCCAAAGAGGCTGGGCCCCACAGGTTGAGAACCACTGATTCTGAGTGAAATAAGCCAGATGCAGAAAGACAAATATACTTTTTCTCATAGTCAGTGTGTGTATTATGTGTGTATATATACATATATGTATGTGTATATGTATGTGAATACATGTATGTATGTACGTGTGAGTGTATATATGTCTGTATGTGTGAGTGTATGTATGTGTGAATGTGTGTGTGACTGTATGTGTATGTATGTAGTGACATGAAAGTAAAAGGAGTACTGTATGTTGAGAGCCATATAAGCAGAGGGGGAAGTGGGGGAAGGAGGGAAACAGGGAGAAACAGAGGCAAATACTGCATATGGGAATCTGCAGTATCTAGACTTAACAATATAAATATATAAAACATGAAAACAGAAGGCAGAGTATGCAAGGGGAAAGGGGGCCGGGGGATGAGGAACAGAAGGACAAGGAAGAGTGATGAACAGTAAAAGTGCTAGAATGAAACAGTCATTTCTTTCTGAATCTTATTAGGGATTATTCATTAAGGTTAAATTATTCATTTAATATAAGGTTAATTATTCATTAAGGTTAAATCTCTAGAAGTGAGGGTGTTCTAGTTAGAGGGCACAAAAGCCCATGGAGCCTCCTCCGATCTCCAGGTTCTTCACTGCTTCGTCCAGGTACAGATAGAAGGGTACTGCTTTGGCTCCACAGGCTGGTAGATGAGGAAGGTCTCTCCCACCCAGAACATGAAAATCATGAATGTCACAAGAGCTGTTTACTCAAAACATTCTAGGAAACTGGTGTAGGGGACATGTTCACATGATTCCTGATATACTAGGTCCCAGTGCCTGGCTCCATCACAGTTCAGCCTCAGGTCTGAGAGGTCCCGTGCATGCCAAGGATTCTACTCATGTTGTTCGTGATCAGGGCACTTCAGAGAGCCACCATACCCCATGCCATTATTCGCTACAGCTTGTCCTAGTCTTCTGTATGCATATTATACTTCTTGGGGTCCTGGCCTGTTCTTCTGGGGTCCTGAATATGGCCCTGGCAGCATGTCCTTGGTTATGTGGAGACTCTCCACGCTGCCAGTGGCACCTCACTACCCTTTACAACTACCAGATTCCCACAGCTGCGGTCTAGACCAAAGCCATCTTCACCTTCTCCAGAAAAACATCATTTTCTATCGTACCTTTAAAATCAAAGAATATAGCCAGGCAGTGGTCTCGCATACCTTTGATCTCAGTGCTCTGAAGACAGAGGCAGGTAGATAGATATCTGAGTTCGAGGCCAGCCTGGTCTACAGAGTGAGTTTCAGGACAGCCAATCTCAACAACAACAACAACAAAAATATAGTGGTTAATCTCAATTATCAACTTGATGAGATCTACTCATCTGAGAGGTGATCTACTATCATATCTACTACTGTCTGCCTATGGAAGAATAGTTTTATTAGGTTGATTGAGGTGGGGAGACTCTTCCACTATGGGTGGCATCATTCCCTGGGCTAGAATCCTGAACTTTATTTTTTAAGAAGCACTTGTATTCATTGTGTATTTATATCACAGGGGCATTCAAGCTATGGCATTTGTGTGGCTGTCAGAGACTAACTTGTGTGTAGGGTAAGGGTTGGTTCTCTCCTTCCACCATGTAAGTCCTGGGGATTGAATGCAGGCAGGTCACCAGGGTTGACATTAAATGCATTTACCCACTAAGCTATACAGATTTCATGGCATACTGACCATTGCCTTTTTCTTTGCTATAACCAATAGCTCATTATTATTTTGTTGATATTGCTGTTGGCTATTGTTGGTATATTTTGTTGGTGCATGTGTGCGTGTGTGTGTGTGTGTGTTTGAGACAATATCTCAATTAGCCCATGCTAATTCAAACTTGATATGTAGCTGGGTATGACCTTGAATTTTTATCCCCCGACTCACTACCACACCCAGTTTTGAAAAATGCCAGCATCCAACACAAGGTTTTTGTTTTTAATTTTATCTGTACTGGTGTTTTCCCTGCCTGTGTGTCTGGTTGAGGGTGTCAGATGTTGGAGTTACAGACAGTTGTGAGCTGGGGATTGAATCCAGGTCCTCTGGAAGAGCATTTAGTGCTTTAGATCACTGAGCCATCTCTCTAGCTCCCCACAAGGTTTTTAATGTACGCTAGGCAAGCACTGCACCAACTAAACTACACTCCTTGCCCCCAAACACCACTTTAGATATAGATTGTCTTACCTTTGATCAGGACCTTTGGCAAGTTTCAAACCTGAATAAAAGCCACTCATGAGTCAAAAAACTTACTGTTAAAAACTTAAGAGTAAATTAAGGCTGAGTTTGTTGCTTCAAGGGGCAGAGGCAGGGGGACCTCTGTGAGTTCCAGGCCACCCAGGGCTATATAGTGAGACCTTGTCTCAAAGAATCATATTGGGACTGGAGAGGTAGCTCAGTGGTTAAGAGCACTTCTTGTTCTTGCAGAGGACCTGGGTTCAATTCCTAGCACCCACACAGAGGTTTAAAACTGCCTGTAACTCTGGTTCCAGGAGATCTGACACCTTCCTCTGACCTCCATAGGCAATGTGCACACAAACGGTGACACCCATGCATCCGTGCAGGCCAGCACTCATACACATAAAGTACAAGTTTTAATAATAAAAGAGCAAACTTAGAAGGTGACAATAGAACGGGAGAGGGGGTAAGCAGGTGTTGAGCAAGGACCGCGTTTGAAAATTAAAGATGATCTGAGATTCTTTTATCTTGTCTACATTGGTTTTCAAATAGAAAAGTGGAGAGAGAGGCACAAAGGTCTTCCACTGGGGGGGAAATGGGGAAGAGAAGAAGGAAGAGATGAAAGAGGAGAAAAGCTTGTCTCTCTTAAGTCTAGAAATGTCAGTCACCCTTTTCACCTTCTGCCAAGCTCAGTCAACGTTGCCCCAGATATGAACCTCTAATATGGCCCTACTGTTCCCCTCTACTTCCGATTCATCATCTTCCCTTGGCTAGCTTATCTTCTAGAAGTCTTGCTATACGAGACATTACCCAAAAAGAGAAATCACATCTTGACATTCCTCTGGTGAAAAACAAAATCCAATCAAATCACTGCTGGGCTGGGATTAAGGGTATAGCTTAGTGGTGAGTCCTTAGCAGAAAATTACATTTCATTAAATTAAATAAACACTACAGTTCCTCGGGCTCTTTCTTACACCTGCAATGCAAAGTCTGCCACAATCTCTTCTATTCCTCCGCAGCTCTCTGTCTCCTGCCATCTAACCACAAGCGCTTTAGAACACGGTGTGATTTGCCTTACTCATCTTTAGGATGTCCTTTCCCCATTTCTGCCCATCCTTCAGAATGGATGTCCTCAAATTTCCTATCCTATAGAGTGAGTGACCAAACGCCCTCCTCCCCCAACCCCCACGCTGGCCAAGCACTTTTAGGCTTTTAGTCGCTTGATGTTCTGAGTCATACCTCTATTATAGCATTCCTGGGAGCTTAATACCTGTTTTATATGTCTCAAGGATCCCGGGAAAGTTAGGCCATGGTAATTCATGTGTTGTCCCCATGGCTTGGCACAGTGACTAACACAGAACAGAGAGGGAGGGAAGGATGAAGAAAGGGAGAGATGGATGGAGTGGGTGAATGATTGCTAGGATAGGTGGTAGAGGAGATGACAAAGTCTGAAAAATGTTTTAAACTGACCCTGCAAAAAATCAAAGACAATACACCAGGGGGAGCTGAAGACCACAAGAACGCGGGAAAGGCAGGCCAAACAAGGCTGCAAGCTCAGAGATGAGCAGCGCGTACCGAAGCAAGCATCATCACGCAACTGATACGGTTTACCCACGTGGGCAGTCCTTGGCCTTCAGACCCAGACAGTGTTTGAGCTCATTCCTACCGCCCCCTCGATCCCGTCCCTCCTCCGCTACAGTGAAAGCAAACAAAGGGGAGGGATCCCTGCAGGGCTATGGATACCAACGGCCAATCAGCTGCTTTTAATCTCTTCGAAGACGGCCGCCTTCATTTAAAGGGGCCCAATCTAGTTCCAAAGGCTTGAGGAGGGGCGGGGAGATCAGGAGTAAGCACGGCTCGGGGAGGCTTCCCCGAGGGAGACGGAGGGCGGAGGCGTGGGGCGGAGCCAGTTCGAGGAGGGCGGGCTGCACCGCGGCGCGCGGGATCCGGCTGACGCAGCTGGCTTCGGCGCCCCGAGACCCAGACCGCGAGGGGAGGGGAAGGAGGAGAAAGAGTGAGGGCGCGCGTGCGCAGTGGCGCGGGGAGGAGCGGGGACCTGGCAGCGGGCGAGAAGGCTGCGAGCGAGCCGCGAACCCGGCGGGCGGAGGGCGGCGAGCGCGCGCGCACCATGGGAGAAAAACCCGGGACCAGGTAAGGGAGGTGGGGCCTTGCCGCGGGGCATGTGCGGCTGCTCGCGGGGTGTGCCAGGTTGATCCACAGACAAGGACACCAGGGAAGAAACCCGGGGGCCGGACTCCTGAGTCCTTAGAGGGTAGCGGTCCGGGGCCGCAAGCCTAGGTCCTTGAGGCTATTGGAGTGGGGATGCGTGCTGGGGCTCCTGCAAAAAGCAAGACCTGATAGAGATCGTGAAACCCACGCCTGGGTTCTCGCAGGGATGTAGGAGTCGGACTACTGGGTTCTCTGTGCAGGCTGTGATGCAGGGGCGGAGGAAGGAGGAGCAGGTGGCCGGCCCCGAGGGGTTGTGTGCTGGGAGACTGGATGCTGGGAAGGGATTCCCCTAGACTCGTGCCCAACCAATAGAAAGCCTCCTACCAATACCCCACAGTCTGATTGCTCCCACCTGTCCCAAGGGCCGGATAGCTCAGCTACCAAACTTCTGCCTTCTCCTAGGTTGCTAGGAGCAACAGCTTCTTCTTGAGAGAGTAGAGTGTGTAGGGACCCTCGCTGAAGTTGGGCTGTATTTCTGTCCTGGAGGAGAGAGAGAGAGGGAGGTAGTATCTGCCCTGGACACACATCCTCTCCCCGGATGTTTTCTGTGCAATCGAGGCTCCTTCCTTCCACTGATACCAGAGTTCTCTTTTTTGGTCTATAGCAAAATCCACTTCCTGTTGTGACCCAACACCCCCAAGAGGACATGGGGTGAATGCTTGAGTTCCAAAGGAGCAAGAGCTAAGGCATAGGTTGGGGTTATGTGCCTCAAGACAGAGAGGACCAAGAATAAGGGCCTGCTTATGAACAATGACTTATGCAAAAGATGGGATCAACCCCACCACTCCCACTGCCCTGAGAGTGTGAGAACGTAGGTATCTCAGCATTAAGAACACCAATATCTGAGAGGGATGCCATTAAGAACACCAATATCTGAGAGAGATACCCACGGGGAAGATGACCTCCTGGATTTGAGGTTAAACACCCCAGAGAAAGGGGAAGTCACTTACTTGGGGGGAGACCCCCAAATTTCCGTTGTGTACTTCAGGGAGGGAATAGATGGACCAAAGAAAGACTGCTGACTTGGCATAATTCCCTACCGTCTCATCAAATTCTGGGCCACAGGAAAGGGAGAGAATGGCAGGAAGTACAGAGAGGCATCTGCCTTATCTGCCCCCCTCCAAGCTGGGTACCTCCCTGGTAATTCCCTTACTCTGCCTCCTCGGCCAGCCTCAGTATGTGCACACTGCCTGCTCCCTAACCAGGCAAGAGGTGGCTGGGTAAGATGTAGAGGGCAGATGCTATGTAGTTACCCCAGGGCAACTGCCCGAGATACACTGATTATGGTTGTCACAGGCTCTGCCAGAGCTCCCAGTGGAAGAAAATACAGGACAGGAGGAAACCAGAAGTAGAATAAAGAGCCAGCCTAAGTGATGTCTGAGCTGTCAGCCCTAATTGGGACAGATATTAGAGCGATTGTTCTTCCACCATGTCTGAATGTGCCTTTATTACTTGGGAATACTTAGGGGCACCCTATGGATATGCCATGTGACCTTAAGTGTGTGACCCTGTGATATATGGACAGCTTGGCTTTGGGAAGGAAGAGAGAAGTGCTTTTTCTAGCAGAAACTTACATAGTGAGATGAAAGGAGGATGCAACACTGGGCAGTGTTTCAGTCTGTTATCTGGGGATCCTTTCCAGGAACTGCTCCTGAGACAACATGCCTCACTAGGGGCAGAATGATGCTTGGAAGAACAAGCTACGGAATGGCCAGAGCCCTGGGGTCACTAGACAGTTTCCTATCCTCCCAGCAATGGGTGGAGCCTAGGCTTAGATTGTTGAAGTGCCTCTGTAGAAAATCCCCTTTGACTTGACAAACTGTGACAGGCGAGCTTCACGATTTAGTGCTTGAGAACAGGGTCTTGAAACTAGGGTGCCTGCCTTAAGTTTATATCCGAGTCCTACCCTGTACGTTCTCTATGACCTTTGACAAAATTCTTGTTCGTTGTAAAACAGGGCTCTTTCAGCCTCAGTCATTGGGCAATAAGAGCAGTAAATGCAGTTGGAACAGTGCTAGGAACAAAGCAGCCCCCAGTAAATGTTAGCCAGTGTTGCCATCCTTGTCACAGGATGCTACTGTGTTGGGACCACAGTGGATTCGGTTTTTTTTGTTTTTGTTTTTTTTAAGCTGCTGAGGCTGTTGGAGGTTCATGAAATAGTCAGACTTGGGCAAAAAACATCTGAGGGACAAAGACAAGGCTGTGCTCCAGGAGTCAGTATATGGGTCCTTGAAGCTAGGGACCAGTTGAAAAGTTCATCTGAGTGTGGTGGTTTGTGCCTTTCGTCCTAGCACCAAGAAGGCAGAGGCAAATGGATCTCAGAGTTGGGTTCAGCCTGGTATGTCAAGTTCGAGGCTAGCCAGAGTTACATACTAAGGCCAAGGTCAAAAAGTGGGGAGGAATGTTAGGTGTGACCCAGACATTGTGTAGCCGTCCAATTCACTCTCAGTTTTGGAGAGAGTCCCCTGAGGAGGAGTGCTTGGGTAGTCCTGGGGCAACCAGTGGCCATCACTGTAAGAGGAGTGAGTTAGGTAACTTCAAACAGCGAAGGACCTAAGGCTTGCCCTGACAGTTGGCTTCAAGGGGCTGCCATGTGGAAAATACTGGGACTTTGTAAAAAGCATTGGGAAGGGTAGTAGAGCAGGGATCCAGGGTGAATTCCACTTCTCAGGCTGGGGAGGGATACATCCTGGCGTGGTGGTCCCTGCCCAGCCTAAGGGAGGCAGTGGGGTCTTCCTTTCTGTTTTGTTAGGGTCTTCAAGAAGTCGAGCCCTAACTGCAAGGTGAGTCCCCCTCGATGGTTACCCTTTGATCCTCCCTGGGCCCTACCAAAGCCTAGCCTAGCCCTAGATGATCCCCAACCCTCAGCTCCCCACTTCCTGTGACAGCTAAAAGCAGACTTCCTTCCCTCCTTAAGCCCCTTGCTGCAGTCTGAAGAAGCCACAGGGCTGGGTGGGGACTGGGCTTGGTTCCTAAGCAAGCTCATAATTCTCTTAGGTACCTGGGCTAGGAAAAGTTAATAGTTTCCCAGGCTATGGCCTGTTTATCTCGAAGCCCTTTGTGGGGACAGCTGCTACCTACCTGGTCTGGCTGAGTGTTCCCTGAAGACTGGGAATGCGCGCGCGCGCACACACACACACACACACACACAAGTACACACGTATACACTTACCATTGGTTGGTGGGAGAGGTATGGAAAATGACCAGAGGGGAAGATAAAACCTTAAATGAAAGTTTTACTGAGTAGTCTGGAAAACCCTACCAGTCTCACTTTCCAATCATGCTGGGAGAAACTCCTTCCTAATAACCCAGCCAAGGGGAGCCCACGACAGGGTAGCCATCTTTGAGAACTCTAGTGGCTTGCCACCATCCTCCCCAATTTTCCCTGTGACCCTTGACATCCTCAGCTCACTGTGTACTTGGGCAAGCGAGACTTTGTAGATCACCTGGACAAAGTGGATCCTGTGGGTAAGTTTGCCTAGAAGGGGCCAGCACATTCCCCCAAGAGGGGAGGTGGTTCCCGGGTCTGGGAATGACCCCCTTCCGAAAATGAATCCATCTCCCTTTCCTAGATGGTGTGGTGCTTGTGGATCCTGACTACTTGAAGGACCGAAAAGGTACTACACCCATGCTGGAGGGGAGAAGAAGACATTAGATGGGCTGGCATTGATAACAGAGAAAAGGAAGGCCAAATCAGAAGCAGGGAGTAGGATTCCCAGAAGTTTGTTATGTTGAGGAAGGATGTGGGCCTTAAGAAAGGGGTTACTCCTAATCACCCCCACTTACCCTTATTTTCAGTGTTTGTGACCCTCACCTGTGCCTTCCGCTATGGCCGAGAAGACCTGGATGTACTGGGCCTGTCTTTCCGCAAAGATCTGTTCATCGCCACCTACCAGGCCTTCCCCCCTATCCCCAACCCACCTCGGCCCCCCACCCGCTTACAGGACCGACTGCTGAAGAAGTTGGGCCAACATGCCCACCCCTTTTTTTTCACAGTGAGGATGCTCTCTGTTTCCTGCAGGGCATGGGGTCTGGGGCTGTTTGGGATTGACATGGTATGAGGCACCTGTTACCAGTTGAAACCCCTCTTTTTCCTCTGCCACAGATACCCCAGAATTTGCCTTGCTCTGTCACACTGCAGCCAGGACCAGAGGACACAGGGAAGGTACGGGAGGAGCGACTCACACAGTATGTGAGCAGAACCAGGCTCAGCAGATGCACAAAACACAGCTGAGCTAGAGGGTGAAGTGTAGGGGGTTCCTGAGGACAGGGAGGTATCCCTGTGGATGTGTGTGCATGCTATGGTCACTGAATCTGTTCTCTGACCTGTGTGTACCTGGCTGGGTATGAGGGCTCCTCCGGTCCTCCATACACTGCTGTGAGCCAGCCTCTGCAAGGTGCCAGGCTAGAGAGAGAGACAGTGGGGCAAGAGAGTCCTTCTGTTTCCATGATGAGGCAAAAATCCACACCAAGAGGAATGAAGCAAGGAGGAAGGAGGGGGTGTGTTGGATGTGTTACCGGGAGCCTTGGGTAAGAGGTGGCCCTTCCTCCTCTTCCCAAGGCCTGTGGAGTAGACTTTGAGATTAGAGCCTTCTGTGCCAAATCAATAGAAGAAAAAAGCCACAAAAGGTAAGAGGAACAGAGCTCTCTCTGGTTTACCGCTCCCACCCAGCCTCACAGAGCCCCCAACCCTGGCGGGAGGTAGGAATCTGAATTGGCTTGTGGTATCTTGAAACTAACTCTTTCCTCTCCTCCAACCCCTGACTCAGGAACTCTGTGCGGCTTATAATCAGAAAGGTACAGTTTGCTCCTGAGACACCCGGCCCCCAGCCCTCAGCTGAAACCACACGCCACTTCCTCATGTCTGACCGGAGATCCCTCCACCTAGAGGCTTCCCTGGACAAAGAGGTGAGGTGTGAGAGGGTGACAAAGATGCCACAAAGTAGGCCAGACTCTTGGGGGGAGGGGTGAAACCATGGGCAAGATGGTGGTTTGGAAGGATTTTTTTTTTTCTTTTAAGGCTATTGCCTTACTTGGGTAGAAGTACTATGGGCTGCAGTTGGGGGTGGAGCAGTCTAATGGGGGTCAGTGAAAAAAACAGGTAGAAACTATGGAATCTTCTCCCTTCAAAAGCTGTACTACCATGGGGAGCCCCTCAATGTCAACGTCCATGTCACCAACAATTCTGCTAAGACCGTCAAGAAGATCAGAGTGTCTGGTAGGAGGGGGGAGTGGGCATGGGGATGGGGAAGGAAGTCCCTACTTATAAGGGCTTCTGCTGCCATGTCAGCTCAGGCCGTATCCCACTGTGGGAAACCTACCAGTCCATAAAGAATTTAGTCTGTTCCAGAATAATACACAGCCCTAGGTTTAATATGGGAGGTCTGTTGGCCAGGGGTGGAAGGTGGGGGGTGTGCTGCCCCCAGTGGGGTTTCCACCATGTGGTCGGGAGTTGTGGTGCAGTAGTTGTCTATCCTTCACCCAAAGACACTTGGTTCCCTGCCCCACAGTGAGACAGTATGCCGACATTTGCCTCTTCAGCACCGCGCAGTACAAGTGTCCTGTGGCTCAGCTTGAGCAAGAGTGAGTAAGGGTTGGGGTAGGACCCAAGCTCCCGGGAGAACAGGAGAAGGCAGAATTTTTCAGAACCCATCTCACTTCTAGGGTGTCTCTGTAGCCAGGGGGCTCCAAGCTGTTAACTATCTCGAACAGGTTGAACCAGAACCTACCCCCTCATAATGTGTGCCCAAATGGACAGTGAGGGAGAGAGACTGCCTGAGGGTGGTAAGATGAGCCTCCCCTAGCCCGGTCTCTCCAACAAGCTTGTTCCCAACCCCCCAGTGACCAGGTGTCTCCCAGTTCCACATTCTGCAAGGTGTACACCATAACCCCACTGCTCAGTGACAACCGAGAGAAACGTGGCCTTGCCCTGGATGGGCAACTCAAGCATGAAGACACCAACCTGGCTTCCAGCACCATGTGAGGGCGGGGATGGGGGATGAAGGCGGGGGGGGGCAGGGGGGACAGGGCACGGGCTTCCGTTGAAAGCAGGCCACATGCCAGGCTCTATCCTGAGTGCCAGGAAGGTATCAGTGAACAGAAATGACAAAAACTTCTCACATTCTAAGGGAGGGAAGACAGACAATCAGATAAGTGGTAAACTAGATAGCGTGTTAGGAACGAGTGTTAAGCAGAGCAGTATAGAGAAAGAGTATAACAGATAAGGTATAGAAAGGGGTGGGGGGTGTTGATCTTTAAATAGACTGACCCAGAGGAAGGAGGCGTTGTGGATGGCTCCAGGCAGAGAGACCTGCACGCTGAAGGACAGTTGGGATGGTCCCCAGCATGCATGAGGAATTGTGACGTGTCACTATGACCTTGGGCACATGTAGCCCTAGAAAGGCCAGAGCTTCACCCAGTGTTGCCTCTGCACACGACACCACCACACAGGCCCGAGTGGTGAGAAGAGACACAGAGAAATAGGTAAAGGGAACTGCACGTGCGGTGCCACAGATTGAAGAACCCCTGTGAGTGGCAGAGATGAGACCCTAGGGGGTTCAGCATCAAGGAATGCCATGAGCCTGTATTGCCATGGCTGCAGAGCTGGTGCCTCAGGAGCCCTGGATCCCCAACCTCAGCTTCCCTCCTCCCAAATGCAGTGTGAAGGAGGGAGCCAACAAGGAGGTGCTGGGAATCCTGGTGTCCTACAGGGTCAAGGTGAAACTGGTGGTGTCTCGAGGCGGGTGAGTACAGTAGGGGGTCTGGGCAGGGTCACCAGATTCTCTGGATCCATAGGTTGTGGTAGTTGCCCTCTTCATGCAGCTCCTCTCCCTTTCCAGGGATGTCTCCGTGGAGCTACCTTTCGTCCTAATGCACCCCAAGCCTCATGACCACATCACCCTTCCCAGACCCCAGTCAGGTGAGTACCGCCCATACCCTGAGCCCTGCAGAGAGGAGCTGAAGCAGGGTCAGCTGAAGTTATGGTCCTTCTAGTGCCCATCCACCCACCCCCTCTCTGCCCTTCAGCCCCCCGGGAAACAGACGTCCCTGTGGATACCAACCTCATCGAATTCGATACCAAGTAAGAAACGCCCCTTGCCTTCTTAGTTGACCATCTAGGATAGAGATCCCCATGCCATTCACGTCCACCCTCCTACCTTATGGGTTGTTTCCTTCTGGTGGGGGGGAGTGGTGAAACTATCCAGTTGGATGACCCAGCTTGTAGAGGATTCAGATACTGCCCCGGGTCTCCTGTGAACTTCTCTGGTTCTATTACCGCCCCAGTGCTTGACTCTAGGATGGGGTGGGAGGGAAGCAGAGTGGGAGGCTCAAGGACTGGTCAGAAGCTTGTACCTCATCTCTGTCTCACTGTTACCAAGCTATGCCACAGACGACGACATCGTGTTTGAGGACTTTGCCCGGCTCCGGCTGAAGGGGATGAAGGATGAAGACTGTGATGACCAATTCTGCTAGGAAGAGGGGCTGGGAGAGGTAGGGGCAGGCAGGGCTGAGGTCCCACAGCCCCTTGCAAGTGGGAGGGTCCCAGCCTCTCCTCCTTCCCCATCCATCCACCCCAGATACACACTGGACCCATCACTTGTTGAAAGTGGGCATTAATCTTTTGACTTCAGCTCTGCCACCCCAGCCCTGCTCCCTAGGGTGGCAAGCTATGTATACACCTAAAATTTTGGGAAGGAAACAGTGAAAGCAAGGAGTGAATGTAGAGAAAAGGAATAGAAAGAACTCCTACCTTTGGCCTCATACCAACACACCCCCAGTCACCACTTCTGCCTCCCAATCCTTGAAGATGAGACTTCAGGGAGGGGCTGGCAAGGCCATTTCTTTGTTTCTGAGCATAGGGAAGAAATAAACCTTTTAATAGGCATGGATGTGTATGTGTTTTCTCAGCAGAGTTTAAAGGGTGTACAGTGTACCCATCTATGATGCTTTTTTCTACATCTGCAGGGTACCTTAAACGGGTTATCAATAAATGTTTACTGGATGACTGTGCTCTGCCTGTGTTCCAAGGTAAATATTGAAACTTGGCTTGGATGGTGCACACTCACGATCGAGGCTGGTAAAGCCACAAAGTAAACTTAGTCTTTTACAGGGAAAATAATAACTAACTTCCCTGAAGACTAGATGCTTCTGGGCTGGGCAGGGCAGGCTCCTCCATGTAACTGTGTGGGCCAGACCCAGGCTGGGAGGAAAGGAGTTAGCAGTACTCAACAGACATTTCCCATCATCCAGTGCAACTCATAGAGGTAACCTTTCTGTCTTAATTAGGGTAGCTATTGCTGTGATAAAGCAACTTAGGGAGGACAGGGTTTAAGTGGCTTATATTTCCACATCATAGCTCAATGAAGGAGGTCAGGACAGGAACTCAGACAGCAGGAACCTGGAGGCAGGAGCTGATGGAGAGGCCATGGAGAAGTGTTGGTACTATCTTGCTCTTCATGATCTGTTCAGCCTGCTTTCTTACAGAACCCAGGGCCACCTGCCCAGGAGTGACACCCTCCACAATGGGCTGGGCCCTCTCACATCAGTCACTTAAGAGAAATCCCTGCGGGCCTGTCTATGTAGTCTGATCTTATGGAGGCATTTTCTCAGTTAAGGCTCCCTCTGCTAGCTTGTGGCAAGTTGACATAGGACTAGCCAGCACACCTTTCAAAAGGCTCCATTCTGTGAACAGTCTTGACCTGCAACCCTGCCGCATGCCAAGCATGGTATAGCTTGTCATGCTATGAAGCGCTATGTCATTCCCTGGTTGCACTTCTTGTCCCAGGGAGAATGGGAACTGAAAATGCATGATGTGGAGATCTAGGTTGGGGTTGGGGATGGTTTCTTTAGCAGAGTGACCTTTAAGCAGAGAACTGGAAACAAGGTAGGGGATGTACAAGGGTAAACCTGGACCATGGCAAAACTACAGTGTGAAGGCTGGAAGGTGTCCTGTATAGACTGAAGTAGCCAACAAGAAGTAAGGGAGGTTTATGTGGGGCAAACAGAGCAGCCTGCATGGGCCTTGCTCTATGTTCAAGCTCATGCAATGGTAATTAAATCATCATATATCCACAGGCTTTCAGTGTAACCCAAATGTCAGTGACCTTGTCACCCTGTCATAGGCCATCTCCCCTACCCATGCTAGCTGTCACACAAAGGAACTAACTAACCCCCTTTAAGTCTTTGCTTCCAGTCTCTCTGGCTCCTGTGACCCTGCTCCATGACCTCTAAGCCTATGGATCTAACTTCACCAGAAGACTCAGAGATAAAGATCCAGAGTTTGGCCCTTCAATCTCGGGTTCTGAGTCAGAAGAGCTAGAGGAAAACCCATGACTACGGGTTGAAGCATGCCTTTTTTAAAAAAGAAAAAAGTTCTCTTTTTTTTGTTTGTTTGTTTGTTTTTGTTTTTTTTCGAGACAGGGTTTCTCTGTGTAGCCCTGGCTGTCCTGGAACTCACGAACTCACTCTGTAGACCAGGCTGGCCTCAAACTCAGAAATCCACCTGCCTCTGCCTCCCAAGTGCTGGGATTAAAGGCATGTGCCACCACCGCCCGGCTAAGAAAAAAGTTCTTTATGTTTTCAGTGCTGTTTAGGGAGGTAACCTAGGCACGTGGGTTGAAAAACACCTGAACCATGTAAAATAATAGTGAGAAGCCAGCTCTCTCTGTCTTATTTCCCACCCTGATTTCTCTTTCCTACTGGCCACCACCATCACCAACCAGTGCCTCTTTCCCACCCCGATTTCTCTTTCCTACTGGCCACCACCATCACCAACCAGTGCCTTGTTTATTCAAAGACTGTTCGTCGTATGGGGTCTCACACACACAGGCCTTATGTTCTCACGGTCTCATCTGAAGTACAGAGGGCAGCAAACCATGAGCTTATCTGCATCTTTCTGCTTTCACTTAGTGTTACCTGCAAGAGCCTTCCTGAGGCTCTGCTCCCGTCCATCCCTTGCTTTTAAGGAAGAGCTCCGCTAGTTAACCAGATACCATTCCCGCTTACTGGTTCCCTAATGGACATTCTGAACGTCTGCTCTTTTTTTTTTTTTATTCAGTTTTATAATAGTTATCCTTAAAGATCCATCTTTTTGAATGCATGGTGTTTACTACAGGACAGACTCCTGGAAGGAGGCTTGCAGCCTGGAGTTAAGAGCATGGACTGCTCTTGCAGAGGATCCACACTTGATTCCCAGCACTCCTGGCAGGCAGCTCACAGTAGACTCAAACTCCAACTCCCAGAATCTGATGCTCTCTTCTGGCCTCCAGAGGCCAGAGCCCTTGCATTCATGTGCACATAACCCTCACATAGACACACACACACACAACATGTTTTAAAGGGTTGCTAGGTCAGAGAGGTTGACCACTTTTTTTTTTAAATTTATTTTATATATATGAGTAAACTCACTGTCTTCAGATACACCAGAAGAGGGCATCAGATCTCATTACAGATGGTTGTGAGCCACCATGTGGTTGCTGGGAATTGAACTCATGATCTCTGGAAGAGCAGCCAGTGCTCTTAACTGCTGAGCCGTCCCTCCAGCTCCTCTCATTCCCTTTTTATTTAAAGCACACAGTGTGGCCTTATTTGATATTCTCTACATTGTTGGGCAGCTTTCACCTTTATCTAGTTCCAGAACATTTTTGTTATTTATTACTGAAAATGCTACACTTTTATTTGAAGGTAGACTTTTACAACCTTTTTCTAACTGGCGTCTCAGTTTGCTCTGTCACCAACCTTTCACCCTTCCGTTTGCTCATGACTGGACACTTCATTTTCCTTCTACTACAGACATTAAGAGCTTATCAGCCACTGTCTCATCAACACACCATTTCTCCTCTTTGTACAATTTCACCCTCACCCCTGTTCACCCACCCCCACCTCTGCTCTAACACAGGCAGAGTGGCTGGTTGGGGTACGCTGCCAAAGGAGAAATCACATGACCATGCTTATTTGCTCATTCAACAAATGTATTTGAACACATCCAAGGTTCTGACACTGCTGAGCCCTGAGTAGAGCTCTAAGACCACTAAAAACATACTAGTCTCTAGCCTAGGCTGGGCCTTAAGTGCCTAATAGCTCCCTGTTACCCCGTCTCTTGCTCCCATAGTACCATTTTTATGCCTGCCTCATGGTGAATGACGTCTTCCCCTTTCCTAAGATTAGGCAAAAGGGAATGGATGACTTCAGCATCCCTCCCCCTACCCACACGTTGCTCTAGACACCAATTTAACATAGGAAGGTTAAGGCGCATCTCTAGGGCAAGGCCAGGCCCCTGATTTCTTTCTCCTAAGAGGGAACTCTCTCCACCTCCTTCAGACGTTTCTGAAGCATTTACTACCTCTCATCCCATCTCTATTGCTGAACACACTAGTTTTGTTCCTTCGTGATTTCTGCCTTCAGTGTCACCTAGCAGATGCCCGGCTCTGACACCATGATGCAATGCTGTCATCTACAAAGCTCATGGTCGGATTACACTAACTGCAAAATTGAGTTGCAAAATAAAAATTGCCCCCCCCAAAAAAAAGAGGAAGAGGAATGGGAGGGCAAGACTTTTTTTTTTTTTATAATGGTTTAAGTAAGTTTATAGTTTTGTAGGCCACATTTGAAGATAAGTTTATAGCAGGCCACAGACTGGACAGACCTGGCAGAAGGTAAAGGTCGAGCCTATCTTTGTCCTTCCTGATCATCACACAATGCTATTCACCCTGCCTCCAGCCCATTCCCCTGAGGGGTGTATCAGTTGGGGTCAGATCAATGTCGAGTATTGAATTATGCCTCTGCTAAGGTTTATAGTGGATCCGTGGTCCTTCGTGATTACCTCTTTTTATATAACTTTGTTTTCCCTGCTTAATGGTCATTCGAAATATGCTTATTCTCCAATTTATCACAAATTCACCCTATAGTCTCTTCCAAGAGTCTATATTTCAGTTCTTTCTAAACAAAAGGCGTCCATCCCTTTCATGGGGTTCCCAGTCACCTCTCATGAATGACCTGTGCCTCTCCACTGGGGAAATCTGACAGTTTGTACACAACAAAATGTCTGTATTCTGTCTTCCTTAATTGAGAGCTCAGCTTTGTGAATCCCTAGAAACCCCCTAAGATCTATTTTGAAGTGACATGATAGCTGGCCACTGAGGAAAGGCCTGCATTTTCCAGAGGAAGGGAAGAGCATATGGCTAAGTTTCCTTCAATGAAATATGAGTCACTTCCCAGCCAGACTCCTCACATAGTTCCCTGTCCTCTACATTTCCTCTTCCTCTTTCCCTGTAGCCCTAGCCCAGAGCAGGGGAAGCTCAGGTCTCAGGGTGCACGTACAGTGCCCCCAGCAGGGTTTCTCACACTTTATTGTGCATCCAATAAAGACCTGGGGATCTTTAAACACAGCCTGGGATTCAGTTGGTCTGGAGTCAGTGCTAAGACTGTGTCTCCAATGAGTCTAGGGAAGGCTGACATTCAGGACTACAGGCTTACCAGGCAAGACCTTAAAGGGTAACCGCACCACAAGCCTTAGTCCGCGTGTGACCTGTGGAGTACACAGAACTAACTGCCTGCACCTAGCTGTTCCACGAGAAAATAAATTTAAAAGTGTACTGAGAAAAACAGGAGTTTTGGCATTTTAGTCTTCACCCCAACACAGCTGGGGTGTGGAGTTCTGGATTTCCAACCAGTTCTCCCTCAAATGTGGAAGGTTTATTCTTGCTGTAGGGAATGAAGTGGTGGTGGTGGTTGTTTTCCTGAAGTTTTTGTTGTGTTTATTTCTGCTCATTTCTTTTTTCTTTCTTTTCTTTTTTTTTTTTTAAACTTTTAAGAGGCCCCGCAGCATTCTAATTGCCCAGCCTTTGCCTACAGCTTCCTTTCTCTGGAAGCTTCCCTGAGTGCCTTTTGGTTGAGCTTGGTGCTCTAATTCATGGGTCTGGTTTCCTCCTCAAGCTACATGGGGCCTTTAATGGGCTCTTTCATCCCAGAGGTACAAGTTACTTCTCATTTCCTGTGATCTCATCTAGAATTTAAGCCTCCTAGGCTGCCTCTCAATGGCCTTTTCTTGGCTACATTTATTCATTCATTCTCTCTCTCTCTCTCTCTCTCTCTCTCTCTCTCTCTCTCTCTCTCCAGTGTGTGTGTGTGTGTGTGTGTGTGTGTGTGTGTGTGTGTGTGTGTTGGGTTTTGTTTTTGTTTTTGAGACAGGGTCTCACTCTGTATCTCTGGCTGGCCTGCAACAGGCTAGTGCTCAAATTCCCAAGTGTTGGAATGAGCAGCATGGGCCAGGATGGGCCAGCATGGGCCAGCATGCCCACTGCTACACACCATCTCTTTCCCTTTACTCTACCTGCAGGAAGACTTCATTGTTTCTTTTTCATCTCATGATGAACTTTTTATATCTTCTCTCATGATTTGGTTTTCCAAAGACATTCTTTTCTGGATTCAACCTTGTTTGTTTGTTTGTTTGTTTGTTTGTTTGTAAGAAGAGACAGGGAGCATAGGCAACATACCAAGACCCTGTCTTGGAAAATAAATAAAAAAGAAAAACTAGGGCATTCTTGCTATGTTTTCCAGTCTTTCAAGTTAGCTCTGACCACAGGAGTATCCCACAGTCTCGATCATACGTTTAAAAAAAAAACTCTGGGGCCTATGGGATTTTGGTTTTCCTCTGTGTTTATTGCTTTCATGCTAGAAAGTTCTTCAACTATCTATAAATCCTTTTCTGTCTGGTCATATTCAAAAGTGAAGTGGTAGTTGGGTGTGGTAGTGTAATCCCAGGACTCACGAGACTGAGGCAGGAAGATGTCCAGTTCCAGGGAAGTGAAAAGAATTGACTAACTGTTCCATGTACACAGCTGGAACTTACCACCAATGAATTTCAACATGGTCTGGTCTGGCTAAGGACTTTGTTAGAACCATGATGTTAATTAGATGGTTTCTCTGGGTAATCAAGTTCCCCAAGGAACTTCCGGGAGTCTTGAACCTGGAGACTATGAACCTGGCTGTCAGTTGTAGACGTTACAACCCAGTATATAAACATTTACTTAATTTGTTTACAGTGTCATGTCATGTTCTTGCCCTCAGCTATATCCAGGTGCCAAGCAAAAAACCCTGCTGTCCGTCACCAAAAAGCACTGTCTGAGGCCAGGTGGCACACCCCTGTACTTCTAGTACTTGGGAAACAGACATGGGACAAAAATGACCTTGAAGCCAGCCTGATCTGTATAGTGTTGTCCAGGCAAGCCAGGTACACAGCAAGATCCTAATCTCTCTCTCTCTCTCTCTCTCTCTCTCTCTCTCTCTCTGTGTGTATTTGTTTGTGTCTGAGTATATGTGTGTCCACAGAGGCCAGAAGAGGATATTGAATGGATCCCCTAGAACTGGAGCTACAGGTGGTTGCGAGCCACCACATCAGTGCTGGGAATTGAACCTGGGTCCTTTGGAAGAACAGCCAGTGCTCTTAACTGAAAAGCCATCTCTCCAGCCCCTAAAGGTGCTAATCTTAAAAAAAAAAAAAAAAAAAAAAAAAAAACAGAACAAACAAAAACTCTTCAGTATTCTCCTGGAGTAGGGGGTGTTTGCCAAGATATATAAAGTCAAGAGATCTGGTAGTCCAATTCCTTCAAATAACCCTCTAAATTTTAGTACCGACTTTGTGTAAAGTCATATCACTACTACTGCTTTGGGGGCAGTCAGCTCCCTAGTGCTTACATTGGCTTAGTTACCACTCCACTGCTAGACCAGTTACCACCCAGCCTCTGTTCTCCAGCCAGTATCTAACATTTCCATGTTCATTCCTATCCCTTTCTCTTTGCCCATTTTTCCTTTCAGTGTTGAGGATAAAACTGGAAGCCCCAAACAAAGCTAAGCTACAGTGTCAGCATTTAGATTTTGGAGAACGAGTATTCTAGGTTTGCCTTGAATTTGCCCCTAGTGTTAAGGTTACAGGAATACATCATTGCCTGCTTCTTCACCTTTTTTAGTGTAATTGTTTGTGATTTTCTTCTTTAGAAACAGAGTCTCATGGAGCACAAAGCAGCCATGGACTCACTGTTTACCTTGAATGACCTTGAACTTCTGATCCTCCTGCCTTTACCTGCCAAGTTCTAGGGTCATAGGTGTATGCCAAAAGGCCCTGTTCCCATTCCTCTTTGTCAGTTTGTTTTGTTTTGTTTCTTGACACAGTTTCATTATATAGTCCTGGCTGGCCTTGGAACTGACTCTGTAGATCAGGCTGGCTTTGAACTCCTAAGTGTTAGAATTAAAGTCGTGGACTATTGCTGCCCTTTTCATTTACTTTACTTGCAAGAAGAGTTCCCCAATGTCTCTTCCAAGATCTTAGAGGCTTCTTTGTAGGAAATTGGAAACAGTTTTCACTTGGTGGGCACCTGGGTACAGTTGAGGGAGCAAAAATCACAAAGAGGGCCAGGCGTGGTGGTGCATGCCTTTAATCCTGGCACTTTGGATGTCGACTCAGGTAGATGCTCTCTATGAGTTGGCCATGTGTATGCCCCTAGCACCTAGGCAGAGGCAAGAGGATCAGAAGTTCAAGTCTCTCACTGAATGTGGAAACCACCGTTTTGGTTAGACTGATTGGCTAGCAAGGCTGTGAAACTGGTGTCTATCCTGAAGCACTGGGATTGCAGATGAAAGCCATTGGCTCTGGCTTCTCCATGGGTGCTGGCGATTCAAACTTAGATCCTCACTGGCTTGCCTAGCAAGCGCTTTACCAACTGAACTGTCTCCTCAGTCTTCCTTATTTCCTTCAAGACAAGGTCTCAACTCAGGCTGGCTTTGAGCTTTGCTGTGAAGTTTGACTCAAACTCACAGAGATCCGCCTGCTTCTGCTTCCAGAACATGAGGATTAAAGATGTGCAACACCACAACCAGCAGTACTTTTATTCTTGATGGAAGTCTTAAAAGTACTCTTAAAATAAAAAAGGTAAATCTATCATGACACACTTTCAAAAGTCCCAAAATCCCTTCAGAATTTCTTTCATCTAAAAAAAAAAATACTTTAATTCTTTGAGCCAGGCAGTGGTAGTACACACCTTTTGATCCTAGCACTTAAGAGGCAAAGGCAGGTGGATCTCTGGGAGTTTGAGATCAGCCTGGTCTGCAGAGTAAATTGCAGGACAGACAGAGCTATACAGAGAAACCCTGTCCCCCAAAAGACATTTTTTAATTTATTTTATTATACATGAGTATACTGTAGCTGTCTTCAGACACACCAAAAGAGGGCATCAGATCCCTTATGGTTGCTGGGAATTGAACTCAGGACCTCTGGAAGAGCAGTCAGTGCTCTTAACCATTGAGCCATTTTTCCAGCCTACCCCCAGTCCCCAAATTTTTGAAATTAATTCTTTGAGAATGATGTACAATGTATTTTGATCATACACCCACTACTCCCTAATCCACCCTCCACCCTTTTACTTGTGTGTGTGTGTCTATGTCACATGTGTGCAGGTATCTGCATGTAAGCCAAAAAAGGACATTTGATTTCCTTGAGCTGGAGACATAAGCAATTGTGAGCCACCTGATGTGATGCTGGGAGCTGAGTTCAGGTCTTCTGCAAGAGCAGGCAGTGCTCTAACAGCTCAAGCCATTTTCCTAGCATCCTAGAATAAATTTCGATTACTTAGCTTATGAGTTTTTCTGATCTCCCTATTCCAGCTTTATGTCATCTCTAAGTACCAATAACATTCCACTCACTCCACATAAACAGAACTTCTTACTGTACTGAAACCATACCAGGCCCCTTCACAGCCCCATTTATTAGAGGATACTGTTTCCCCTTTCCACTCCAACCTCTCATCCACCGCAATAACCCTTCAGAATTCAGTTCAAGAACCACTTCCTCCAAGAATCCCTTTCCTAAGTCTGAAGGGAAAGCTCAGTGGTTAAGAGCACTGACTGTTTTTTCAGAGGACCCTGTTCTATTTCCAGCAACCACATGGTGGCTCAAAACTGCCTATAGCCTTAGTTCTAGAGGATCCAGTGTCTCTAACCTCCATGGACAATGCATGCACACCATTCACAAACACACGTACAGACAAAATACCCTTACCCACCAAATAAAATAAATAAATTTTGGTGGGCAGTGGTGGTGCACGCCTTTAATCCCAGCACTTGAGAGGCAGAGGCAGGCGAATTTCTGAGTTCGAGGCCAGCCTGGTCTACTGAGTGAGTTCCAGGACAGCCAGGGCTATACAGAGAAACCCTGTCTCGAAAAACCAAAAAAATAAAAAAATAAAAAAAATAAAAAAGCTAACAAACACCATTGAGTGAGAGAACATTTCACTTATCTTTCTATCCATAGAGCCTAGCACACCTAATTGATAGAGACAGAAAAGCCGAGGGAAGGAGCCAGGACATGAGAATTAACTGGGCTCAGGATCAGGAAGAAGCCTTAGGGAGAATGGCTTAACACGCCAAGTCATGCTTTCCTTGAGAGAGGTTGGCCATCAAAGAACCCATGACTACCCAGTATGAAGGAACACACTTGAATTCTCCCCACCCCACCCCCCCCCCGTCATCACCTGGCCCAGAGCCAGTGCTTAATAATAAATTCTTATAAATTCAGTAAGTCCACCAGACTGTCAATTAAATTGGACAGGTCTGAGTGACTTTGGGCCACCAGGCTGTTTCAGTGGTGGCTCATACCTTTAATTCCAGCATTAGGGAGGCAGAGGCAGTGATACTCAATGGGGTGGGGGGAGACTAGTCCCCAGGTCGTGTCTGACCACCCTTCTTCAATAAGCCAATTAAAAATGGAAAGTCAAAAAAGGAGACTTATTCAATGTGGCCAATTTGGGAAGAGTGACAAAGAGATCCAGCAAGTCCCCTCAAGTCAATTTTCAGGATACTGATGCAACATCAAAGTTTAAACAGAGCAAGGTTGGGCACATCTAAGTAGCACCCCCCACCCGCATCAAGGTGTGCGGTCACACCCACTACTGCCTCTTCATTATCTGGACTTCAGTCTCATCTCGTAAAGTGGTCTGACAAGTTGTTAGAACTGTGTAAAATCTCTTTCTGAAAGATAAGTTCCCCCTCTGGCGGGTACCCTTTCCTTCTCTCAGCATGAGACTCTTAGAGAAATTCTCATTTTTTTGGCAGCCATTGTTTCAACAGTCTGATAGTCAAGACTGAAGAGATACAAGTGTCTTTTTAGACTATCTTCATTTTGACAGACCTATTACACCAGAGGATCTCTGTGAGTTCCAGGCCAACTTGGTCTATACTGAAACCCTGTCAGAAAACAAAAGTCAATAACCGCCTCTTCCCACCCACGATCTGGCCTGGCATTAGAGTCCTGGCAGTCAGACTAGACCAAGTAGACTCGGAAGGGCGAGGCCGCGCTGAGCATCCTGGGAATTGTAGTGTTCGCTACAGTGGCCTCTGCGCAAGCGCACATTAACAGGCATTTCCGGGCCTTAGCGCCACACCTCGCAAAAGACGGCCTGCGGGGCTTTCCACTGGAACGATGGCTACCTACAGCCTGGCGAACGAGCGGCTGCGCGCCCTGGAGGACATCGAGCGCGAAATCGGAGCCATCCTCCAGAACGCAGGTTCGGGAAGCGAGGAGCGGACAGCAGGGTGGGAAGATCTGCCCGGACTGGACCCTTAATGCTAGCCTAAGGGCGGAGCTACGTCTGCAGCCTGTGTCTAACACCGCCCTCTCCCCGCCCTGGCAGGAACGGCGATCCTGGAACTGTCCAAGGAAAAAACTAACGAGCGGCTCCTTGACCGGCAGGCGGCAGCCTTCACCGCTTCTGTGCAGCACGTGGAGGCTGAGCTGTCGGCTCAGATCCGCTACCTCACCCAGGTGGGTGTGTTTAGAAGGTGTTGGGCGGGGCTCAGCTCTGCACCACCGCCCTAGCCTTAGGGATTCCCTGAGCATTAGCTGCTTAAGACTGCCTCTTGTGCGATAGGCACTTTCATTTCAGGGCTGGTTTAGTCCTCTAAAAGCGAAAGATTAAAAATGTCTAGGGTGTATAAACAATACCCTAGACAGACCAAGTGGCACAGGCCTGTATTCTCAGCTGTTTAAGAGGCTGAGGCCAGATGATCACCATTTCAAAACTTGTCTGGGCAATTCAGACCCAGTAGGTAAAAGAGAGAGTTGGACCTCTGTGTTAGAACACTTGCCTACCATAAAGAGGCCCTGGTACTGAACTAACTAAATAAATAAATAAGTAAAACTGAAGCTACTGAACTTTGTTTCCAGAAACTTGGCTGGATGTCCGGTGTGAGGCACATATGCTTGGGGACTAAGAAAAGGGACAGCACTAAGTGGCTTCCGGAGAACTTACCACTGTTTACTAACATTTGTGGTGTGCTGGGCACTCTGCATTACCTTATCCAAGTCTAGGAAGTACTTGCTGTGGTCCCTATACCATAGATGAGGTTCACACAGGTTAAGTCTTTTGCCTTAGAACACTGAGTTACCAGACAGCTAATGTAGATCAAACTTGGGAAAGATATGAGACCAGAGACCTAGTCCTGCCTGGTTGGGTGGCAGGCAGTACTCCATTGATTGATCTGTCTCGTAGGTGGCCACAGGCCAGCCACATGAGGGTTCCAGCTACTCTTCCAGGAAGGATTGTCAAATGGCTCTAAAGCGAGTAGATTACGCTCGCCTCAAGATTAGTGATGTGGCAAGAACCTGTGAACAGATGCTGGAGAACTAAGTCAGGATGATCCAGAGTGTGACCTGCACCAGAGACCGGTAGGATGGGGAGCAGAGTAATATACACATGCCCTACTGGCCGGGGGAAGACAAGGACCACAAGGCAGAAAGTAGAACTGGAGAATCCAAAGCCCAAGTGAACACACAGATCTCTTCTGGCTCCTCCAGCAAGACGGCCTTGTTTTCCACTATGAAAGCTCAGACAGGAATCAGAGGTCAATTCCCAACCCACTTCCTCATGTGCACCCTGCCCTAGGGTTTCAGAAGACTTGGCCCAATAAAAATAAATGTATTCTTATAAGCACGGCATGGTGGCTCACACCCTTGGCCCTGTACTTGGGACGTAGAGGTGGGAAGATTGCTGTAGTTGAGACCAACCTTGGCTAAGTACATATAGGGTCCTCCTTCAAAAAGAGAAGTTATGTTCCCCGTTGGAAGAAACAAAGCAGGAACTAAGTGTTGCAATAATAAAAGCTGTCATTTTTTTTTATAAAGCCCAGACTGTCTGTCTCTGTCTCTCTGTCTCTCTCTGTCTCTCTCTGTCTCTCTCTCTCTCTCTCTCTCTCTCTCTCTCTCTCTCTCTCTCTCT